>NC_062970.1:10759725-10950310 GCF_023119035.1 Salvia hispanica | reverse complement strand
TAGGGATTGATATATGATATCCTTACTTTGCAATCTAACTTACTTGTGTTATAATTGGATCAATTAATAATACTAACATTTTCTGGATTTTGTTTATGTACTCCATATTCAGATGAAGGGGAGACTCAAGCCACATCTGCAACGTCAATTCTAAGCAGCCCACGACGTAACTACGCCCCATCACTTAAACTTCAAGATCATGTGTAATTTTCTTATTTAGATTGCAATTGATTTGAGCTAAATTTATAAGTTGCATCTGAGTTTTCTTTGTCCATTCTTTCCTGGGTAGTGTTAATCAAGTCCAACCACGCATAGGGTCTAGATTATTTTTTATGAGTGCTAAATTTATAAGTTGCATCTGAGTTTTCTACAGTCGTCTCATCTCTTTAATGACGAGTGCCGAGGTGAGGGTCCAACGGTCATATTCGAGGCCAACGACACGCAATACAACAGGGCATACTGAAGAGAGCTAGAGTAGACGTGCGGTTTGTGCTGTGAGTGATATGTGTCACTCGATCTAACAGGTCCAGAGGATTCGACTAGACTTCAGAGGCTAGAAGATCATGAAACTATCAGAAAGGGGTCGTTGGGTGCACTCTATTCCTTCAAAAACCTCAACCCACTATACTACAACTTAGCACAGGGAAGTAAAGGATCGATCCCACGAGGACGAAGGTGTTACGAAACTGCATTTGAGGATGTTTTGGGAAAAGAGGTTGGCTGCTGCCACACAATTTTTGGGTTGAGAACTTAAACTACTAGGTCTGAGAGATAAAAAAACTTTACTCTACCTATTGGGTCTAAGAAACTGGGAGCGTACGGAACATACATTACCTAGAGAAACCGAGATATTTTAAAGTTCTAAAACAACTGGAGTAAACTTAACTAGACAGACTTTCCTAATTTGGACAGACAAGCATAAAGCGAAAAGTAAAGACAAATTTCCTTAAACTACCTGTGGTCCGGAAAAGCATGCAGAAAAGTAAAAAAAGACAAAGCGAGATCGACGACGGAGGTCACAGGGACAATGCAGAAAAGTCTGGTTCTAACTACCAACAACATCATCTTCTTCGGGAATCAAACGAGAATAGCAGATAAAACAGAGTATTAAACACCATGAATACTGCAAAGCTTACTGAATTCGTTGAGGAATTCGTATAGACACTCATTCCTCCAACCCGAGAAAGTGGGGAGAATACCCAGCACATTAGTTTTGATGTCGATCGCCCTCTGGCGCTCGGTAGAGACGATAGCTTGGGCGGGCTCGCCATCTAGATGGGTAGTGAGCGAGCCGATCTCTGGGTCGTCGTCGCCTGCGTTGGCCATGCTTTCAACGCTTTCCTCCTCTGTTTCTGAGGTTGACTTCGGTTCCTTCTTAACTGACGAAGTTGACTCCTCGTCGCTCTCCGAACTCAGGTGAACTGGATCCCCTGTTGTAAGCCCCGATCTGGTGGTAACTGGGAATATCGCTTCCTTGACCCGCCAACTAGTCTGGGCGCTTCTCCAACCAGGTGAGTTGTTCCAGTGTCCGAACCGGTAGCTCCTGTTCATAAACTGAAAAAAGAAACAAAAGAAAACATAGTAAATAAACTATTTACACCAAAACATTCGCAAACACACAAATAACACCATGCATTCCCCGGCAACGGCGCCATTTTGAAGAGAGCTAGAGTAGACGTGCGGTTTGTGCTGTGTGTGATATGTGTCACTCGATCTAACAGGTCCAGAGGATTCGACTAGACTTCAGAGGCTAGAAGATCATGAAACTATCAGAAAGGGGTCGTTGGGTGCACTCTATTCCTTCAAAAACCTCAACCTACTATACTACAACTTAGCACAGGGAAGTAAAGGATCGATCCCTCGAGGACGAAGGTGTTACGAAACTGCATTTGAGGATGTTTTGGGAAAAGGGGTTGGCTGCTGCCACGCAATTTATGGACCGAGAACTTAAACTACTGGGTCTGAGAGATAAAAAAACTTTACTCTACCTACTGGGTCTAAGAACTGGGAGCGTACGGAACATACATGACTTAGAGAAACTGAGATATTTTAAAGTTCTAAAACAACTGGAGTAAACTTAACTAAACAGACTTTCCTAATTTGGACAGACAAGCATAAAGCGAAAAGTAAAGACAAATTTCCTTAAACTACCAGGGTCTGGAAAAGTATGCAGAAAAGTAAAAAGACAAAGCAGATCGTATTGACAGGGTCTAGGGGACAATGCAGAAAAGTAAAGTACATGCTTGAAAAGTACTGACATAAAGCAGATCTGGTTCTAACTACCAACAACTTCATCTTCTTCGGGAATCAAACGAGAATAGCAGATAAAACAAAGTATTAAACACCATGAAAACAGAGCAAACTTTAGATCTAGACTTAAAACGAGAAATTAAAGCCTAAACTAACAGATCTACGCTACTGGACCTAAAGGATGCAGAAACAGAAAATAAACAGCCATAATCATGCACAACGTAAACAGCAAACACCAAATATGCGAAACTCCAACTCAAAAAAACCAAGATTCAACAAATCCAAACATCTCCATACGCAAATCCCCAACCTCCATCAACAAACCAACATATTTCAGCTCCAAACATCCAATAATGAACAAGAACGAAGCTAAAAAGCAAGAAATAAACGTCGACTCAGTGAGATCCAACAAAAGCAAACATAAACTTCCATAATAACTAGAAATAGGTCTGAATCCAGTAGATCAAAGTCAGAAACTAAAGTCGCGAAACTTAAAACCAACAAGTTATAAACGAAAGCAAGTAAAGATTGTTTCTTCGCCTTCACAAGGCGGTGTTACACAGCAAAATAACGATGATGATGAGAACCACAGTGGCCAGAATCCTCCATGTCCAAGTGCGTAGCAGACGAAATGAGAAATTTGAAGTGTGGAACTAAAGCATGGAACGAAAGCTTGAGCTAGGAAAGTGTAGAAGCGGCTCTTTTTTGTTCTTCAAGGTTGAGCTCTTTATATATGTGAGGCTCTGATCCCTAGGGTATCCCTCTGGTGATTTGACGCTCTTGCCCTTGAGTAAGACTCTTTAAAATAATCTGCTCTCGCTCCATTCTGCTCCTGTCGCCAACTTTTGATTCTCCCAGGTCTGAACGACGACTTCTGATTTTTACTTCAATTCTTTCTCCTTTGCATCTGCCAGGTCAAGTAACAACAACTCCTAGGTCCAGCAGATTTACTACGCACATGAACTCATAAACGCACATTAGCGCCCCAAATGCACAGAATTTCAACCCTAAACCGATGCATGAAACGAGCCTTATCACATACTATTTGGCCGATGGGATATACCCTTGTTGACCCGTGTTTGTCAAGACGATCCGACAACCGGTTGGGCCGAAGCAATCCTATTTCGCGACAAAACAAAAGGGTGCTAGGAAGGATGTTGAGCGAGCTTTTGGTGTCCTCCAATCGCGATGGGCCATTCTACGGTGTCCGATATGAGTTTGGCACGAAAATGATGTCGCCTCCATCATGTATGCATGTATCATATTGCACAATATGATAATAGATAACGAAGGATATGCTGTAGAGCGTTGGGCACCAGAAGAGGGTGCTAGTATGAGTCACGGTATTGCCACCGGGTGTACCACGTACTAATGCATACTTGATCCAACGGTTCACCGATATGCGGAGGGAAGCATCGCATACGACACTGCAGGCTGATTTAGTTGAAGAGGTCTGGAATGTCGATAATTTTCGTTGTATAATTTTACCCCTTTCTATAATACAGCGGAGATTTGATTTTAATTTTTTTATTAAATTATGCATTTTTTTTATAATTATTATAGTCCGCTAATTTTTATTGTAGTTAAAATTGAAATACCTCAAAAAATGAAAAAAATTAATAATTGGTGGCTTGGGCTTGGGCTTGTCCACTATAGTGTGAACAAGTATTTTTGGTGGCCCGACCAGGTTTTGTGGCTTGGCTTAGGGCCACGGGCTCTACTATTGTGGATACCCTTATCTTTCAATAGGCCGATATTTGGCAAAGTTGAGGTTGACGGCTCTTTTGGGCTGTTACTATATCTTAAAAAAAGTTGTACTCCTCCGACCAGTGGTGGATCTAGAAATTTCATACTAGGGGTGCGATAAATAATTATATTGACTTGAAAATATAAAATCCTATCGATCTTTTTTTCTTCTATTATTTCAATTTTTTCTATTAAGTCATTTCATTAAATAAAAAAATTATTTTTAGTGTTATTACTTAAAAAAATTTCACTATTAAATTATGACTCAGATATCTATATAACAAAGAATTTATATTAGTTTATAGAAAGTTTGAAATATTTAAATTAAAAATAAAATGCATCATATTTTCTATATAATCTAAAATATGAGCATAATAGAGATTATAATCGGAGTATTAGTACTAGAAACCATATAGCTTATCATGTAGTACTATGAAGTAAAGGAGAAAACAAATACAGTAATACTCCGTCCGTCCAAAAAATAGGGCAATTGGTGTATGATATGAGTTTTATAATATAGAATTAGTAAAAAAGAGAGAAGAAAAAAATAAGCGAGAAGGAGAAAAAGTAAGTGAGAAGTAGTGTTAGTGGAATGATGTGTAGGGTTATTATTTGTTGAAAACTTTGCATAAATAAATGTGCTCTATTTTTTGTGGACGGCCAGAATGAGTAAATGTGTCCTATTTTTTGTAGACGGATAAAGTACTCTATATTTAATCAAATATTATTAGAAACTATATGAAATAAATGAGCAAGCAATTAATAAATAAATGATTATATTTAAACATAGAAATTATAAGCATAACTAGACAGAAATGCGCCTGAGAGAAATGGCCAAAGTGAGGACTCGCTCCCGGGCCAAAGTTGTGGAGAGGTGATGCATTTACCACTAGGCTACTTCAATATTTTAGGTGTACAATGGCACCCCTTTGTTCTTAATTGAATCCGTCAGTGCCTTCTACACTTATTCATACTTCCTCCATCCCATAAAAATGTGGGCAATAAGAATGGCACAAAAATTAAGATACAATTGGTGAAATAAGAGAGAAGGTTGAATGATATGGTAAAGTAAGAGAGATGAGGAGAATTGTAGTTAAAGCAGTGTTAGTGGATAGTAAGACCTACTTTTATTAAATTGATATAGCTTTCCAAAAATAGAATGCACATATTTTTATGGGACTGACGAAAATGGAAAGTGTAAATATTTGTATGGGACAGAGAGAGTAATTTATTACTACCTCCGTCCTATAATAGGAGTCACATTTGGTGTGGACACGGGTTTTAAGAAATGTAAATAATAATGGATTATAAAAGTTAGTGGAATATACGGCCCACTTTTTTATATTGGTTTTATAATAAAATGTGAGTGAAGTGAGTTAGTGGAATGTGAGACCTACTTATCATTTATGGGAAAGGACCGAAATTGAAAAATGTGACTCTTATTGTGTGATAGAGGGTTGTACTATATAAATTCAAACTATATAATTTAATTTATTAATTGAATTAATAAATTGATATTTAGTGTTATTATATTTTTAAAATAATAATAACAATACTAAATTTATACTTTATATTAATTTAGAATTAATGTTAAAGGTACAATTATGCTAGTTTGGAATTAATATAAATAGTCGGATTCACATTTAATTAGATAACAAAATTTTAATTCTATAAATAGTGGGATTCACTTTTATTTTATGCATTTTATTTAACTGCAATAGATAGAGACGACATTTTATGCATGTATACGCTCATTTGTATATGGACGACATATAGATTATAGAATAACTATTCTAACAAAAGAATAAAGCAAACCTAAACATTACGAAAGACAAAAGAATAAAGCAAACCTCCAAACATTACTAAACACAAAAGAATGAGCTAACAAAAAAGTATAACTGATCTATGTTGTGAGCTTGCGTACTTATCCAGCAATTCCATTTGCCCAACCTGCCTTTGCTATTCTTCTTTCCTTTTGCGAAATTCAAATCCAATCTGAAAAAAAGAAAAAGAAGAAGCAGAGTAATTAGAATGGCAGATGCTCTTGCAAATGTATTACTTGAAACCATTCGTGTTTTGGTGTTTGAAGAAACTAAGTTTTTGCTTAGCGTCGGCGGTGATGTTGACAAAGTCAAAGCCGATTTGGAAAGCATGCGTTGCTGATGAGAGCAGACAGAGAAAGACGCGACTCTCCAACTCTAAAGAGCTGCATACGCCAACTCAAAGATATCGCTTTCAAAGCTGAGAATCTTCTTGAACAGTATGCCGTTGAAGTTCAATCCAAAAAAGACGAAGGGCGGAGGAGCCTCAAGGGCAAATTCCAAAGGTACATTTGCATCCTTTGTGAGTATTTTAGTTTCAGAAAGCTTGGTAAAGAGGCTCGCGACATAATATCTGCCCTGGCGGACCTCACTCACAAGCTAGAGCTGGAGTTGGGGAAAGAAAGCTCATCTCTCTCGAACCATGAAGATGAGCAACAGCGTCTGTTGAGACAGACGTATGCTCATGATGTAGAGCCTCATTTCGTGGGCATGGAGAAAGACATCGAGCTTTTGGTATCAAAGATGAAGGACGAAAAGAGGCACCGAATAGTGAAGATATATGGGATGGGTGGTCTCGGAAAAACCACTCTTGCGAGAAAGGTTTACAACCACACAGACCTCGGATCTTATGATCGAGCATGGATTTGCGTTAACCAACAGTTTCAACATAAGTCCGTTTTTGGCAAGATTTTGAAACAACTTGATAGCACCGTTGAGATCAAAGAATTGGAAGTTGATGAGTTGGTGACTAGAATTCAGAGTTCATCGGTGGGAAGGAAATGTGTGATTGTGATAGATGATATATGGGAAGATAATCATTGGGAGATCATAAAGAAATCTCTTCCGGTGAATTGTAATGTGATTCTCACCACTCGTTATGAGAATATCGCTAATCAATAATCCGAACCTCACCGGATGAAATTTCTGATAGAAGATGAAGGTTGGGTTTTACTACAAAAAGTAGCATAATTTTTTACAGGTCAATATTTTACCAACTTGTTAACTCTTTTCTTTTATTCATGTTTTAGTTGCATTATTTTGTTAGGAATTTAGAGTTTTTTTGTTAATTTAAGGTAGGTCAAATAATCATCTCTAAGATCACGAACTCTAAAAAAAAAATTTTAATATTTCCCTCTAACTTCAAAGTTAAGCATTTCTAAATTTTCAGATATTTCAAAGTTAAGTCAAACCAATCACGGTCATTAAGATTATTTCCAATGGTAACGCAAAACCCAAGATATAGTAGGAAAATAGATGCAAAACAAATCTTGTTTTGAATTTTTGAATAAAATATACTCCCTCCCGTAAAAATATATTGAATTTCCTTTATTTTTCGTCCCATAGAAATAATTTATATTCATTTGCGAAAATCTCTTCTCCTTCTCTTTTACACTATCATTTATGAGACCTACCATCCACTTACGCCTGCTTATTCGGCCGGTTCTGGTTCTAACCGGACCGATTAACCGGTTTTAAATTTTCATAAATCCTAGAACCGGAACCGGAACCGGAATCGATCGGTTCCGGTTTGGAACCGGCCGGTTAAGTTTCGGTCGATTTCGGTTCCGAACCGGAACCGATGTGTAATTTTAATCCGAATTTATTTATAATTTTAAATAGTTCAATACTAAAAAAATAATAAGCCAACATCTAGAAATATAACAAATAATACCTAAAAAAATCAAGTAAATACACAAAAGTACAAACCAACAATACAATAATATGCATATATGGATAAGAGTGATGCCAAGTGTAGTAGGTCGGATTAGTTTATGTTAGCAATTTTTTAATAAAAAATAGGAGTTCTAAACTTTAGCAATTTTTTTAAAAAATAAGTTTTAAAATTGAATTCCATTTCCCCTTTTTGGCTAAACAAATATTCAATGGAATTTCTAATATTACTAATTGATCTTGTTGTGCTTTTTGGTTTATAACGGAACAGTTAATAAATTATTCACAAACATGTTAAAATCGTATGTTAAATGAATTGTTACATATATTTGTTATAAAGTTAAATTTCTATCATATGAAATGATATTGTAATTGTATAAGTTCGTTTGGAAATTAAAAACAAACTTATGATGTCCTACTCATTGTAGTTAGTTCATAAAGAATTGATTGGGAAGATAATTGTAGATTCAAAGTATCACGGCTTAAACATTTTAAATACTTCAGAAACAGAGCTCGCAAATCTAACACTTTTTAAATCTAAAAATCACTCAATGTTTCAAATTATTTTATTTTAATTCAAAATTAATTCAATTAAATTAGATTTATTAGTATATTAAGTTATAAAAAAATAAAATTGATTTATAATCTGGTTCCCGGTTAGGAACCGGAACCGACCGGTTCCGAACCGAAACCGGTTTTATTTAAAAAGTTGGAACCGATACCGGAACCGGAACCGGAAAATTCGGTTCCGGTTCCTCAATTAACCGGTCGGTTCTGGTTCCGATTCCGGTTAACCGAGAACCGGAGAACCGTTTAAGCACCCCTATGGGACGGAGAGAGTATAAAAGTAGAGCCCACATTCAATTAAGTTTTTCCACTAACTTTTCTTCACATAGAAATATAATTTCTTAAAACTTGCACCGGTCAAATACTTCCTCCGTCTCTTAAAAGTATGAACTATTTCTTTTTTAGTCCGTCCCTGAAAAGTATGAATTTTCTTATTTTGGAAATTCACTAACAATACTTTAAAAACTTTTTCTTTATATCTCTCTCTTACTTTCCAATTATGCATTAAAATTCGTGCCAAACCAAATCTTCATACTCTATGGGAACAGAGGGAGTATGAGACATCTACTAGGGACCGGAGGGTGTATGAGTTATTGATAAAATGTTGTGGGTTGATGTATGATATAGATAAAGTATATAAATATGATTGAAAAAGTATAAATCATACTATCTCTAGTCCACCAAAATTTGCCCCACTTTGACCCGACACGGGTTTTAAGAAATATAATGGAAAGTGAGTTGAAAAAGTCAGTGGATTGTGTGTCCTACTTTTATATATTAGTTTTATAATAAAATGTGAGTAGGAATGAGTTAGTGGAATATGAGGTCCACTACCAAAAATGATAAAAGTGAAATGAGACAAATTTTGGGGGACGGACGGAAATGGAGAAATGGGACAAATTTTGGTGGACGGAGGTAGTAACTGATAGAGAATATTCTTTTAAGTTTTGTGTAAATAATTAAAGATTCACTAAATGGAGGGTGAGGGAGTGACTTGTAAGACTTTGTCCGGATACATAAGAATCTATGACACTATTTATCATTGATCTTGTTATTCCTTGTAAGAATAAATTGAATACATACATCTTATTGCTTTTTACATATTGTGGCAGTTGATAGAGATTTAAAATCATCGATTGAAGATATTGGAAGAAAAATTGTTTCAAAGTGTGAAGGTTTACCACTATCAATTTGCATTATTGGAGGGATTTTGCGGCAAAAAAGACACATGTTACTGGAATGGAGAAGGGTTAATGAGAACATGGAATCATATTTGAGGCATGGAGAAGGTGTTGAGCAATACACAAGAGTTAATCAGGTGTTGGAGTTGAGCTATGATGCCTTACCATATTACTTGAAACCATGCTTCCTCTATCTAGCATGTTATTCTAAGGTTGAAGAGATTGAGAATGAGAAATTGTATACATTGTGGATGGCAGAAGGCTTCATTTCTTACCAAGATAAAGGACCTAACGAGTCTCTAAGAGATGTTGCCCGTAGATATCTAATTGAGCTTTCTATGAGGTGTATGGTTCAACTGCGTGACAATGAGATGTATACTCCACATGGCAAGTTTAATGGGTGTAAGCTTCATGATTTAATGCATGATCTCTGCTCTTCTAAAGCCGCTAATGAAAAGTTTTTAAGGCGTGTTGATGCTTCCAAATATTTGTTTAACATTCCTTCACACACTAGAAGAAGGTTAGTTCTTCCTCAATCCATTGGCAATTCTGTAAGCCGATTATCCATCATTAATGATCTTGTTGGAGATGATGTGTGTATAGATGGGTTAGAGAAACTTAAAGATCTCAGAACCTTTCTTTCCCTAAAACGGTATTACCGTTGTCCAAACATTAGCTTCAAAGAGAGTACATTTAACTTTGAGATGTCACCATGCTTGAGGATATATGTGGCAGAATGTTGTGATTTTGAAGAAAATAAGTTACCAAGCAAGGTGGGTAAACTAATTCACATAAGATACTTGAGTTTGGAGGACTGTAATGTGAGAAAACTACCAAAGTCTATATGCAGCCTGCCATACCTACAGACCTTAGATTTGCGAGTACTCTTGGATGTAGATATTAGATTGCCAAATGTAATTTGGAAGATGAAAAGACTAAAACATATGTTTCTCGGTGACAACATAGAAGTGATTGGAGGGGGAAAACTAAGACTAGATGGACTAGAGGAGTTGGAGATATTAGAAAGTATTAACAGCGAGACTGCTTGCATTGTAGATATCCCCAAATTGGTCAGTCTACAGACATTACATGTTACAGTTAGTGACGTGGATAGCATGTCAATTGTGTTGAGCAACAAAAACACACAATTACGTGAGACTTGGCTTTTTATTGAAGAGTGTGATCTAAGTTCAAAGAAAGATGGAGAGGTTTTAAATGGTGGGTTGATGTCTCCTTTGCTGGTTAATTTGTCGATGGAGGTATGCAATATCAGTGGCAGTTTTCCACTCTACAAACAAGGGATGTGTCAGAATTTAGTACTTTTAGAACTTTCAAATTGCAAGAGGTAGATGTGATGGAGGTTGGAAAGCTCATTATGGAATTGATTAACAATATTGCCAAAGCCCATGGGGGGTATCCGATCCTATGTTACAATCTCTTGAGTTGGACGGAGTAGAAATCACAGAAACATTAATATGCCATTCAAATTCATTCCCACAACTCAAGGAGCTTAATCTCGACAATTTGGACAATTTAAAGAAATGGAAAGTGGAAGAAAGAGCAATGCCAAAACTTACTGAATTGCGGATCCAAGGGTGCCTCAATTTGGAGAAGGTTCCAGATGGTTTGAAATTCATCTCTACTCTTCGACAAATGGAAATTCGGGGTATGCCAAGAGAATTTATGGATAGTGTAAAAGAAGAAGATTATGCGCCATCAGACAAGATTTTGAGGTAATTAATTTGGATGCACATGCAGTTTATATATATTGGCTATACATAGGTTGTTTCTCTTTTGTACTTTCAATATAACTAACTCTTACATATATATTAAATTAAACATGCTGAAATCAAGGAGTCTTCATAATTTTAGGATCAATCAAGAATCAATTAGATAGTAATTGTAGATTAATGAAAAATAGGGAATGCTATGTAATAAATATCATTTACTTATGCTATGATAGGTTCAGTTAGGGGCGTCGAAACGGGTATCAGGTATCGGGTAATTTTCTACCCGACCCGATACCAGGCGGGTATTGGATACCCGCTACCCAATGGAAACGGGAAACGGGTCGGGATCGGGTATTCAAATTTGGGATTTGCGGGTATCGGGTATACCCAATACCCGAACGGGTAAACCCGATAACCGACAATTACCCGATTGTTTATAATTATATTAGCATTTTGTAATCATTTAAAATTTAAATATGAGCTCACTACATTATTTTTTTTTCTTTTTCCCTTTTTTTTATCAGTGTTAAGTTTTTTAACTTTTAAAATCTTTTAATTACAGTAACACATACACACATACAACACATACTAACATAATTTTCAAAATTTTTATTTACATATGTTATATATTCAGGAACATACTATGTATATTATATACAAGGTTTAGACTTTGGATGTTTTATTTCTTTTTGAATGAATTCATCTAAATCAAGGATACTTACGGATGATGACCAACAAGTGAGCATATTATAGCAGCAATTAGTTTCGAAACATCTTGACCATGTTATGGCAGTATAATATGGAGTAAAATATACAAATAACAACAATATTAAGATTTTAAAAAAACAACAAAACAACAAAAAAAGAGGTCAGGTCGGGTACCCGCGGTGTCGAGTGCGGGATACCCGACTTAGGTATCGGGCAATACCTGACATAGTGCGGGACGGGTATCGGGACTGCCTTTGGAGCCGAAATCAGGTGCGGGTACCCGCGGGCACCCGTTTCGACACCCCTAGATTCAGTCAAAAATAAAACTTCAGGATTTTGTTCGATTACTCCATACTCAGCCAGACTCAAGCCACGGCTACAAAGTCACTTCCAAGCCTCCCACAACGCAACTTCGTCGTACCGCCTAAACTTCAAGATCACATGAAATTTTCTTATTTATATTTATCCTTTGTTTCTTTCTAGATAATTGTTTGATATTCATACTCCAACTGAGATTTGAAAAATCAGGAACATCTAATACCATCAAGTCTTTAGTTGATAGATGGGTAATATGTTATTTGTTTGTTTGTATGTTGATGATCTTACTTTAATAGTGTCCGTGCTCGTGGGCCCAAGGTTGCTTGAGTGATGCAGAGATTCCTTGCGAGAACTAACAATCAATCTCATTATTTTTGTAAATAATGTGTAAATTTATTTCTTCATTAGCAATCACCCAGACAATAATCTACAAGCCAAATGACCTTTGAGTTTACAAGTCAAATCTCGTTACGCATTTTTCCTAAGGTGCTTTGGTCTATGGATTGCAAACAGAAACATCAGATAGTGCAAACAATATCTGTAATTACAGTGCCAGAAAATGTTGGAACATGTTTTACCTGCTTTAATTTTTCAAGCCCTATAAGCTCTGATATACTAGTTCCAGCTTGCAATTAGATACTATTAATAATGAATGTAACTGTTGGCATTGAAAACTTCATGAAAAATAATTAGGATGATGATATACTTCTCCAGCTCGGAGGAACAAGGAATCTACATGAAAATTACGTGAAGCAACCAGCCCGAGAAGCACCATAGATGTCCCGTCCCCTGTTGGAGAAAATATTATGTTCATATATAAAGGAATTCTTGGCATGTACTAATAAGGTTGTAACTATTAATACCTGAATATCAAGTGAGTGGTTTCGTACTTGGCCAGGAGCTTAAAGACATTGTGGTTGCCAAAATTTTCAAACTGCAATCACAAGCTTAACGACTCTAGATGGAAAAATATCAGAAAATGATGGTACACATTCATAAGAATTTGATAGCCTGTACAAAAACTTTTAGTCTTTTACACCATAATTTTGCTTCACGAATCACAACAGTCATGAACTCTTCCAAGAGGTCATAATATTCCTGGACACCACAAAATCAACATAATCAAATTTATGCCTAAAGATAAATTGGATGAGACTGAAGAAAACAGAGGGAACCACCGACCTTTCCAGTTCCCCGCCTTTGTTTAAGACCAATGTAGGATTCATAATTCAGTATCTTGTGATCGTTTGCTCCAACGTTGATTGTTATTGGCAAACACAAGAAATATGGTAGGTAAATTATAATACTGTTGGAGCTGCTATTGAACTCGCAATTCAATTTTCATAATCGAAGTTTTGTTCTAAATAGTTTTGGTATATGGTTAAAATTATAAGCATAACATAGAAATGGTTTATGGGTGCTCACCGCAGAAGGCCAAACACCTCCAAGAACAGTGTATAATGCCAGTTTCCCCACCGTTGCTCCCATTCCCTACATTAGACGTAGATGTTATGATCAAGTAAACATAATCATCCTCTTAAGTCATCTCAATGCTAAACGAAAACTTTTCTGCCATAAAAATGTAGCCTAACAAAGAGTCGGAGGAGTCACCCGACAGCCAAGATCGCCAAGTCCCGAAATTCTCTCACCATCAGCGATGACAATGACTTGAATTGACCTCTTGGGCCAGTTTCTATGAACCTCGAGTATCTTTCCCCTGCAACCACTAGCATTGCAAAGTCAAAACTAGTCCATATAAAATAGCGTGATCAGTACATAACAGTCAAAATAAGAAGGCATTGTTTTCCTTCAAACTTATATACAAACCCTGAGGCCACCTAAAGATACTTCGTTTTTTTGGCACATCTCACCAACTATGGGGGTGTAGACAACTAGGAGTAGCTCCTCTATATAATCAATGAGAAGCTTGAAAAACAATCTCTCGTTCCTCTCTTATATAGAACAAAAATTTGTACACAATTAATGAATCGATTTGGCATTCTGATAAGCTTTCACCCCTTAAAAGTCCTCATAAGGGGGAGAGTTATCCACACTTATATAGATTAGATTGGATCATCACAAAGCCTGTGGGGCAAGATATTAGAATTTTAACACGCCCCCTCACGTGTGGGCTGGAATGATACATCGGACTCCTATCACGTGGGTAGACAAGAGAAGAGATAAAGAGAATAAATCCATCATCGGCTTAGGCCCGCTCTGATACCATATTAGAAATAGGCCACTCACCTCTTAAAAGTATGCATGTGTTTAGAGATAGGAGTTGATTGATATTTATGTATATATGGTCTTTAAAAGGGCATTAATATATCATATTAACCATTTTGTGTGGGATATATAAGAAAACATGTGAAAACAAGCCAAAAACCCATTTATCAGTCAAGGTAAGATGGACAAGTAAAGGAAGTCGAAATGTCAACAGTAATACGACTGGCAAGATAATCTCCAAATTCTCTCAATGGCTACCATTCTTCACCTTTGAGAGAGATTTGTGTGGGTACCTTGCATGTTTCAATCAGAGTTCGGTAAAGAAAGTTATGCCTGTTTTACAAAGACTGCGCGGGAGCCAGTGCCATTTCGGCTACTCGCTGAAAAGCCCCATATTTCCAGAAACGAGTTAGCGACTCGCCAAGTTGCAAGTCAGCAACCCGCTAGAACATACACGGACAAATTCGACTAAGTGTCAGACTTCAACCTATAAAAGGGCCTCAAACATGTCTCCAAACACATCCATTCACGCCCAAAACACCCAAAATCCATCTCATAGCAAGAGTAAAGCATCTGGAAAGACTTCTGATCAAAGATTGAATATTTCCATCCGTTTAGCTCTTCTCGTGACATTTATTCTCCAATTATTCATGTTTTCATTTTTTTTACCGAATATTTTGTTAGAACTACTATGAATAGCTAAATACTCGTAGAGTTTTTGGTGAAAACTATGAGTTTATGTTTTAATTTATGCAATTGAACCTTTTTTACCTAACTCTTGTGATTGGTTTGCTTGTTCTCGTACTTTTATTGTTCTTTTCCCTGATCAACATGAGAATTATGTCTGTTTAGCTAGATTAATCGAGAGATAGCTAGTTTTACATGGTTAAGGGAATACAACACATAGGAGACCTTGTGAGGGCTTGGGTCTAAAGAGTAAGGAGTTGGAATCTAATCTATTTGAAAAGAGACTTTGATAGTTAGAGTTTAATCAACTGCACAGGTGCACTCGAGGAAGAGTTTATCCTAAGGTCGCGACTTAACCTAGCAATCCTGGGGACACAAATAGATAAAAGGTTTAATTAATTGAATTAAGAAAGTGACTTGTACGTTGGATCAAGAAACTCTGTTTTGTCTTCATATTTTTATCAAAACCCTGGTCATTGATTGCTTTGTTTACTTTTACTACTTTAGTTAATTGTTTTAGATTTAGAAATTAAACACGATTATGTCATCTAGAAAGTGAATAATTATAATTCGATGTACTCAATTGCTTTTTAGTCATATTATTACGCTCGAATTTTGCACCGTTTTAATGCTATTATTTGGTCTGTTTTGATTTGCTGGGTGCTCATTTTGAGGACCAGCGTGAGCGACTCTTTCCTTCATCAGTTTTTTCCCTTTTTATTTCTATTTTTCAGTTTTTTAATATTAATAATACTCCTTGACTAGTTCAGATTCTGCATCAGAGTAAAAAATTCACCTGCTCAATTCCGTCATCGTTTTCTATTCAAATTGAGATCCCAACATGTTTTTTTTCCAAGTTCAAATTCCAGAACACGTCTAGTAATTTGTTACTTCTCCTAAAATTTCAAAAATCACAAAACTGCAGAGTGATGTAAAACCCATACAGGGAACAGAAGGCAACAGAGGTGAACGCTTTTCTTATTTTGACTTCCACCATTGATATTGCTTCAATTCATAAATCACACACGAATTCAGAATTGAGGAATATAGTTTTCAAAAATAGGAGAATCAAATAAGAGAAGTGGTTTACCGACGTGATGACTGAGATTTTTTTTCAGCAATGCTAAAACACAGCTGATTGTTTAGTTTTGTACTACTAATCTAACAACTTAAGTTAACATTACAATGTGATATAGTGTCCGTGTACAATTTTTTTCTTTTAGATGAACTTTTAACTTTCATGTTGGTTATCTATCTCTAATCAGATGGTTGTACCTGAAACAATGCAAGAACTGCTAGTCTGCTACTAATTTACAAAGAGAGCGAATAGAAAGAAGTTGAACGACTAATTAGTGTTGGCCATGATTTGATCTATATACTTAGTAGGAATTACTTAGGTCATCATTAGGTGCATCTATGAAAGTTCTTGGTGAATTTGACTCACTATTTCGGTAATATTCATTTAATTTTGTTTATTTGTAATCTACAGGGCTATTACATCTCCAAATATGAGGGACAATCCGAAATTTTTCTTCCAGATAGCAATCTTTTTCTTTCTAGCGTATGTTGTTGTTGTGTCATTGTTAGAAATTTGGGCTTTCACATGACTAATTTAATGTGTATGGTTATCTTTCAGTTACTCAATTAAAGTGATTCAATAAAGATTAAGTTTGGGCTTAAAGTGTATTTATTTGTTATGAAAATAAGTGCAGATACCATATGGGATTTTCTATTTGATGAGGGACCGAATAGAAAATAAAGGGGTTTATTTTTAATATAAATATAAGCTAGGGTTATGATTCCCAGACGTCAGAAGAACATTCGATATCTATGTATTATCTCGGCAGACTTATTGCAAAGAATGTCTTTGATCGTTTGGAAGATCCATAACCGCTGCAAAGCAATTCTGCCTTTCAATTCGATATGGATCAAGGTACGCTTCCGCTCTATAGTTTATACTCCTTCTCCGTCGTTCTCGGTTAATCATCATAGAGAGCTTTATGTAATTATTCAATCAATTATTTCAACAGTCATAGCTAATCTTGACAGACATATGAAGAACCCTATTTTCATATTCATTTCTCAGATTTAGATGATATTGAAGTTGTTTCCAATTTCAAGATGAATGAAATAGATGGAATTGTAACATGATGGAAATGTAAATGATGAATTTGAGTTCTCCATTCACGGTTGTCGAATGTATTCTTGGTTATTCTGGTACGTGACTCTCAATATTTGGTTAATTAATTGAGATTTTGGTTGTTTCCTTTCTCAATTCACGTCTAATGTAGCATACGCCTTTATTATTTTTTTTGGGAAAAATAAATTAGGGTTAAGGATCTTTTTTCTTTGGTATGCATGCTTCTGTGGAAAGAATTAACTAAATTCAATTCATATATTTGCTAACCCAATCCCATGTTTATTGGAATGTGGTTTCAATTCTTCACGGAATTGATTTTTTTGATCATGGGATTGATATTTCAATTGTTGTGTTTTGCACGCCTATCGAAATGGTGTAATATATGAATGTTTTGATAATGCAATTCAGGTTTTATGTATGCATAATTCATGTCTATATGGTGACGTCTATTCGGCTTAAGATTGATAATTCAATTCCTGTGCGCGTGATATCTTGGGGTTAAGAATTGGATTATAGTTGTAACATCCCGCCCTCCTAGGGTACAATAAATGCGGCGGCTGTTACCCAAAACCGACTCCAAGCAATCAATACATAGGCTAGGGTTTCATTCAAAGAGTATCAACCAAAGGAAACGAAGGAAATATCAGAGTATTTAATGCAACAACTTAACCTAGAAACTTAAATAGGTAAACAAAGGGGAGTTTTATAAATGACGATCAAAACTTAAGAGAATGACATAGGTTTCAAGATAACGTCACGAGAAAAGTATAAGGCCTCAAAAACGAAGAAGAGTGCCAATCAACCAAATCAATATCAGAGTATTAGAACTTAGTGGAAAACGACCAAGAGAAAAAGCATAGCTATGTATGGAGACACAACTACACTTAGAGTTCAACATATCCATTAATTAATTGAGCTGCTCAACACCCGCCACCGCTCGTCATCATTCAACCTGCACATAGGAAAAACACATGCAGGGCTGAGTATTTTGAAATACTCAGTGAGCTCGTTGCCAAAACATTTTATTCAAAAGTTATGCCACCCTTACCAAGTGAACTCGAGTTTTAAGCAGTTAAGAGAAATATCACGAGTATCACAAAATATTTTCCATAGACTGGCCAGTCAAAAATAACTCCCCATTTTCTCATCAAATTCCACAATCACATATCACAATCTTTCCATGGTGCGACGAAAGCGTGGCCACGCTTTTCGCCCACGAGACCGGCCGACTAGCTAGGACGGCTCCCGATCCCCTCGTGTACACAGCCTGGTAGGGTTTGCGGCCCATACTCAGACCCGAATTCGTATATCATATCCATAGCCCTATAGCCCAATGGAGCGAACTCACAAACTAGGCATCAGACACACAATCTCACAAGAAAACAAACATAGGCATGACATAACAGTTAAACCACCCTTATAGCTCCGATAATTATCTTTGACAAAATAAAAAGAGTTTTTTGAGAGTAAAGCCCACCTTGACTGCTTAGATTTCAAGTAGTTTCGCTTTTCCGTTATCCGGCTTCGCAACCGAGGTTTCACCTTTAAATTCACATAGGCACATATTCACAAATTAGGTTCAATTATAACTCTTAACTTGTGCATGTCTCGTTACTTCCCTCTTTCCCATCGATTCACCTTAATCTTCATAACTTATAAATTTCAAGTCACACTCATCATAAATTACTAATTTCAAGTCACGCTTAGCATACGCATATTTCTTAGCATCTCAACCCTAGATCTATCATCATATGTCATACAAAAGTATTTAGCCATCAAGCACACACTACACAACACACACTTCAACACACACTCACACGCATAACACACACACACGGCACACACACCTCACACACTCTCGGCACACACACACACACACACACACACATGTTCCCATATCCCTTCTTATCCCTTTTTCACTCAATTAATATGCATGAAGGTTCAAGAACACCGATTAAATCGGTTGGAAGAAAAAGAAAAGAAGGGGTAGAAGAAGAACAACATAACTCTTAAGCAAAAATACCTTTTTAGAGAAAATCAATCGGTAGAAACAAAGTAGAGACTTGGTTCTTCAATATCCTCGGATTAAACTTCGATTTCTTCTCAAAAGATGAAAGATTTATGGAGTAAAGTGGAAGAAAATTGAGAGAGTGAATGGGGGTGAAGATTTTCGAAATTATGGGGGGCTAGGGTTGGGGTTTTGGTTCTTATTTATAGTGTCCAATGAGATCTTTAGGTAACAAGAATAGAATATTTGGTAAGATCTCATTCTCCCAATTAAATAAATAAATGAAATAATATTGTGAAGTAGGGAAGAAGAATTAACAAAAATAGAAGATGGCAATATCTCCTAATTTTTGAAAATTAGGCTAGGTAATTAGCCATGGTTTTGTTTTTGGTATTTTTCCATATAGAATAAAATATCATGGAGCAAAATAAAAATAAGGAAAATCCTCCATGAAACAAGGTAGGGGCCGATTTCTATGCCCTTTAAATAAGGCATGGATTTCTTGAATATTGACTAAAATAAAGTAAGGCAAGATCTCTTGAAGTATGGAAAGATTTGGTAGAATAATTAAATTCTAGGTATGGAAAGAAATCAAACAAGGGATTAACTAAAATAAAATAATTCTTTCCTTCCCATAATTAAGTGATTTTCGAAAATCACTAGAAAAACAAGGGGGCTCGATTTTTACATCTCTAAACAAGGAAATAATTGGCTCTTGGAATTTAATTTGGATAAATATCCCAAGGATTAAATAAATTCCGGAAAAATAGAAATTCTTCCTCCAAGGGGTCTAGGGTTCGAAAATTACAAGAATTAGGGTGATAAGTATTTATGGAAATTTTCTCAAATATTCTCACTCACCCATAAACAATTAAATTGCCACATAGTCTCATAACTTAATATATCACATGCCACATCATCAAATTAAATAGGTTTGACTTTTCAAACTTTCAACACAAACCCTAACTCAAATTGACCATATCAACTCATGAAATAAAAGCATTCTCGATGCCATGTCATCAACAATAAATTCTAGGGCTCAAAAATTAGGGTTCTAAAATCCGGGATGTTACAATAGTTTATCCTGAATTATGGTTCACCAAATTGTTTCGTTCTTGTTTGTTTGGTGAATTCATAATAATTTGGTTTTATTTTATGGATTTGTTTGGTTGTTTTGATGTTATTATTGGATGTTTATGTTTATTGGTTATGTTATTGGGAGCATCAAAATTTGGATTTTGTCGATTTAGTGAAAATCGGATTTAAAAAAAATTATATGGAATCCCGTTAGAAGTCAGCAATTTGTAATTTGTTGGGGAGCTATTGTGCTGGCCGTAAGGATTCAGCGACTTGCTGAGTTCGCGAGGTACGCGAACCCAGTGACTCGTTGGCTAGCCACTGTATTCCGGAAAGTTAACAATGACTTGCTTGCAAGCGTTTATATTCAGTTTTAAAATTTTAAATTCAAATTTTTTGGTGCATCTCATGTTCCTTTATTGATGTGTGTATTTTAATGCGGATATTAGTCGGCCCACAGGAAGATTAATATTTGGCACGAGATACACACATATCTTTAGTGATAAATACATGACAATTGTTTAGTTTTCGTGTAAGTAATGTGTGATGCCCACAGGTGGACACTGCTTAACATGATCTTATTGTCAGTGTTTGATCATTGTAAAGAGGCTACCACTTACAAATTCACATTACTGTCAAAAGACTTATTGTGAATGTTGTGCTCGGTACCTCGATATGGTTTACTAATGTTCAAAATAGATTAGTCGAAATAAGACGTTGCAACAGTAACCTCTCTTGTCTAGACTTCTTTACTGCGAATGTTAGGACGGTAAGTGTGCGCGTATTTTTAATGCGGATATTAGTCGGCCCACTAGAAGATTAATATTTGGCACGAGATACACACATACCTGTGGTGATAAATACGTGATGATTATCCAGATTTCGTGTGAGTAAATTGTGATGCCCACAGGTGGATATTGCTTGACATGATCTTATTGTCAGTGTTTGATTACTGCAAAAGGTTACCACTTGCAAGTTCATATTACTGTCCACAGACTTGATTTGAATGTTGTGCCGGTACCTCGAGATGTTACCATTTTATTTGAATTTTATGATGTGAGCATGACAGTTAATTTGGTTTTGTTCTCTATTCAATTGTGATGTCTGCTTTTGCAGTTTCTTCCAACATGAACAATATGTTAGTGTTGAATGGGTCAATTTTAAGGATTGCAAAGATTATATTTTGATTGCTCAGGGTTGCATGGATCTAGATTACGCGCTAAGGATTGAGCAACCTACTTCTCCTACGGACTATAGTGCTTCTTATCAAAGGAGAAACTATGAGAAGTGGGAATACTCGAATCGTGTAAGTCTACTGATCATTAGGTGTAGCATCCCAGAAGCCTTTCTAGGCACTGCATCTAAGTATATCACTAAGGCCAGTGAATGCCTTGCCAAAAATTAAGGAATGTTTTGAGAAAAACATTAAGGTTGAGACAAGTGTGCTTGATCTCAATAAAGTATATAAGGGCAAGGGCAGTATAAGGGAGTACATTATGAAAATGTCTCATGTTGCTTCACTTAAGCTTGAATTCTAAAGACTTGTTTGTGCATTTGGTGTTGCACATCTGGTCAGTATCTCAAGAAATAAAGTAAAGGGCATTAAGAGAAAGTGTATTGAGAATGTTGCTATGGATAAGGGTTTATCACAAAAGAAACAACATAAGGATAATGATGGTTGTTTCTTTTGTGGTAAACATGGATATAAAAAGAAGAATTGTAAATATCACTCATGGCGTGCAAAGGAAGTTACAATTCTTGTTTTGGTATGTTCTAAAGTTAATTTGGATTTAGTCCCTAATGATATTTAGTGGGTAGATTCTGGTGCTACTACTCACATAAGGTTATCAGTGCAAGGCTGTTTGAGCTACCGAAAGTCAATTGATGGTGAAAGATACATCTATGTGGAACATGACAAATTTGTGCAAGTAGAGACTATTGGGCATTATAGATTGTTATTAAAGACTGGAATTATTTTGCCTTTGAAGGATACTTTATTGTACTGTCTTTTAGACAAAATTTGGTTTCTATTTCTGCTTTGGACAAATTTGGTTTCTCTTGTTCATTCAGAAATAGTAAAGTTCTTCTTTCAAATAATTCTAGTATTGTGGGCATTGTTTCCTTAAGTGCATATAACAATCTTTGTATGCTCAATTATGTTATTTCATATTCAGAAGCTATACATGTTTAATCAAAAAGGACTAAGCAAATTAAATAATTAGAATTTGGTTAATTTATGACACAAGTGTTTTGGTTATATTTCAAAATAAAGGATTGTGAGACTTGTGACATATGTTGTATTGAATACACTTATCTTTTCAGAACTTGATTTGTGTGTTTAATGTATCGAAGGAAAGCAGACCAAACTTAAAAAAATAGGTGCCAATAGAGCTATACATTTTAGAATTGATATGTACGGACATTTGTGGCTCTTTCCCTTCGGTTACTTGGAATGATCAACAATATTTTGTATCATTCATAGGCGAATATTCTTGTTTTGGGCACCTACATTTAATATATTATAAGTCTGGGGCTTTGGACACGTTCAAAATATTTAGGGCTGATGTTGAGCTCCAACTCAACAAAGGCTTAAAAAAAAAAGTCGAATCTGGCCGTGGTGGCGAATACTACGACAGAAATGACTACTCATGTGAACAATGTCAAAGACCTTTTGCCTTCTATTTGGAAGAGTGTGGGATCGTCGTTTTGTACACCATGTCGGGATCGCCTAGCATGAGTGGTGTAGCTAAAAGACGAAATAAAACTCTTAAAGATATGTGAAGGAGTATGATTTATCATTCTTCCTTGTCGCATTCGCTTTAGGGAGAGGCATTAAAGACTGTAGCATATATTCTCACGTTGGTCTTCTAGAAAAATTTAGGGGTTTTTAAATTTTATGATCCCACAAAATGAACTAATTTTTGGGATGAGAAATATAGCATTCCTTGAGAATGTTGAGTTTGGGGGAAAGAATGTGTTAAGGAACATTACTTTGAGGAGGAGTCTGTATAGACACTTACTACTACTTCTGACAATGATTAGGTATCAATTACTATCATTGAAGAAGAAGCATATTAAGAACCTCAAGATGATATTGTTGTAAACATTCAATCTCACGCGGATGATATCATTTAAAGTCAATCTCAACAACCTCAATCAAGACTCTCGTCAATGGTACCACAAATTTTATGAAGTAGTTCTTTCATTTGGATTCAGAAAGAATGCTATTGATGGTTGTGTGTATCACAAGTTCAGTGGGAGCAAATGCATCTTCTTTTGTATTTGGAATCAAAAGAAATAATTTTTGATAAGGATATGTTGCACTAACACCAAGAATTTTCTCTCAAAGAAATTTGAGACGAAAGATCTTGGGCAAGCCTCTTTTGTATTTGGAATCGAAAGAAAAAAAAAATTCGATTGTCACAGAATGGATATAGTGAAAAGGTGCCTAAAGTATTTGAGATGCATAATTGCAAGTAAAGAAATACCTCTATGGCTAAAGGAGATTAACCTAGTCTCATTCAGTGCCCTAAGATAAATCTTGAGATTTAGAAAATGCAGAAGGTTCCATATGCTTCGGTAATTGGGAGCCTAATGTGTGGTCAAGCGTGTATTAGACCCAATTTGATTTTAATTGTTTATATGTTGGGCAGATATTTCCATAACCCGATATGGATCATTAAGAAGCAGCAAAACGGGTTATGAGGTATTTATAGAGAACTAAGCATTACATATATATAAAATCAGATCATTTGGAGAGCATTTTGATTCTGATTTTGCTAGATGCTAATACAGTATAGGATCCATTTTAGGTTACGTGTGTCTGTTGGCTGTAGAGCCATTTCGTGGAGAAGTGCTGAGCAAACACTTGTAGCTACTTCTTCCATGACAACAGAATTCGTAACTTGTTTTGGGGCATCTAGTTAACGAATATGACTATGAAATTTTGTCACTAGGCTGCATATTGTAAGGTATTGAAAGACCACTTAAGTTATGTTGTGACAATAACTCTGCAGTATTATATTCTAAAACAACAGGAGCTTCCTAGTTGTTAAATAAAGGGTTCAGAATGGATAATACATATAGAGCATAAGGGAATGGATTTGATGATTACAAATCCAATTATTAAGGGACTATCACCCAAGGTCTTTCATGGGCATGTAGCCCAAATGGGTGTTAAGTTGTTTAAGGATACTTCCGTTCAGTGGGAGTAGTTTTGGTTCTTGCTCTATATTGTGTTTTGAACATGTAGTTATAAAACTCATGTTATTCTCTGCAGAAATAAAGTATTATGTTTTGTCCATTAATTTTGATTTGATCTCACTTTGGGAGGACCAGTTGGAAATAGACATGTATGATCACCTTGCATGAAATTTCCATGCTACACTCCATAATTGATCTGTTGTTGATTATATTTGCATATGTGATTACTGATGGGTTTAATCATGAAAAAATATGGTGACTGCCCCTTTAGTCCTATGTCGATATGGTTGATAATAAGATTGTTAGGAAATACACTATGTGATAGCACTTTTGAGCGCTCATTCAGTTTATACACATTTATTTGGTGTCATGTGTTGCCCAAGTGGGAGATTATTAGAAATTTGGGCTTCCACATGACTAATTTAATGTGTATGGCTATCTTTCAGTTACCCAATTAAAGTGATTCAATAAAGATTAAGTTTGGGTTTAAAGTGTATTTATTTGTTATGAAAATAAGTGTAGATACCATATGGGATTTTCTATTTGATGAGGGACCGAATAGAAAATAAAGGGGTTTATATTTAATATAAATATCAGCTAGGGTTATGGTCCCCAGACGTCAGAAGAACGTTCGATATCTTTGTATTCTCTCGGCAGACTTATTGCGAAGAATGTCTCTGATCGTTTGGAAGATCCATAGCCGCTGCAAAGCAATTCTGCCTTTCAATTCGATATGGATCAAGGTACGCTTCCGCTCTACAATTTATACTCCTTCTCCGTCGTTATCGGTTAATCATCATAGAGAGCTTTATGTAATTGTTCAATCAATTATTTCAACAGTCATCACTAATCTTGACAGACATATGAAGAACCCTATTTTCATATTCATTTCTCAGATTTAGATGATATTGAAGTTAGTTTCCAATTTCAAGATGAATGAAATAGATGGAATTGTAACATGATGAAAATGTAAACACCAATTAGCACTCGTCTTGTAACTTAGAGCCCCCCTCTTTGAATCCAATTCCCAAATTTGGACTTGCTATGCTGTCTAAATATAAACTACCATAGTTATTCGAAGGTTATATTAACAGTAAAAGTTAATTTTGTTCCTAAATATATGACCAAAACACGAATTTGGTCTAAAATATTTAATTTTTGAAAAATAGGTCCATAACAAATGAAAATATGGCTGAAGTAGTCCTTTTTTTACGGTTCCGTCAAAAAACTAATGGTCAACGCTAATTGCACAGTGGCATGACCCTTAGTTTTTTGACGAAATCGTAAAAAAAAAAGACCACTGAGACAAATTTTACTTGTTATGGATCTGTTTTTCAAAAAGTGAATGTATTGGACTCAATTTGTATTTTGGTCGTATAGCATGATTGATCTTTACTAGTATTATATTAAATTCTTCGCTTGCCTACTCTTGACTCTACTACTTTTGTTATGATAAAACTAGAAGTAAAAGTGTAGATGGCATAAAATATTTGTTTCGAACACAAATTTAAAATCATTATCACTTTATTCTAATAGATTTACTTTTCTTGTGAATTCGAGTTGTTCCTTAATATTCTCTCTGTCTCTAAATATGGACTAGTTTTACTATTTTGGGTCGTCCTAAAAAATTAGATAGAGTCTAAATATAGAAAGTGTTTAACTAATTACACACCACTAATAAGGTGAATCCTACTATCCACTAATACTTCTTCTATTACCTTTCCCTTTCTCTTTCTTAATTTTTTTTCATTTCTCTCTTACTTAACCAATTGTACACTAAAACCTACTCCCTCCGTCCATCTGCAGTAGAGGCGTTTCATTTTCAGCACGCATTTTAAAAAATAATAATAAATAATTATAGTAGAGAAAAAATAGAAAAAGAGAGAGAATAATATAGAGAAACTCTTCTTTTATTATCCTCTCTTACTTTACTCTCCTCCACTTTAACTAATTATATCATTTTTTCAAATCGAGTGCTCAAAATGAAACACCTCTGACAAACACAGATTTTGCATGTTTTAAAGAACTAGATTTGACTCGTTTTAAATGTCAATTATGCAAATTATGTTCTTAAATTGCATATGTTATACATTTGGTATTTTTGATGTGTTTGTTGATAAATGATAGAAAAAGATAGAAAAAAGGTGCAAAAATGGCCAAGGTGCAGCAGCCTCTGTTCGAGCTCATCTGCCAACGAGTTTGAAGTCCAATAAGCTCTTAGTACATACCATTCTCTTTGCCTTCGAAAGAGCTTCGCATGGATATCTCGCACGTCTCAATCGGAGTTCTGTGGAGAAAGTTATGTCTATTCTACGAACATTGCGCAATACAGTCAAAGCTGGCGGAAATTAGACGGAAATTCAAGGAAGAAATATATTATTGCCCAAATCTCTTCTTTTAATTGAAGGATTCGAAAATATCATATTTTCAATTAATTGGAGGATATTATTTACCGTTCTAAACCTTTTTCTAGCCTATAAATACTTCCTTAACCTAATTCATAATTCATCTCAGAGCCTCCAATCCTCTCCATCTCTATACTTCTTCCATCCCATATTCCATATCTTATTCTTCCATCCTCCATTGGAGCGGAGCTCTGTAGATCCAGGCAAGAGAAGACTGAAGACTACATCATTCAACCTTGGGTTTTATCTTGTTTTTCTTCATATCTAGTATTTTTGTTGTTTTACTTGTCTATGAGTATTAAACATCTTTTGTAGAAGTTTTGGTAATATGCTATGATTATAAGTTATTTATTCAATTGTTTTTCCTTGTTAGCTCTTGTAGTTATTTCAATTTCTCTTATGCTTATACATTTATTTGATTGGCCATCTTAAAAATGCATGTGAATTTTAGTACAATACTCAAGAGATGAGTAGTTTAATTTGAAAGAAGAGAAGTTGACATCTTTGCCAATATAATCGAGAGATTTGAGCATTTGAATTTATCTTAGGAGCTTTTAGGAGTTGTTGCCTTAGTTCTAGGAATGACACTTCGGTTCTAGGTAGCAATCTACAAATTGAATATTCGGGAGAAGATATAGTTTTACATCTGTGATAGCTTAGTAACTCTAGAGACCGTAATTCAAGGAAGTCTTTTGGATATTAGCTTTTGATTGTGGTTCCAAAAACTACATTCCTTATCCTGCTTTGTATCATTTGTTATTAATATTTTTATGGTTTCTATTATTTGTTTATTTCCTTGTCTAGTTTATAAATTCCAAACCCACATATCTCGTGTCTCTAAATACTATATGACGCTTAGTATAATAGACAGTGCAATCATATTCCCTGTGTTCGATATCCCGGTACTGTCCTTTAGCTATATTAGATCTACCTTGTATACTTGCAAGTATTTTTAGTGCTAATAAATAGTGCATCAGCCTCTACAACAGAGGGACGGAGGGAGTACAAGTTTTCTATTTTTTGGGTACGGAGAAAGTATTTATTACAACATCTTTCCTTTAAAAATATATACTTTTGAAATAATATGAGTTCGAATACACAATTAATAAAGTAAGACATGAATAGTAAAAAAAAGTGATTGGACGATTATTAGTAGAAAATGAGTTCTATCACATTAAAGAGAAAAATAAATTTAAAATAGAATGTTTTTAATTTTAAGGACGGAAAAATGAATATTATTTCTAATTTATGGGACGGAGATAGCTTTGCCCCACACACTGGCGGACGCACGTTGGAACAAGGGGGTACCACTGTATCCCAAATATGTGTAATCTAAGTACTTTCTCCGTCCCACAAAAGATGTCACACTTGTGGGACCATACAAGATTTTAGGAGGTTTTATTTTGTGTGTTAGGTAGAAAGAGAAAATATAAGAGAGAACTTTTCTAAAAATGAAAATGTGACATCATGTTAGTGAGACAAACTAAAAAAGAAAAATGGGGCATTTTTTATGGATACGGAGGAAGTACTATTATCATTGGTCATTTTGTTGTAACATTGATGGTCCAGCGGTTAGACGCTCTCAAATACTCTTTGGTCCGTGTTCTAGCCCCAATGGTCGCATGAGCTTTCTCTTTATCACCCTTTCTATATGTAATTTTATTTTTAGTTATGTTTAAAAAAAAGAATCTTTTCAACTATTGACCATTCTTTTAAATATTTTTTCAATTGTGTTTAGAGTCTATTTTAAGCTATGTAGATATTTTTATTAGTTTTTCTGTTTATGCACTTACATTTTTAAGTTAGTAGGTTGTTTAGTGGAGTAGCATATTTTAATTATTTTGAATTTCCATATTCTATTCTACACTCTTATTTATTTATTTTAATTGCTTTGATTTTATTTTTATTTTCACACTATTATTTTTATAATTTTATAATATTATCTGTAGCACAACTTATACCTCAAAACATATTCTTGTTTTCCTAATCATGCTCTATTATTTAATTTTGTTTAATTGCTTTGATTTTTTATATTATACTCTATTTTTTCATCAATTTATGTAATATTATTTGTAGTACAACTCGTACCTAAAATCTTGCTATTTTTAATTTTAATTGTTAATATTATTCTCTATATTAATATGTTGTATAATTCGTATTCCAATCCAAAATTTCTGCATCTGCCATTGGTCCCACATCGAGGTGAAAATGAAATGCGTTTTCTTTTCCTTTATTAGTAAGCTACATCTAGATTCAAAGTAAATCTTCAAATTGTTAATTGTTTATTTAACGGTATTTTCGAACACCTATTTCACGGTTTGTTGGGAGATTAAGAGGTAGGGATGTCAATCCAACCCGAAACTCGTGGGTCGGTCTAAATAGCCCGAAAAAATTAACAGATTAGGGCCGTAACATTTTAACCCGAATACAAAACAGGCTCAACGGGTTAGCTCGAATGGGTTGGCGGGTTAGACAAGTTGGCCCGAACAGGTTGTGGGTCGGCCCGACGGGTTGCAACTTTTAATTAAAAAATATCAAGTTTTTAGGGAATTTTGTACTCGTTTAATTTCATGCGGTACAATCATTATTCTTCTTAAATCATTATTCTTTTTCAATCTTTCATTCTACACTTTTTCACTCGATCTCACACTATCAATTTTCAAGTTCCACCTCGACTCATTATTCCATTGTTGCAATCATTTGCCACTGTTGTCTTACCACCACCAAAGCCAATCAATACAAAGTTAAAGATTAAACCATCAACACATCAATATATTTATCATTCATAAAGAATTAATTATGCACATTGCCAAAATAATGACACGAAAACAAGCTTTGATTAAAAGTGATTGATTTAATTTTAATGTATCTCTGTTTATGTTGTAGTTGTTCGAGATAAAAGGCTTCTCTATTGAGGAAATTATGAAAATTTGACTATTTTATGATTCTAAAACTAAGAAGAAAAAAATATTCAAAATTTGAAATTATTTTTTAGAGGAAAATTTTGATTACAATGATTTATTTTCAAAAGTTTTTAGGCCCGAATAGCCCGATGGGTTAGCCCGAAACCCGGCGGGTTAGGGTTAGGGTTAAGGTTGAAAATTTATGATCCGAAAAATTCATAACCCGAATGGCCCGCACCCAAATAACCTGATAACTCGAGTGAGATGACCCGAACCCGAACGGATTAGCCCGATTGACATCCCTATTAAGAGGTAGGGAGTTTATAACATCAATAATAATTACAAGCCTATCTAAGATATTAGAACCTGGGAAAAAATTGTGGTGGATTAAGAGGTAGGACGTTTATAACATTAATCATAATAACTACAAGCCTAATCTAAGATATTAGACTTGGCAAAAAAATTGTGGTGGATTCCGAGGTAGGGCTTTTATAACATTAATATTAATATTGCTTACAAACCTAATCTGAATAGTATTATATTTAACGCAAAATTATAAATATGTTTATAAGAAACTGTAAATAACACTTTAATCGAACAAAATTCGAACCTTAGTTATAATGTTAAATATTTGATCATTTTAATATTTTTAAACTCTTTATTAGATTATTAGATGTCCAATAATGCAACCAAATAATTTACTACTCACTCCGTCAACGATTAATTGAGCTCGTTTGAGTTGACTCGGATTTTAAGAAATATAGCGGAAAATGAGTTGAAAAAGTGATTGAAATGTTGGGTCCTACTTTTTATATTAGTTTTATAATAAAGTATGAGTGTGATGAGTTAGAGGAATATGTAGTCCATTATCAAAAGTAGTACTCCCTCCGTCCCAACTAAGTTGGTAAAAAACTTTTGATCACGGAGATTAAGAAATTGTGTTGAATAGATTAAATGAAGTAAAATAAATTAGGAAAGAGGAAAAAGTATGAGAGATAAAGAGAGAGTATAAATAAAGTAAGAGTGATTGGATGATTTGGTTTTTGCCAAAGAGAGAAATGACTCAACTTTGTTAGGAAGTCCCGAAAATGAATACGATTCAACTTAGTTGGGACGGAGGGAGTAATAAAAAGTAAGGGTGTCAATTATTTGTGGACGGACAAACAAAGAAATTGGTATCAATTAATAGCATTGGAGAGAATATATTATTTCAAAAGGTTGAATATATATAATATGATTCTTTCTTATGAGTTGTATTATTCATAGAAGGATAGATAACTTATCTATGTTAAGTTATATGAACAAAAATGACCTAAAATATGTATTTTTATTTTGTTTTATTTACTTATCTTCTCTATTACATACACTACGGCATGCTCGGATTGAAAAATTATATATTATGATATACTCCCTCCGTCCTGCTTAAGATGACACGTTTTCTTTTTTAGTTTGTCCCAACTAAGATGACACATTTCCTTTTTTGGTAACTTTTTCTCCAATTAATACACTCAACCACTTTTTCCCACTCCTATTAAAATTTTCATCTTTCTTTATCTCTCTACTTTAATGCTTACACCCATCTTCTCTCTCTCTAATTAAACACTTTAACCAATAACTCCTAAAATCCCGTGCCGGCTAAGCAATGTGTCATCTTAGCCGGGACGGAGGGAGTAGTATTATGTTTGGTTTATGAGATTGAATCTCACAACTTAATCCTAGATAGATAATTTTAGGGATGTCAATCAGGTCAGCCTAGCGGGTTTCGGGCTAACCCTATCGGGTTGCGGGTCACTCGGGTGCAGATTAATCAGGTTATGATTTTTTTCAGGTTATAAAAGTTTAACTCTAACCCTAAAAGCTCGGGTTTCGGGCTAGCCCAACAGATTAATCGGGTTGCTACCGATTAAATTAACATGCGATAAATCCAATAAATAATGATGAAAATTAGTAACATTTATAAAATGTAAAACATTTAATAATGACATATTTGATAATTTGAGATATATGCTTAAACTCAAACATAAACATAAACAAATATTAATATTTGAGATTTGGGCAAAATGAAATATAAATATATTTCGAGAAAATTTAAAGCATGTTTTAGAAATTTATACGTTTTTAGTGAATTTGAAGTTTCTAATTTATTTATCTATTATTATATTATTATATATTTAAAATATAATTTATATATTTAATATTAAATTTGGAAGTTATTTTTGATATCATCTATATTGTAAAAATAATCAATGAAGTGACAAATTATGAGTCTAATAAATAGAACAATAGAAATTTTATCGGTTTTTGGGTCTGACCCTAACAGATTGCGGGTTAATCGGGTACAAGATAATCAAGTTGTTAATTTTATCGGGCAATAAATTTTCAACCCTAACCCTATAAATTTGACGGGCTATTCAGGCCAGCCACGGGTTGCGGGCTACACTGACATCCCTAGATAATTCTATAATAATAAGGTATATTCACCTTCTTTGATTAAAATAATTCCACAACTTATCTTAAATTAATAATTACTAGTTTCGTCCCGCATTAACTGTCATATTTACTTTTCTGCACCCGTTTTGTAAAAATATGCACTTTGGGTTCGGAACAAGTTTTAATGCAAAATTGGTAAAGTACGAGAGAGGTAGAGAGAAAAAGTAACTAAAGTATTATTAGTGGGGAATGGATCCCACCTCATTAGAGAGAAAAGAGTTTACAATATTAGAAAGTGCATATTTTTATGGGACATACTACAAAGGAAAGAGTGCATATTCTTGTGGGACGTAGAGAGTAATAAATAATTAAAGTCGAAAAATAGTAAAATAAGAGAAAAAATTAAGGCAGACAAGAGTGTGTATTTGGACTCTCAACCATGTAAAAATGAAACAAATAAGGGTGATGATGTCAATTTGCTATCATTGGTTTCCTTCGTAGGATTTCAGTTAGAGTTTGTATTCGCTTGCCATATTCACTTCAATCAATTGTATGCTACATGGTGGATATATTTTGTTATTTATAATATTTTAATATTGTATTTATTTTGTTTTACTTCTGATATTGCTGGGCTGGGAAGCCCAGGTGCCGGGAGTGTTGGCGGTAGGCCCCACAGAAAAAAAATAAAAAAAATTAGGCATCTAGGTCGGTTTAATTAATTACTGTAATTAGGTATAAAATCCCCCGCTTCCGGCGCTAACTAATCTCTAAGTAATTTATAAACAAGCATTAATATTGATTCATCCCACGCCATTAAATCTCTGTGACTCACACAATAGGCGCGGGCGCTGCTTCATTCACCAGATCTGAAATCTCGATATGTCGGCGGGTGCGGCCGGCGACGGTTTCCACCGCGGAATATTCGAGGGATGCATCTCCGGCAGGGACATGAACATCGAGCGCCGGCCGTACCATAAGAATTGCAAGTGCGCCCTTCACAAGGAGCGCGGCCACTGCACCCACGCCTCTCGCCTCAATTCCATCTCCTATCCGATCCGAAGGACGTGGAGCGAGGGCTGCTTGGCGCTCATGAATCTCTCTTCTCCGATCACCGGCGCCGCCTCTCCTTGCCACAATTCGCCCTCCTTCGCAGATATGACGAGGACGCAGACGCATTTGGTCCTCTACAAGGAGGAGGACGAAGAGGAAGAGGTCGATTAGGTTTTTTTTTTTTTTTTTTCTTATTAACATTGATTCGTGGCATATTTTAGGGAAATTCTTTCAATTGTCAGAGACAAGAAATTATATATTTTCATATTTTTAGAATTCAGTATTCATTGATTTTTAGTTTTAGATTTTCTATAAACAATTTCATTCAGATTCAAGAATATTGATTTGTTCCATGGTTACTTCAGTTACGTCTGCTTCTCTTACTTTACATCTACTGCAAATAATTTTTTTTTATTAATCTTCAAACTCCTCATCAATTTTAATTCATCTCAGAACATTAATTTTCTTCCATCTTCTTATTTTATATCAGAAATTGTTAGTATTAATTAGTGTTAAGATATTTACATAATCTTTTCGAAAAGATTATGGTGAAAATTATTGATTTACCAAAGATATTTATTTACTTAATCTTCATGAAAAGATTATGGTGAAATAAATTGATTTACCATATCTTATAGTTTGGGAAAATCTAAACTAAATGATTTGATTTATTTTACTAAAATTAATTGTTTTAATTATTTTACAGATATTAATGATCTGTAAAGAAGAGTAGTAGAACTGGCGCTCACGAAATTAATAGTTACGACCCACATTCATAATTCAATGATCCAACACACATGAGCTCATAGATATTATCTCACTTTTATTATTATAATTAAAATTTAAAATTTATGTTTGGTAGCTATGTTTTAATATGATAATAATCTCTATTTATCAGAAGAGTGTTTACGATGGCACAACCACACCATACCATAGCCAAAAAAAACTTATCCGTCGTCAAAGCCACGGCTCAGCTACGCTAAATAAATAAATTAGAATAGAATGGTAAAAATGAATTGAGAAATAAAACTTAAAACAAAAAGAAAAACAGATATTGACCGTGCCGGTGGCAGAGCCGCGCCTTACAATAGGCTGCCGCTGCTCTACTGTGGTTATTAGTATTTGGTTTACAAAATTAATCAATTACTAAGTCTTGTGTTATTTCTTCAGCCAGCACTCTTTCTATGTTTTGATAAAATAATACTCTTTTCTATGTTTTGATAAGATAATTAAATTATTTATCTACAATAAAAATCAAACAAATATAATTTAGTTTGATTACTCAATTACTCTTAATAATTGAATACCTAATGTTAACCCTGCAAAAAAAAAAAAAAATACCCATCTTCTTCTCTCTACAAAGTACAAATAAAACCGGCCGTAAATTCATACGCATCAAAGTAGTATCATATGGATTCAAGTTTAAAAAAACTTACGTTATTAGTTTATGTGCAATATTTGTGCTTTGAGTCGGCGGTGAAAACACCGGTGAAATATTGAATAAGCGAGATTTCTCTTGAAATTGCGCCCGTTGTCTGTGTGCAAAATTATGTTCTTTTATGTGTTGATAATTTGGTAATTGATGATTTTAAATGCGATAATATTGTTCACTCACAATTTAATTAAACATAAATGGAAATTTATAAACATGAAATTAAATCTTTGCATAATTGATCTAATATACCAAACTAATGATAATTTAGCCATCTAAAGCTAAATGAGACCTAAATATATTTCCATTTGGCCTTAATGAATTGTTGATTGTAAATAGTTAAACACCCTTAATCAAGGGAGAATGATGAAAATGAGATTTTGCATGCATTCTTATTACAATCATCAACGTTATTTATTTTGTGAGTGAGGGGTTTGGATCTACATGAGTTTCAAAATTAGTATTCCAAGGGCCGAGGCGCTCTATTATTGAATTGCAGTTATTTTTTAAAAACTTATAATTATAATTACATACAAATTTATGTTACAATATTTATACACGACATTAGGCCATTTTCCAATTAGCAATACAAGTCAGTAATTTACCTACATGGAGTATTAATGTTGACGATAGACGTAAAACTATAAAGAAGAATAGAAAAGTTATAAGAACAGAGAATATTGAGCAATGAGAACATGGGATGCACCTATTGTATCATGTGCAAGTCACGAGGTGTGTTTGTCTCCCGTGCCGACTAATTATTTTATTATCATTTAGCAGTGATTATTTGTTATTATGTCGGCAATTGGATTTGTCTTAATCTAAGCTTTGCTGCAGCAGGTTCTCATGATTATTTTCAGTCAATGAATACACTACTGAAAATTTTCTCTTCGTCCATGCCATATAAATATATATAATTTTTTTTATCAATCCCAGTCATTTCATAAATGAGAGGTTTGGAACTAGAGTAAGTTTTGTGAGAAAAATCTCTTTTCTATATTGCGTGTGCTTCAACTTGTCAGGAGGAAATCTAGACCTAATTTTGTCGTTGTGATTTATTTAACCTACGTATCAAAACCTCAACCTACTTCTACGACTAGTATAGTGGAGTAAGAATCGATCCCACGGGAATGGAGAGGGCGTGATGCACTTGTGATGATACTTCGGAAAAGATTGGCTTGTTACCACGCATTTGTGGGGTTGAAAATGAAAACAGGATATCTACCTAAACTAACCAGAAGGTCGGGAGTGACTCGAAATGCAACATGTGATAAAATGGTATGCGTGAACATGGAAGACTTAATTACTGGTGTGCACCTGGAATCAAAAGCTACCGGCCGAAAACTTACTAAAATTGGACTAGACCAAAGGTAAAAGCAATAAGGAACCACATCTCCTATCTAACTATATAAGCGTAGTAAAACTGAAAAAGTGGAAGATACAAAAGCATAAAGTAACACATTCGGTCCCACTCTTGTTCCTAACATTCTCTTCTCCACCAAGCAAAACTAACTAACGATCTCCATGGATGATTTCTTGAGCTCGAAATTGTAAATGCAACATTTAACTCAAAAACCAGAACGGAAATAGGATAACCTAAGATCTACATAAATTGGTCAAACATGCAAGAGTGACTGAGACAAAGCAGAATTGAAACCATGCATTTGAAGGAACTGGCAGCGGAAGCGTTCGGGAAATTCAAACAAATAAATCACATAATAATCAGATCTATTTAGCAGATTATTTAGACAAATTCTATTTGCGTAATTATCACATGTAGCATGCTCATAACTTGAATTAATCATGCTTTAAGTATAATTGAAACCTAAAAAAACATGCTTTTCTACGGAGCAGAAATAATACCTTGTTGATTCTCCAAAGAATTGACGATGGCTAGCGACTTCTCCATGTGACGCTTTAAATACTAGACCACGGATCTTCTCTCCGGTTCCCGAACTGTACTCCAATATCAGTGTGAGCTGATCTCATCGGAATACTAGGACTTAAATAAAAGAGACAGAAATTCGAATCCACGGAGGAGAGCTCGGGCGAAAAATTCGTCCCTCTCTATTAAGGAGATGTCGAAAATTTTTGGAAAAATAATATTTTGTATTCTCTGTCTCATTTATTCTCCTATTTATATTAAGTTTCTTTTGGGCCCAGACAGGGATTTCTGGAAGGTTTTGGATATGGAATCACCCAATTCACTTTTTACTAATTAAATTGAACCCATAATTTAATACAAGCTTTAATTGGAATATTACGAGCAACCACTACAGAAGTAATATTGAACTCTCCACATCTAAATCCGAAATTATAAGTAATCTGGGTTTCCATTTTAACTTATATTTCTCGCACTTATGATAAAAATGTCCATTAATTAATTAATGTCTACTATGGACTTAATTAATTAACATCTTATTAATTCCAAGAGTGGACTTAGCATGAAACACTTATTTATTATTCTTAGAGTAATCAAACTCCAACTAGCTAGGTTCTGAATAATAAAACCTTGTTTCGCGCTCCTCTTGAGGACATTATCAAACGAGACTCACCTCGCGCACGATTCAACATAATAGCAATCCTAGCACCGCTAGATATTAATCACCACTACCCAATATATCGGGATTATTGGGTTGCGAAAAACCCGCACCATTTGATAAGTCAAAGTAGTGCATAATCAATACCGTATACTCAATGCTAACCTACATTGATTAAGAAACGAATATTTATCAAGACCTCGTCTTTCAGTAGATAGCATAAAGACTCGTCTTGCTGTAATATCCGTTCAGTGCTTTACCATACCAATGTCATCTTATTTCAGTAAGGCTTAGAAATATGCGGACTGACATCGCAACCTTTCACAATGGATAGTCTAATTCTATCTAGGTCGTGAAATTCTTCTTCTTCTTTGTTTAAGACTGACCGTGTCACCTTAAAGTGGATGACGCCCACAACCGGTCTACTAAAACAAAGACTTAGACTTTGTTAAGTTTTCTTGTACATTTAAACATGCAATTAACATCCATTAAATGTAAAACATAACAACATTATGACAAAAATAATCTATTTTATTCCTTGAAAAATAAAATAAGAGTTTTACATTATTCAATCACTCGAAACGTGATTTCTAGTATACAAACTCTAACAACATTTCTATTACTTCGACCGATTTAAACATTTAAATACTCAAGAACTGAAAGATCTACCCGAGCTAGATATAACAAAGCAAGCATCAAAACTCAAGCTAAAAATAACACAAGATGAACCAAATAAAAACTTCATACCATAAAATGAAATCAAGATCCAAAGGATCCAACAACAAAATGAAATCAACCTAGAGTTTGACTATGGAGATCCGAAAAACGAAACAGTAGCAAGATCTAAACCGAAATAAAAATGTAAACCATAAAGTAGATTGTTTTTACTCCTAAGAGCAATGAAACTGCTTGGCTAACTACGACGGCTGGAACGCCACTGGCATGATGAACCTCCCCCTTCAGTTGGTAGCCGAAGGCTTCAAGTGTGAGCTGGAGTGAAAGATGTTGAGTGGTGAATGATGATCAGGCGTGGTGAGTGATAATTATCTTCATGTTCAGCCCTTAGGATGATGTGACCTCAATCCCTATGGATACTCCTATATTGGTTTGACATTTCTGCCCTTCTGAATCTTCTAAGCCAACCTCCTCCTGTACTCTAACTCCACGGTGCGGTCTACTGAACAATTTGTACCTTTTTTGCATTCTTTTACAGTTGATTTGCCTTCGGTATCCCTTGCATGAGTTTAGACCCTTTTTCCTGCACACTTAACAACTATTTTGCTCATATTATCTGTTAAAGCATGGAAAACTGACCAGTAACCCATGCATAAAACTCAACTTATCAGAAAGTTTTCCTAATTTATTACCTCCATACATCAAATTATTTACAACTTATACCACCATTAAAACACTAATAATAATTGGGGTCCTACCATTCCCCAACACTACTTTAACTACACTTTTCCTCCTATCTTTTACTTTACCAATTTTGTCTTAATTCTTGCCTCATATCATATGCTCATACTCCCTACGTGCCACTCTAAGTGGAACATTTCTATTTCGACACCAGATTTTATATAGTTTTATTTTGTGAGTTAAGTGAAGAGAATAAGTAAGAGAGAATGCAGAAGTAGAGATAACGATGTTTCCTTTTTTTAGAAATGTGTTATGTAAAGTGGGATATCCCAAAATGGAAAATGTGTCACTTAGAGTGGGACAAATGAAACAGTTTGTAGGACGGAGGGAGTATTTGAAGAGGTGGTATCGCACGTGTGCGCACAATGAATGTATTGGAGAGACGGAGAGGCGGAAGTGGCGATTGTCTAGAGGAGGGGGAGGAAGGCGGCTCTCGTAGTGAAGTGGAGTTGTTTGAGGTGGCGATTGTCTAGAGGAGGAGGTGAGGCCGCGCTGGTAGTGGAAGTGGAGTCGTTAGAGGCGGTTGTGGTGGTGGTTCAATGACGATTTTATGTTTCCACTTTGTTGTTCTTCGACTCAATCTTCGATTGCAATAGTTAATAACTAGTGTTGTCTGTGGGAAGTGATTTTACAGTCTTCTATAGGGGGAATTGAATCCACAAGCGACAATGGATTCTAGGTTTGAGACAGAGTGATTCACCAGAAAAATTAATTTGGTCTTTGGTGGATGAAGATACGTGCTATGTTGATACAACAAGGTTTGGCCGCAGGTTTGCCGGCTAAAAAGAATGAGGTGAAGGAAAAGGGGATCCTCGGTGAAAAAGAGCAACTCAAGAAGGAGGAAATGCTCACAAAGGCACATTGTGCTATTATATTGTGCTCGGAGACAAGGTCTTGAAGAAAGTGGCAAAGGAGACGATTGCAGCAGGGATTCTTGAGAAGCTTGAGATCCTATATATGACGAAATCATTGGCAAATAGGCATATATATAAACCAAAGACTTTATTCATACAGATTCTGGGAGGATAAGGATGTGATCATGCAACTTGAAGATTTCAACAAGACTGTTGATGATTTGGAGAACATATATGTATTTATTGGTGATGAAGATAAGACGATTCTTTTGATAAATGCATTACCCAAGTCCTATAATTAATTGAGGGATGCTATTGTTGGGGTTAGGGTAGTGGAAGAGCGCAAAAGCAAACAGATCCTTATAGATCTATTTAGGTGATTATGAGATTAATTCCGTTTTTATGTAAATTAATAGTATCACATAAATTTACATAGAATACGTAAATTAAATGTGATATGAAGAATACCTCAAAATCTCCCAAAGGATTAACGTCATCACGTGTCGTGTCGGTACTCTACCACAAATCTAACCTATATACCAAACTCGGAATTACCCATTTGCGTGAAATTTTTTAGATAATTGCATAGATCTAGATGGATATAGAAGACATGAACCTAGATCTAGTAAATAAGAATGAAAAAACAGTTTTATCTCTCTAATGAATTGAGATAAATCAAAATTCACCTCTCCCACAAAAGTGGGGCCGCCTCCTCTCTTCCCCACTGTAGTGTGTTTCTTCCTTATGATGGAGGCTAGGGTTTCATGTGTGAATATTGGTGTGTGTCTTTCTCTTATATCCATCCCTATTTATAGAGTTAAATTAATGGGCTAGGTTAGGAATCCATGAAAAAATTGACTTGGACTAACCCACTAGACATGTGCTAATTAAATTAATTAACCGATAATTTAATATGCATCAAAATAGAATATTACTTTAGATCAATATAGAAAATGATATTGACATCTCGTCCATTCCTAAAGATCACAAGTAATTGAGTTCCATTTTGATTTATAATATTTTTAATGGTTAAGATGTCAAACCTGTTAGAGTTTGTATACTATAAATTACCTTTCGAGTGATTAAATATTGTAAAAACTCTTATTTTATTTTTTAAGGAATAAAACAGATTATTTTTGTCGTAATATTTTTATGTTTTGCATTTAATGGATGTTTATTGCATATTTGAATGTATAAGTAACTAAGCAAAGTCTAAGTCTTTGTTTTAGTAGACCGGTTATGAGCGACGTTCACTTTAAGGTAACACGGTCAGCTCTGAACAAAGAAAATGAAATGTAACTAGAGTTTATTGCTGGTGGAATAAATTCAATAACTATTAAGTTCGTAATATTATATGTCATATTTAAAACTTATGAGAAAAGAACAAATATCAGAAAATTTTATGATATTAGACCTAAATATCCCTTGTTAAAAATACCAACTTAGTTTCGATAAGATGTTGCTTTTATTACAACAAGTCGATAATGCTAATAATGCTCGTTTGGTATATTGATAAGATTGTTTCTTTTATTACAATAAGGCCCAATTCGTTTTTAGATATTGGCCCAACACTTAGCCGTAGGTCTTATAACTATATATTAGTACATCTTCAACTTTAAAAGTGCAATCTCCTTCTCATCTCTATCCCTTCTGAACTATAGTTATCTCTTTATCCCTACCGCTTGGTCTACCTCCCAAATATCATTGAAAGACAGTTTTCTGCAATTAAATTGTCAAAGTAGAGCTGTAAAATAAGATGTCAGATGACTAATTGAATGGCATCTTAGTAGTATTAGGTAATGTCTGTTTTTTTAGATAAAATAGTGGTGAGGTATAATCTAGAATTAAGTTATGAGATTATTTAGTAGGTAGACTATGAATAATTATTAAATCATGAGTTTCAATCTTATAAACTAAACATAATACAAATATAATACAAATTTAATAATGTATATAATTTTGCCAACGGAGAGAGACCGAACGCCCCTAGCTAGTATAAGAGAAACATTTGCTACTACTAATGAATAGATTTTAATTCATTTTCAAGATATGGATAATTGTAGAAATAAAAAAGGCGCGCATGATAAAAAGTTATTGTGCATATGTGCGTGTGCCCTCGAATTTAGATTTATGGATCTTGCTAATATATTTTGTATTTTCAATTGATAAGTTTCCAACTGAATCACTCCCTCGAATTATATGCATAAAGGAATTGTTATAGTTGAATTCAGAATTATGCATTTCGAGCTCTTAACAAATACTCTCTTCATTCTTTTTAAATTGATTCGTTTTTCTCATTTTAGGATGTTTTGGATAATTAAATCATTTTTTTTGGCAAACATACTAGATATGTTTTTTCTTATCCTCGGTGGTGAAAAAAAACGGAGGGACCCGCACACCCAAATACATTCAAACTTTAAATGTATAGCATTTGATTGTACAACTATTTGTTTCAAATTTGTACTACTATTTGTTTCAAATTGTAGATACAATGGAGAAAAAGTGTTACTCCCTCTATCCGTCATTAGAAATTTCAATTGACTATTCTAATTCGTCTAATATTAGGAGTGTCGGTTTGTTTTTACAATACTTTGAACTATTCATTCTCCTTACTAATATATAAAAATGAGTCTCATATTTCACTATCTTTTTTTATCTATTTTTTTTTGTATTTCTTAAAATTTGTGCCGAACTCAAATGAAACTCTTAGCGACGGACAATGAAAGTATTAAAAGAATAAAGAAAAGGGTGAATCCATTTTATTTATTTAATCAAGTAAATGAGTTAATCAGATTGTTTTTTTCAACTGAGTAAACTAACAGCATTACAACTATTTATTGTATGGATGGGTGTTTTTTTTGTTTGAAATGGAACAAGTAAAATGCAGTAGTAGGGTATGGACCAAGCAAGTGAGTGTGAGTGGGCCTGGTATTTATAGCGTGGCATTGGGGCAGTGCCAGCGCCTCCTCCGCCGCAGAGCCCAGCTAGAGGAATAGGCATTTCTACTAAAGGCAAGTTTTCGGTGGCGCGTGCTTTCATGCGGTCCCCGCTCTCTTTGTGGTCCATTCCTCCACACACTGACGCGTGTAACATGTACGGACATATGTTGTCGATGTCGAAGCTTGATGTTAATGTCACTCAACATTATCCCCTCTTCTCTCTCTACAAGACTAAAATGCCTTTATCCCTTTTTAAATTGTTTTGATACTTTTCATCTAAACAATTATCTCTTCTCATTAAATATGAAATGTTTATTTTTTTACACATGACTTTATGTAGTATTTTTTTGAATTAATAAAAATAGAATAAAGTTAGAAATATTTCCATTCAAGAAAATGTTTTATTATAGGACAAAAAAAAATATTTTCATTTTTAATAGGATAGAGTTAATATATCTCACTCTTCAATTAGCTTAATCATCATAGTAATATTATTCTATTGATATACTCTCTTTGTTTCTTATTATTTGAGTTGTTTTTATAATTTTAAAAAATTTAAAATAATTGAGTCATTTCTAATATTGACAAAAAAAAAGTATTTTGTCTTACTCTTTCTCTTTTCATCTTTTTTGGTTTTATTCGTCACAAAATTATTTTAATTATTGAGGAACAAGGAACGGAAGGAGTATGACATTTACTTTGTTGCAATACTTTTATTTTTGTTATAGGAAATGTGTCCAACTTGATGATTTTCTGATTGACCTCACTGATACACGGGATAATTTAATCCAAAGTAGTTTTCGCTATAAAATGTGAGAAAAACTAAACAAAAAATGCACACAATATAACTCAAAATTATGAATTCGCAAATTCAAATCGGAAAGAGGGTAATGTATTGGCTGTCTGGCATTCAATTGTTGGACTACGAAATGCAATTGCCAATCAGAAAACAGTGACATAAATCAAACAAAAGAACCAACCATATTTTTTCCAAGGTCAATCAATTGTCATTTCCCCCCGTTTATTTAATTCTTATTTCCACCAACTTTAGCTACCCAAATTATTAAGGCCTTTTTTTTATTTTCTTAGTACTAGTATTAAATAAATCATCGAATTTTTCTGTCTCATTTCACATTTGCATTTATAGTACCCAGCTTCAACAGACTCTGAAATGTACTCCTACATATTTTAATAAAAGCAAAAAAATACTGTAAATCTAATTAGCAAATGTTAAAAATTCAATCAATATATATTAAACTCAATAAGCACATGTTTAGATATTCACTCAACATTTATTAGAAACAAAATTATCACATAGTTCTAAAAATTAAATAAAGTGGAGAAAAAAATATGGGAGAAGATAGAATAAGAAAAAGATAAAATATTATTTTTTGTCATAAAAAAAAATGTCTCACTTCTAATTAAATGACCTAAAAAGCAAAACCCCATACTTATAATAGAATGGAGGGAGTACAATATACCTCCGCCCCTATCAATGATTTGATCATTTCAAATTAGTTGAACCAACACATAACATTATATTTGATCAATTCTTAAATGATTGAATTACATCACAAAATCAAACAAAGGAAGGTGATTCTTTTATTACATAAGAAATGCCACATCACTATTATTATCTGATAACAATGATTGATTATGTTTGTACTATAATTTTTCACTCTTCACGTAACATATAGTACAAATAATTGATTTCACTTATAAAATATTGATAAATAATTTTCTAATAACAATGATTGAATATGTTTGTTTGTAATAATAAAGAATTGCAAGTAAAGTTAATTTGAAGGAGCATATGCATATTATACTCTCTCCCTTAACATAGACACATTTTTATTTTAACAGTATTTCACTCTATTAGCACGTTTTTAGCTAAAAATTAGACATATAACTCTTTATATTTTTTTAATTTACTCATGGAACAACATTAAATAAAATTCGTGTCGAATTAGAAACCGTGGGATAGAGGGAGTATATATAATTATACACTATATTAGAAAGTTTTAGCTGTAGAGTTGTAGATGTAGAAATAGAGAAAGATGGCGTTGGAGGACCACGACGACCAAATCCTCCCACGCTACTCCGATCACCACCACACCTCCTCCGCCGCCTTCCTCGATCACGACGCCGCCGCCTGGGAGAAGGAGAGATGCAAGGCCGACATCCTAAGCCACCCGCTGTACGAGCAGCTGCTGTCGGCGCACGTGGCGTGCCTCCGCATCGCCACTCCCGTGGACCAGCTGCACAAGATCGACGCCCAGCTGGCCGAGTCGCACCAGATTGCCGCCAAGTACTCTCTTCTCCCGCCCCTTCACCACAAGGACCTCGACCCTTTCATGGTACTTTTATTCTGACATCAAATTTCTTAATTTCTGTAGTGCTTTTGAAATCATGATTTTAATTTGAAATACACTCATAATAATCATGAATTACTCCACCTACCAATTGTCCTCTCTGTGATATTTCCTCCTCTCAATTTGTCAAATTTGAATCATAGTTTGACTGCCTGAAACTCTATAATTAAAACTGAGTTGAGGAGAATGGTTGTCTCATCAAATGAGGAATCTTATTGTCATTAGTCAACTGATAATTCACACTTTATAATTTAGTGTTTTGGAGAATCTCTTCCTCTTACGATGCAAAAAAACTTCCCCAAAAATTTATCACATTTTTCCATCCCCACTTGTCATACAAAATTTGTTGCATTTCACTTTTTTACCATTTTTAATATTCCACTAGCTCATTTCCAATCACATTTTATTATAAAACTAATACTCCCTCCGTCGCATAGAATTAGGCCTTTTGAGTTTGGCACGTGTTTTAATATGTAATTGGTAAAATATGAGAGAAAGAGAAAAAATACTTCCTCCGTCCCACATTTATAGTCACATTTAGTTAGGGCACGGATTTTAAGGAATTGGTGGAGTGTGTGATTAATGAAGTGAGATGATAGAGTGTGTAATAAATGAAGTGAGATGGAAGAGTGAGATGGTTGAAGTGAGATGAAAGAGTGTGTAATAAATTAAGTGAGTTGGTTGAAGGTGGGTCCCTTGTTGACTTTTTGGTTTTTTATTTTTGTTTTGGTTTATTTTTGTGTTGATAATGACATTTGGATGTAATTTTAGTGAATAATGGGGTAAAATTTTATGTCCAAATATGGAAAATTCTAAATATGACTATAAATGTGGGACGGACTTTTATGGCAAAATGTGACTATAAAACTGGGACGGAGGGAGTAGTTGAAAGTGTGTAGTGGATGACGGTTCCCGTAAATGATAAAGTAAAAGAGGAGTAAAAGATTACCATAAATGGATAAGGACTATTCGTATGAGACGGATGAAAAAGGAAATATAACATATTTCTATGGGACGGGGGGAGTACTATATAAAAGTGTGATCCATATTCCGCTAACTTTTTCAACCCATTTTCCATTACATTTCTTAAAACTCGTCTCCCATCAAAGTGTGACAAAAATTATAGGACGGAGGTAGTATCTTTTAAGGACACACAAAAATTGAGATGCAATTATTTGCATTCGAAAATGTTAAAAATAACAACAATTTAGGATGCAAAAGAAAGCGTAACTAAATTAAAGATAAATTAACTTAATCATTTTGCTTTTTTTAGAATGCTTCCATTTGCATCCTCCAATTTTAGTTGGGACACCAATAATAAAGACGTTTTTTTTGAAGTGTCAACGGCATATTTAGTAATACTCCCTCCGTCCCATAAAAGTTGAGTCGTATTCCTTTTTAGTCCGTCCCAATAAAGTTGAGTCATTTCCTTTTTTAATTAAAGACAAAACATCTAATCACTTTTACTTTATTCCATCATTTACTTTACTCTCTCTTATTTTTTCTACTTTTTTCATCTCTCCTATTTATTTAATATAAATTCTTAATCTCCGTGCCCAAAAGTTTTGTCTCAACTTTTATGGGACGGAGGGAGTACAAATTAGCGCCCTTAATTATTTGTTTTGTTGTAGTTAGATTCCTTTTTTCAGTTCAAATACTTTCACTTTGTGATGTGCATTTTGGATCATATATTGAAGCTCACATTTTGCTGTTATGGTATTGATCTCATTTTGTAGACACAGTATGTTCTGTTGCTATCCTCATTTAAAGAGCAACTTCAACAACATGTCCGAGTCCATGCCATGGAAGCAGTCATGGCTTGTTGGGAGATTGAGCAGGCATTGCAAAGCTTGACAGGTTATAAAATCTCTCTTAACTTTGTCGATCTATCAAGTTTAGCTACGTAATGGTCATAACGAGACACAACCAGAATACGACAGCTTTCGAATGGTGTTTACACTCTTTTGAATAATTACTTGCAGGGGTAGCACCGGGTGAAGGAACGGGAGCAACCATGTCTGATGATGAGGAGGAGGAGGAGCATGCGGACAGCGAGATAAACTTGTTCGACGAGAGCATGGATGGATCGGACAGTATGGGATTCGGCCCTCTTGTCCCCACTGAAAGTGAGAGATCTCTGATGGAACGCGTGAAACAAGAGCTCAAACACGAGCTCAAACAGGTGAAGCATCATCCTGGACCTCAAAACTACCATCAATCAGTACTAGAGTCATTTCATTTTCTGCCTTCATTTTGAAAAAATAATTAAAGGGAATAGAGAGTAAAGTAAGAGAGAGAATAATGTAGATAAGACTGTGTACATAGGGTTATAAGGAGAAGATCTTTGATATCAGAGAAGAAATATTGAGAAAGCGAAGAGCAGGAAAGCTGCCCGGTGACACTACATCCATGTTGAAAGCTTGGTGGCAATCACATTCAAAATGGCCATATCCAACAGTAAGTAAGCTAGTACTATGTGTTTAGCATCAAAATGTTATGCTAAATTAAATTAAATATCTATAAACATTAGGAGGAAGACAAGGCAAGACTAGTACAGGAAACAGGCTTACAGCTGAAACAAATAAATAATTGGTTTATCAACCAAAGGAAAAGGAATTGGCACAGCAATCCTTCTACATCTTCTTCTCCAAAAAGCAAGCGCAAGAAGTAAGCTAAATTCCTCCAATGGTTCATACCTATAAATTAATATGAATCAAGATTGCTAACTTAATTGATTTTGGGGTGTAATTCCCAGTTCTGCAGGTGACAAAACCAACTAAATGACCAGATTTTGATCATTTAAACATACTACTATATGAAAGTTGGCTATTGTATAAAGTTGTGATTTTGAAGCCTTGCTTAGATAGTTGTATAATCACGACTTTTAGAAACTTTTCTTTGCTACAGTTTTAATTTTGAGTCTATTTTATTTCTTAGTCTAATTAATGTTCGTACTTCTGCAAAGAGGTGCTTGTAAATTTATTTTTGCATTACATGTTCCGTTTTCATAGCAAAATATACGAAACATGCTACATAAAAATTTAAATATTTAATGTGCGCATGACTCCCGGCGAAACCATAATGATGAGAATCTCCAAAATTAGCCCAAGACTTGTTATTGTAAAAGCAACAATACAATTACAAATTAGTACAAACTAAAAACAATACAACAATAACATAAAAACACATTACATTGAAACTTAAATAAATATTACACTAAAAAGGATAGGTGTTCCATCCCACAAAAAGATAGAACAAAAATAGAATGGGCGAGGGGGATCGAAATGGAAGAAATTGAGGAGTGAACAAATGACCTCTTGGAGACCGAAGGACCTCCACCAAAAAGATATGGCAACCTGTGGCAACTTTCATCCAAGCAACCATTTATATCGACTCACTCGCTAGCTTCATGACACTAGGGTATACTTTCGTCAAGCTCCGCCACTAGAGGTATACTCTTTCGAGCTCCGCCCCTAGGGTATACTCGCACTCAAGCTCCGCCACTAGCTACATGGTGCTAGTTGTGAATTTACCAAGTGACTAACCCCGGGCCAACCACCAAGTAACCATAGTCCGGCCATGGATTTTTCCAAACATTCATCTCACCCAACAGGGGGAGGGACTCTCACAAAGGAGACACTCTTTTTCTAAACTTAATCTAATCTCTAATCTATTACAAAAGATACACAAGGCCTTATTTATAGATGTGGGAGATTAGGAAATGAAAAGTCACTCAAACTAGGGTTGGAATATGAAAAGCCACTCAAAATTATTCAAAATCCCGCCTTTTTGAAGTCTTCTCAGACATAAAACGCTCAGCCGGGCGTTTTGGGGCCTTGCCCGGGCGTTTTCACTGTCGCCGGGCGTTTTGCTTGTTGGACTGCGCAGTTTTTGTAAAACGACCATAACTTTCTCATCCGAGCTCCGATTGAGGTGTGCAAGATACTCACGCGAAGCTCTTTCGATGGAGAAGACAATGGTGGTCTTTGAAAAGCATTTGGACATCATATGAATAGGCGAATCTTTGCTCGAATCTGACCCCAGTTGCGGCTTGGCTCTTTGTCACCTCTTCTCTTCACTTTCCTTGGTTTAGCGCTGCCCGGATTCATATCACATAATCAAGAATATATTATCAGAATTTTCTTTTAATATACTCTAGTAATAAGAAATAATATTTCGTTTTGATATAGGTGTGGGCGGGTATTATTTCTGTCACAATTTACATTAATTAGGCCATAATTGGAGGATTATAAAATAATAAGAATTTAAATTCTATAGAAGTTTGGTATATGACGTAGAGGGAGAGTAGTTTTAGAATCTTTTCGTCTGCTTATTTCTCGTCAATGTGTATATCTAATAGGAGTACATATGATTTCGTTTTAAAATACTTAACTCAAAAAATTCTCCATAACATCCTGAATGAAATTTTGGTGTTGGATTGTTAATGTTATTCGATAAACAATTCCATTTGCCCTTTACCCAAAAATGAGTAGAAATGTCCAATAAACACAATTCAATTACCTTTTCAACCTACTTTCTTTTTATATTTCTCAAAACTTGTGACGAAAAAATATAGATAATGAGAGAGGAAGGGAGTAGTTATATTACATTTTGGGTGTCTATTAAAATTAGTCATATTTTTATTTATGAAAACTCTTTTATACCATTTTTTAAATTCTAATTTTCTATTTTAATTTATGAATTAATTATATATTGTCTTTAAATAAGACTATTCTTCGTGGACGACGGAAGTATAAGAATTAAGCTAGAATTGACTAATTTTTGTGGCGATTTCTATGGGTGGAGAAATTCAGTCTCAAATGTCAAATCCACTGCTCAATAATTGGGTCAGTCACCGAATTGGGCCGACTTGATTAAATTGATGTGTTTATTGCAAACAATGGTGATAGGCCTAACTGTAACTGCAGTTGCACAAACTTGACCAAATACTCTCTCCATTTTTTTAAAAATATCAACTATTTTCATTTTGTATCATTTCTTAAAAATAGATTTTAGAATCTTTTAATTTTAGGATACAGATCCATAATTTATTAATTCTACTTTCACTATTTTTTTCTTTTCTTCTCTCTTACTTTACTCATTTTTCTTTTCATCTCTCTTACTTTACCAATTCTTCTCATTTACTTTACCAATTGTGCATTAAAACCCGTATTGTTTCAATTGTTTCTATATTTTCAATACGGAGGGAGTACGTAGGATCAAATATAAAATTTTATAACACTAGTAACTAAAATTTAATTTGAATCAACCAACGGGTTGCAATGCAGTTGGCAGCGCAGAGTTGTGGTGACCTTAAGGTTATGGGTTTTAAACTCCGCCACCAGCTGAGAGACTTTCGACCTTCTGCAAACCGCGGTCGAATAGGATTAGTCAGATTTCGCTAAAGACGGATTCGGTACACTTATGGTCAAACAAAAAAAATTAATAATTAATTTTCAAAATTTAGCGTTACTTTATAGAAGTTGGTAATAAATTATGTAGTATGATCATAAAATAAGTACTATTGGACAAATTATAGATTCATAAGGTCAAGTTCTAACATTTCAAATCGACACTTCACCAATCTTACTATAAATGATTGATTTTTTTAGTTGTGAATATGTTTTCAGCAAAAAAAACACAGCATATTTACTCTATTTTACGTTATTCTTTTCATACTCTACTTTCTTTTATTTATCTAGTTTATTATATTTTCATTTTAACTTAATACAAATATTTTACTAATATATCTAAAAGAAATCAATCATATAGAGTAGCTGTTTGTTACTATAAGCAAAAGCTTCTACTTAATATACATCACACAGAAGCCCCATGAGATTTAATTAACAACCTATATTCCTCTCAAATAAATTAGCCCCATGAGATTTAATTAACAACCTATATTCCTCTCAAATAAATTAAATATTGAAAAAATTACAGGGATATACTTTGTTCACATGGCCAACCTAAACCTCTCAAGTGCTACTAAGAAAAAATTTAAAATGTATGGGATATTCTAGATATTATACATGCATAGATCAGTTCTTTAGCATCGAATCTCAACTGCTGACATATTTAGATGTTTTTTTGAGAATAATGATACTTAATAAATCTCACAAAATCAGATTCCATGAGATTCGTAAACGTGTCTTTTAATTAGGAAAAATTAAACTAATGGACAATTATCAAACTACTTTGACAAAATCTGAAATAAACTTTGTTGACATCATTACATCAAAAATTAAATGACCCTAAACCCTGAACTGTAAAGGTAGCTTATTTATTGAACATATGAATATCTTCCCCAACATTAAACGTTTAAATAATTAGTACTAAGTACTTGTTTAATTGTGTTTGGCTGAATATTTAATCACATGTGCTTAACAACGTTTATACCACTGAGAAAACTAGAAAAGCATCCGATCTACATCGCTCTTTGGAAAGTTTATGTTGTTACAGTGTTTTATACTTTCAAGAAATTTTTAATAAATTACTGGAAATTTACAATACAATTATGAGAACAAAACTAATCATTTCTCAAAAACAAGCCTGAAAAAACTAAAATGGAACATGAAAAAAAATACAAGAAATTTTCAAGAACATACAACATCGAAATCTGTACGAGTCATATATTTTAGCTCTATTATCAATTGAATGGGATTGATCAACAATGATTAATCGCGGATTTTTTTATTAATCAAATAGTGTCCCAATTGAGTTGTAGTCCAATTCTATATTAATTTTTATCACTATTGAAATTAATATTATAATCACAATTCAATGTATCCGGACTCTCTTTAAGTAACTAATTATTTTTCTCATGTTTAAGATCTTTAATATCCACTAATTAATCAAATTTGATGGATTTAATTCAATTAATATATTTTGCCAATAATTATCAAGTTTAAGACGTATGTAGTATATATTCTATCCGGGTAAACTCCATTGATCAAAGTTTATGTATCACAAAGTTTTATCTCGCACACCTCTAGAGAATAGAGATATGATGGGGTTTGCACGGTGAGACATCGCCCAAAAAAATCAAAGTACACAAATATATTTAGATGATTATTTGGATTAATCAAGTTGTAAATAAACTTTGAATGCATGCCAAGAGTGCATTTAATTCATATAAAAAAATATAAATCATAGTAATACATTATACGGAAGGTGCAAGAATAGGCCAGTCATAGGCTAGCCACACTCTATCCCTGCCACGTCATCAGCACTAAAAATCCACCTGCCACATCAGCATAGGCCAGCCATAGGCCAGCCGCAATAAAAATAATTAAAAAACAACTACATTTACGAAATTAAATTTACGATTAAATTACGGAATTGAATTTATGAGACATATACAGGAAAATTCATTAATTGCATTAAATAAAATATATTCATTTAAAAAAATAAATTACATAATAAAGAAAAAAAACTATCGCCGTGCAATCTTCCGTGCCCACAACTCTTCAATTATATCCTTTTGGAGTTGAATATGAGCATCCATTTGGCGCATGTCGGCATATTCCTGGAGGCGGCCGACTTCATCGAGAGGTACCCCACGTCGTACGCTAGGGGTGGCCATTCCGTGGCTTGGACCGGCTTCATCGTCATTGGCCCAACTAGTCAGTTGTACGCCTTCGTCTTCGACGATCATGTTGTGCATGATAATGCAGGCGTACATTATATCAGCAACGCATTTGACATCCCACAAACGCGTTGGACCCTTAATTGCCGCCCATCGAGACTGGAGCACACCAAATGCGCGCTCCACGTCCTTGCGCGCCGACTTCTGTCGTTCCGCAAAGTAGGCCTTCTTGTCATCCGCCACGTGTCTGATCGTCTTCACAAAGACGGGCCACCTAGGATATATCCCATCCGCCAAGTAGTAGCCCATATCATGCCGGTTGTCGTTGGCCACAAATGAGACGGTTGGACCGATGCCCTGACACTTCTCGTTGAAGAGGGGCGACGAGTTGAGGACGTTGAGGTCGTTGTTCGACCCGGCTACCCCAAAATACGCATGCCAGATCCACAGTCGGTAATTAGCTACGGCCTCGAGGATCATCGTGAGATTCTTTGACTTGTAGCCGGTCGTGTAGGCCCCCTTCCAGGCAGTCGGACAGTTCTTCCACTCCCAATGCATACAATCTATGCTGCCTAACATCCCGGAGAACCCATGCTGCTCCCCGTGCATCTCGCATCAGACTCTGACAATCTTGGGGGGTTGGGCTTCGAAGGTACTGCTCAACGAAAATGTGAATCACGCCCTGACAGAAAAACTTCAGACATTGCGAGAGAAGTCGTCTCACCGATGTGGAGGTACTCATCCCACATGTTTGCCGCGCCTCCGTAGGCCAACTGCCTGATTACCGCCATGCACTTTTGGATAGGGGTGTGGCCGGGTCTGCCAGCCGCATCGTGCCTGAAGCGGAAATAAAGATATCGACGCTCCAAAGCGTCAACGATACGCATAAACAACTCCTTGCGGCCAACGCATCGGCCAGCGCCCTCTAATCGGCTAGCCCACGCCGATTTTTACGCCAATTCTCGGCTGGCCGGTTGCAGTAGTTCGGCTAGCCGACCGGCTAGCGACGCAAATCGGCTAGCCGCTATCGTGGATGCTCTAACTTACGTTTATATTATCCAAAAAATAATGTGGCTAGCAACTTCTTCCCATGTTCTTAGTGATTTACTGCAAATATGCTGATATGTTCCCTTATTCCAATATATTATTTGTGTGGACAATCTAATTATATACCAAAGGAACTTGAACAAGAGAAATAACCCAGGTGTATTGTCGTGTGATTTTCAAAATCCTCTTTTTAGTGTATTAATGGAGGCTAAAATTTCATTCTCATTAAATCTCCTATTTATAGAGTATTATTAGAACATATCATAGATTTATGAAGGTTAGAACCCCACCAACTGGACTAATTTAATTAAATTTAAGCTCAAGCTTAATTTTAATCCAATAGATTATTATTTTGTGATGCTATCGAAAATAATATGACCGCAAGTCCTAGACTGAAATTGAGTAATTCGAGCTTCCACTTTTATTTAATTACTTTTTTTGTATTTGATTTAAATATCAATTGATTGATTTAAGTCCTCTACTATCTTTTAAATTAATTTACCTTTTGTACCAATAATAGTCCAGTTCATGTACTTATTTATTATTCATGAAATTACTTTATTTCGTTCGGGCTTTCGAATAATAAAGTCTTTTATAAACTACTCTTTGGGATATAGTCAAAACGGTTTTGTCATTACACGATTCAGGGCAATAACAATCGTACCCAAATATTAGGATTAAATTGATTGACGAAAAACCCGCATAGTTAGATACGTCAAAGCAATGTATAACTAATACCATATGTTAAATGTTGTCTATAAAGATTAAGAAATAACAATATTCCAAGATCTCATCTTTTAGTACATATAGCAACAAAAAGTTAGATTATTTTAGTGCTATACCAAAGCCTATCATTTGTGAAATGTCTTTAACTCTAGGTTGTGAAATATAGTTTCCTTCTTCTAGGAACCGTTTGTGTCACATAATGTGATAACACATATTCTACGACCGGTCTACAATGCAGAAAACCTAAACTTCTTTGCTTATATTACCTAAATGTAAGACATAAATAAACAAGTAAAAGAATGATTCAAAATTATATTTTCTCATTGATAGATTGAAATGACTGGAGAGTTTTACCTATTCAGAGCACTCAGAAATATACTTTTTAGTATATTAACTCTAACAAATATCGTAAACATGTTTTTAGCTAAGAAAGGATTTATTGCAGTAATAATCCTAATACCTCTAAACATTAATTAATAGTATTACCCAAGATGTTAGAATATTTTTTGGTTATGAAAAATCCTCCCTCGCTGACAAGCTAAAATAGTAAATAAGCTATGATGTATGTTCAATGTTATATAGAGTACAAAACATTAATGATAAATATCCGACATCGGTTAGAATAATTTTTAGTTATGAAAAATCCTCCCTCACTACCAAGCTAAAATAATAAATAAGCTATGATGTATGTTCAATATTATATACTCCTTCCGTCCCACAAAAGATGTCACACTTTCCTTTTCATTTTGTCTCATAAAAGATGTCACATTTCTTTTTTTGAAAAATGTTCTCTCTCACATGAATATAAAAATTATATTTTCTCTCTTCATTTAACACACAAAACAAAACCTCATAAAATCTCGTGTCGTCCCATAAGTGTGACATCTTTTGTGGAATGTGGGAGTACAAAACATTAATGATAAATATCCGACATCGGCCGTTTCTTCATGTAACCCCTTCACTAGTAAGTGGACCTCATACTCCATTAACTTATTACACTCACATTCTACTATAAAAATAAAATATAAAAATATGAGTCATATTTCACTAATTTTTTCACTCATTTTCTTTTATAAAGTCAAACAAACTTCTTAAAACTCATATCGAATCAAAACGTGTCTTTAAATGATTGACGGAGGTTGGAGGAAGTATAATTTTTTTTCACTACCACATCATATACGATTTTATCTAATCAGACCTTGTGAGACAAATGCAAACAATTTAAATCTCATAATTTTTCTTTCCTATTTTTAAAGTTATAACACGTACATGAGTGTAACAAAATTTTATTAAGTTTCAATCAGTTCAACGACCCGAAATTAAGTAGCCTAGCAACTATTAAATCGTGGCCAAACGTCAATATACTCGAGTCATTTTTTTATACGATTTATTTCGTATTTATTGTTTATTTTTAAAATTATTTCAGAACTAGTTGCGTGTAATATGAATCGCGTATGGTTACATACTTTCTCAAATTAACTAAAGAAACAATATAATTTCTCGATGACTAAAGAAAATAGATTTCTATTAACTCCTACTTACTCTAATAGTAGTTATATAAATCTAGAAAAATGTATAGTTTCCTAACTTCATCATGAATTTCGTTGTCAAATTGCTTTCCGTTGCATATTTCGCTGTCATATATGCTTTATATACTCTATAAACACTAACTTTCACCAAAAATATAGAGTAATGCTAATAAAATGAATCCAATTAAAGTTTGTCCTCGTTATAGAAAATGGAATGCCCTATAAATTATTGTTGAAATATAGAGACCTCCTATATTGAATGTTTATATTATTATTTCATAGTGCATAACTTTTTAATATTTTTAGTATTATTGCGGAAGTTAACATATTATGAATAATATATTTGTGATTATCCATACATAAAGATAGAGTGACATTTTGCCAATCATATTGAATGACTATAGACTGAGGACTTATTGGTAGGGCCACACCATTGTCTCCCAATTATTCGTGAACCTCTATTATTTCTCCATTTTCTTGGATGATAAATCTTCTTTTTTGACGGTACAAACTTTGAAAGACCTAAACAATCTGCCTCACTTGCCACTAAACTCCACTAACATGCAAACAGGTCATCTTTCCTCCACTCATAATCATTTTGAAAATTATTACATTTAAATGTGTTCGCCGGTTGAGACGGCCATTATTATATTTTTATTACTATAAACTAGTATTAAATTTAATTAAGAAAGATTTAATAAATTACGAAATACGTGATTTAAAGATATGACCGTCCATTTCTCAAGTACCCTCTCCAGAGTGACATTTTAAGATTTTTATTAGTTAAATATAAGATCCGTCTTGTTAGAGAAAAATAATGTTTATTCTTATGAGATAGATAAAGTTTATTGAATATTATAATAGGGTCTTATTCTACTAAGACTGCCAGTAAAATAAGAATTGAGGACTATATTGGAGTATTAATTAACATTATAAAATGTATGACTCAATATCTGTATGGTTTTGTGATATTGAAAATTGGCAATTGGTGATACTCCTTCCGTTGCTTAATAATTGAGTCGTTTTTCTATTTTGTGATATTTCAACATAATTGAGACATTTTTATTTTTGGCAAAAAGTAACACTCACTTTACACACTATTCATATTTCTTAATCTTCGTGTCCAAAAGATGCGTCTCAGTATTAATGAATCAGTACACGGTTTAGTTTTACAGTTATTTTCATTCATTTTAATGTGGTTAGCAATTAATCACAACTAAGTGATAAATTTTCCTTTTCAGGATGTCTGATTAGTTTTTTTTTCTATCTCTTACTTTACTCACGAAACAAGATAGCAAAATACAAAAGAGAATCATAACTAAATACAAAGGTCACACTAAACAACACAGCACATAAATAGGACTATATTACACAGCTTTTAACTCCGCCTTAAATTCCATTGAAACCATCGAAAAAAAGAAAAGAAAACAACAAAGATTTGGAGTGTTTATCTATGGCTGGTATGCTGCCGGGAGTTGAAGCAGCAAGAAGAAGAAGACTTCACCAGAAAAGCGAACCCTCTCCGGCCGTCTCCGGCTGCTCCACACGGCGATCGTCTCTGTGCTTATACGTCAGCAGCCATGACTTCCATCTCTGCAACTCAACGCCTTCCTCGGTAGGATTTGTAATTACTACAAATATAGATCAATTAGATTTTCTAATTAATTTTGTCTAGTTTTATTTGGCTGATTTGAACGTCTACAGCAGAGACGGCAGATAATGTGCGACGAGAGCCGGCTTGGCGCTGAGGCCCGAGAAGCGAAGAAAAGACTCGACTCGAGGCTGTGGACATCGGAAACCACCAGGTCCGGCCAACTTCTTTTTTACTTCCGACTATTTTTTTATTGATAAATGAACATTAATTTAAAGATCGTGAAATTTTGCATGTCCTTGTCATGGAAACTAATTTCTTCATCACTCCGTCCATTTTTACTTTATTTACCAAATGACCCTTAAGTCAAGTCAAGTCAAAGTCATCAACCAAACTTGCTTTAGTTAGTTCATCCAATACACTCCGGTACCAAATTAAATTGGGTATTGACGCCTAATATGGTTGAAATTAAAAAAAAAAAAAAAACAATTCTTCGAACTTTGTATTTGACATATAATATCACGAACTTACATAGTTGTTATATTTTTTTCCATCGACGACAAAATCCAACTACATTTTATTTGTTATCACATCACCTAAGGTATTGTTACCACTTAAAAATGATGATTATGTGATTACAAAATCTCTAAAAGTTAGATATGGTTATCAATCTTATTTTAATGTAATTGGATTTTGTCGGTGGTGAAAAAAGTTCAACAACTATTTAAGTTCGTGATATTATATGTCAAGTTCAAAGTTCATGGAAAAAACAAATTTTTAAAAAATTCCGTGATATTAGATGTCAATATCTCAATTCAATTTATATAGCTAGGTTGATCAAAAATGTAATTGGTGGACAGGGTTAAGAACGGTTCGGAAGTAAAGAAGAGCGAATCAAAGAGGCTAAAATGGTTGAAGCTGAAGTGGAGGTCGTCATCGTTGGAGGAGTGCGTGGTGTGCTTGGACGAGATCAAGGCTTCACCGGAAAATCTAATGAAGTTGAGATGTGGGCATAGGTTCCACACTCACTGTTTGTTGCCTTGGCTAGAGGCCAATGCACACTGCCCTTGTTGCAGAATGGAAATTACTAGTAATTAATAATCTACCTTGTATCAAAATTAATGCACAACTTTAATTAGTACTTCTTCTACTTCTACTTCTACTTCCTTTATTTTTTTAATAGTAATTAGTTATGGTAATTCAGTTTTGGAAATGAAATCTGATTAAAATGTGAGACAAGTTTACAAATAAAATTCTATCCCTACACCAAATAGGCTATCTCCGCTAGCTACTGCAAAAATAATTTTAATTAAATGGAACTATGGTCCTTTAATTGACTGCCAAAGTACGTATTACTACTATTAATCTCTTAAATTTAATTTTTTGTGTAGCACCAGCCCCAGGTATATATTTGGCCAGGCAATCTATGTCCTTATGTGGTCCAAATTATTTGGCCAATCGGTATCAATATCAGTCTTATTTTGTTTTATTATTATTAAATATCAAATGAATTGTAATGATTTTTTCAAAGAAATATAAATACATATATATTGATAGAGTGAAAACTGTCAGTCTCCTATGTGTAGCAATTGTCATTTACTGGCTCCGACAAGAGGTGGCATTTTCTTGAATTTTCAGTTTCAATATTAATTAATAATGTCTCCACCATGAAATGAAATCGCCTGTCGCAATTTCTAAAGCCAAGTGCTGCTCTTGAATCACACCTACTCTTAAACATTATTGAAATTTTGGTCTACATTTCATCGAAAGAAAACATACGATGAAGTTTGAGAATTGAGATTAACAACCTGCTTTTGTATTCATAATTTGAGTTTTAATTGATTTGGAATTAATGAATGATATATCTCACTTAATAGATTAGGGAGGGAATAAGTATATAGAAAAGGTATATTATCTAATTATCTTTTCAAAAAAGGGAAATATATCCTTTTAAAAAGTAATAATTTTTAATTAGAAAAATATATTAAGAGGTAAATTATTTTCTAGTATAAAAAAAAATTAGTACAAGATGTATTCCAAAATATAAAGATATAATACCCTCTCAAGCACGTTCTCCCTTCTAAAATGATTTTTCCTGGAAAAAAAAAAAGGTATTATGGTAGTTATAAGATTTTACCTCTCCATTGATGAAGAGGTAAAAATAACTCTTTAAAATACAATACCTTCTCAAATACATTTGCTCTTATAGAATGATTTTTCATGAAAAGAAGGCAAATATGATAATTATAGGACTTTATCTCTCCATTTACCTCTCCCGAGATGCAATACCTCTTTAAAATGCGAAAAGGTATAATACATTCTCAAATACCTTTTCCTTATTTTTCATGAAAAAAAGCAAATATGATAATTATAAGACTTTCCCGAGATGCAATACCTCTTTAAAATGCGAAAAGGTATAATAATACCTTCCCAAATATCTTTCCTCTTATACTAATATTTTTACATGAAAAGAAGATAAATATGATAATTATAAGACTTTATCTCTCCATTTACCTTTTTTCTCCCGAGATGCTCTTATTAGTGTTGGATTTAGGACACATTTCTTAAAGATGTCATAATCAATAGAATTGAATGAATGACGGGAATAATGTTTTTCTAGTGGTAAAATTCTAATTTCACAAATCAAGATTTAAAAAATCTCAAATTCCGTCGTTAGACGAGTTCTTTTTTTTCAGAAAAACTTTCACAGATCGCGGTAGTGACTCTAAGAGCATCAACAATGGTTGGCGAGCGACCGACTAGCCGATTCCCGGCACTGGCCGGTCCGCTCGCCGAACCATTGCAATCAGCGAGAAATTCGGCGAGCGCTGGCCGATCCGCTCGCCGCCATTGTAGGCTGGCGATCGGCCAGCGCATTTTTTTTTAATTAAATTTTTGAAACACTATATAGATCTCGAGGAGGCGGACACTCACGTCCCCGGGGGAGTAGGGAGGGGCCGGGGCGAACCGAAGAAGAAGAGGAAGGGCAAGAGGGTGGTTGGCGAGTCGTCGTAGCCGGCTGATGATGGCAGCCCGGCACGGAGGAAGTGGACGGATAATGAGAACGTCGCGTTGTCCAAGGCTTGGGTGTCTATTTGCGATTATCCCCTCGTTTTGAACAATCAGAGGATCGTCAACATGTGGGCTAAAATTGCAGCAGCCTACAAGAGGAATTGCCCTGCATAGGAAGGCATACAGTGGGGATGAGTGCCGGAAGGGGTGGGAGCGAATCAGGGCTGCGGTCTCCCGATTTGCGGGCTTGTACACCAACGCCCTCCGCATGAAGACCAGTGGCCAAACTGACGAGGACTGCAGGAGGATAGCGGAGAAAGCCTTCCCCGTGACGGGGCTGTATAAGGAATTCACCTACTAGAACTGTTATCTGGTGCCGATGGATTCCGAGAAGTTCCAGACGAGTGTTGATGCTGGCTGGCCAAAGAAGCAGCGACTGAACTATGGCGGTGATTACAGCGGCAGCAGCGGCGGTTCTCACGACCTCCTCGAGGATGTTCAGGAGTTCCCGTCACCTTCATTGTTTACTCGCCGCACTCGCCCGGTTGGTCAAATACGGGCGCAACGGGCAGCGAGGGGAGTCGCCCAGGGTCCTAGGAGGTCCAGCGGCATCCCCCCCTGCTGGCAAGTCACCAACCGAGCTCGCCTTCTTCACGCGTCAACAAACGTGTAAACAGATGCACAAGATCTTAGCTGAATGGAGGGAGGCAACTGACCCGTGGAGAAGAGATTTCTTCACTCAATGCTCGAGAGTATGCGGGTCGATTTGGATGCCGCCACAGCACAGTTGGGGGGATCAGACGCGGGCTCAGATGCTGCAGATTTGGGGGTCCCGGGTGGCGGCGGCGACGGCGACGAGGACTAGAGTGGGGCGGGGGCTCGTGTGTGGAAGCCCGATTTTTTTTTATTTATGTAATTTTTTTTATGTAATGTACTTTTTTTAAAAATAAAATTAATGAATTTTCCCGTATATGTGTCATAAATTTATTCCGTATTTTGTGTTTAATTCCGTAAATTTAGTTGTTTTTTTAATTTTGATTGTTGTGGCTAGCTTATTGCTTGTCCAGTTGTTTGTCCTGATGATGTGACATGAAGAATTTTAGTGCTGATGATGTGACATGGGAAGTTTGTGGCTAGCCTATAACTGGCCTATGACTAGCCTAAACCCATTGTGGATGCTCTAAGCATTTCGGGTGGTTACTCTAAGCATTTCCCGCCGACTCTAAGAAATACTCAAATCATCCTTATGGTTCGATTGAAGGTAACTTTTATTAATTTTATTACATTTCACAAAAACTGCATCTGAAATTTTCTATGGTCCTATTGATACACGTAATATTTATTAAATTAAGTTGGTTAGCAAAATTAATTAATTAATGGACATAAAACATCTTATACACGAGAAATGGAATTAAATTAATCAGGAATATGTAATTCAAATTTGGAATGGTAATTCATCATTAAACATGGTAGTGACACTCATTAATAGTTTTAAAGACTTTAATAAAATTAAACTACTTTAAATAAGTCTTAGGTTTAAGCCATTCCAAATCTCATTGGATCAATAGTCAAGCTCAATAAATACTCTAAAAATATCTCATTGGATCATTAGTCAAGCTCAATAAATACTCTAAAAATATGAAAAATAATCCTATCACAATACATGTAAAAAATGTGAATAGTAAATGTGTAAGGTGCGAATAATATTACTAGTTATATTCAAAAGATACATAACAAATAAAATAACAAGACATAAGTACGATGTTCTCAATAGTTAAGTTTAAATAACTCAAGAGCGAGGCCCATACCACTGCTGAGAATATCATACCACTAGAAATGCTCAAGGTTTACTATTAGAGCGACCAACCGCAAAACTGTAATCGGTGGTTATGGTTTTGAACCGAGATCGTGAGATTTAAATGGAACCGAAACCGCCATTTTTGGAACTGTGGGTAGGTTCAAGTTCCAAAATTCTGGAACCAAAACCGTGTCGGAAACGCCGTTGCGGGCGGTTCCAAACCGTAACTGCGAAAAACCGCCAGAAAACCATAAAATCAAACCAAATCTTCATAAACCCGCCATCGGTTTGGAACTGAACCGAACCGCGAAAAACCACCAATTCAGAACCGAAACCAAAATCGGCGATTTTTGAACCGGAATCGTAACCGTGAAATACGCTCAAGGTTCGGTTACAGATTCGAGATTTTCAGAACCGGAACCGGCGTTCCGGACTCTTGGGCATGTCTACATATCACATACCGTGTTGAAAACTGCACTATGACAAAATATGGTTAATTTTTGATACCGTTATTACGGTGTGCCGCACGGTTACAGTATACCGAAGTATGGTATGGTATACCGTAATACCGATATGTAAAAAAATTATTACATACACAAAATATTTAAAAGTAATATTTTATCATATACCGATTTTTTGGTATGCACCAAGAATTCGGTATACCGCGGTATGTAAAAAATTGGTATTGTTATTGTATCGAAATATTTCGGTATGGTATTCTACCGTACGAAAATTGCGGTATAACGAAAAAGTTGGTATTTTCAGTATTTTTTTGGTATGACAAGTGCGGTATTGCGATACTTTTTCCAACCCTAATATGTAGCTTATTACTTATCTAATTAAGGGAAACGAAAGAAATTTTTTGATAGAAAATAAAGTGAATGAAACAAATTATTAAGTGTAAACTAAGGAAAGATTTAAAGTCAGCTTTTAAAAAGAAAGCACATGATATCTATAAATGAATTAAAGAATATATTTATTGATGACATGAATTATTTGATAGTACTAATAGATAGTACCTGATTTGAATCTAAGTGTTGAACATCATATAATACAACGTTGTGCCATGGGTTTACTGGAGTATGAAAAGAGCGTGAAGGCATGACAAGGAGCCAAGCCGGAATTGAAGTCTGATTCAAATAGAAACATGCCAATACGAATGAAGTTAAAATTCTCTCTCTACTAAGACCATCATTATCTTCATCTTCGAAATAGCTTCACGTGAGTGCTTTGCACGCCTCAATCGAAGTCAAGATGAAAGAGTTACGCAGATTAGTGCAAAACCAACGACTCGTTGGCTTTGCAACGAGTCCAAAATAGTCACAGTGAGTCGATGGGATGCCCAAGCACGATTTTTGATATTTTTTCATCTTTTTTTCCCTTAATATTTTTGATGAGGGACTTTGTTGAATCTTGATTTGTAAGCCTCCTTTGTGAGCTTTCTTCTGTGTATTCATAGGATAGTGCTTGCATAGATGAAAGTAGCCTAAGGTTGTCCTCATCGAGGTCTTAGTTCTCAAGGAGAGTGCCTCCCTCAATACACTTTCTTTCCTTGCTAAAATATTATAAAAAATAATGGATATTTGAGCATATAGAAGTGGTTCTTAGATAAAAGAGGGAACGATTATGAAGTCATCTTCCTAAACCCCTAACTAGTTCAAGCTCCAATTTTACATGCCTTGATAGACAAAATTGATGTCAACCCAAAGCACGTCTTAAAATTTCAATTGGAGCAGCAGCCGGTTTTTTGGTTAACAGGTTGTCCTCTAATCTGCACGCTTGGAGGTCGAACATTATTCATTGCTGGTTGACTTGCCATCCTTGAAGTAGATACCAAACGAATTTCAGTAGATATAGAAGTGTTTCGATAAAATCATGATTAGCGGAATAAAGACATAATTGCACAGACCATTTCAAAGTTTTTCGAAGATGAAAATGTATACCTGTTCTTGATGGAAGCAGACATAGCCATGAAAGCCTGCTCCACATTAGTAGCATTCTTAGCACTTGTTTCCATGAATGGTATCCCAATTTCGTCAGCAAATGCCTGAAATTGAATAACGGTATTTAATAAACGATACTCAATCTCATGGACTGAACAACTACCATCTTGTCTGACTTTTATTATTGTCTCAAATGGTTTGTATCTACACATTTAATTCGAGCTACCATCATGTTCAGATAAAGAGAGTGTGATGTGGATTAAACATTTTACCTGGGCTGTCTCAGTGGAGACAACTTTCTGGGATGTGAGATCACACTTGTTTCCAACAAGAAGCTTATTAACATTGTCACTTGCATATCGATCAATTTCATTCAACCATTGCTTCACATTGTTGAAGCTCTCTTGATCAGTCACGTCATAAACTACCTGGTAAGTGTGACCATTACTTGACATTAATTGATTTCACGATGACACTGATTAATTAATTAAACACATGGATCGAACTGCACTTATATTGCCTGGCACTTACAATGATACCATGAGCACCACGGTAGTAACTGCTAGTAATTGTTCTAAAACGTTCTTGCCCAGCTGTATCCCACTGCCCAAAGGACTAAATGGTTAGTCCTTTGAAACTAGTCTTGGAAAAGTAAAGACGTTATACCCATCCAATGCAGGTTGGTAATCCAGAGTTGAGTTCCAGACACTTACTATTTGCAGCTTAATAGTTTTTCCATCCTGCTCCACTGTGCGTATTTTCTACATCATAGAATAATACTTGTACATTATTGTGGATAATATAAAACCACTGCGTTAATGTGTAATCGAAACAATCACTTACAAAGTCTACACCAATGGTACTAATGTAACTCTCAAGATATGAGTCATCCTGCATAAAAAGGCAAGAAGATGAAAAAAGAAAGTTAACATTATCTCCTCTATCCTAAGAGACATTGTAGTGCAACTAGCTAGAAGCAGAAGTAACAGAAAGAAAAACTATGAATCAATTGCACTGGTTGCAGTTTAAAAGATACTATCACTATAGCAGAAGTACAAGCACTAAGTTTGCTCATGATAAATTTGATTATATAATTTTACCTATTTTTTGTCTTATCATACAAAAGTCACAACTCATATATTTGGATTCAGAAAAGCATAGGCTTGGGGCAACTGCCAAAGAAAAAATTACTCGAATAAAGGGGTGACTTAAGCATAACATATATTTTGCTCATGGCGATTTTCAAGTTATAAATACTCCATCCGTCCCACCACAAGTGATTAACTTTCCATTTTGGATTGTCCCACTACAAGTGATCAATTTCTTTTTTTAAGGAAAAACAAAACTTTAACCCTCTCTTACTCTATTCTCTCTCTCTCTTACTTTATTATCTCTTTATCTCTTTATTCTCTCTTGAAACTGGTCTCGGAAAAGGAAACACGTTATACCCACCACAAGTGATGGATTACTTTTTCCTCTCTCATACTATACGAGCTGTACGACACACATTGGTTCAGCCAATTGGATTTGTGCGCTGGGTATCATCAGATTCAGGTAACCCACTCTGACGTGCCAAAATGCCCCTGGGATTGACTAATGCACTACCTATGTTCGAAAGCCTTACAAATAGTTCCATGCCATTCCTCATCTACAGTCACTCTTGGGATGAGTGATGAGCCCAATTTTGGGGTATAATCAGGGATAACTGATCAAGGATAACTGATACAGGCATAAGGTGTAAAATAATTAAGGTAACCTACTTCACAAATAGATCAGATCGAAAGGTGTATAATCCGGATGCAACATAACCAAGGATTCAATGACCGACGTAAGGTGTATATCATAAAAACATCGAGTTGAGGATATACGTAAGAAGTCCCTTACGAGTCCATCTAGAGCGAATGCGCTCTGGTCGAATGGCGGCATTGTTTGACCAGGGATGTCTACGTGCAATTATAACCCATGCATCAGTGACTGTATAAATCTACATGCTTAACAAGTCCTGACCTTGACCAGGTCAGGTGAGGTCAGATGAGGGGGAAAAACTCTATAACGCATGGACAGGATGGGGAAGTGTTTTGTCGAAGGCGTGATGAGTAAAAAGCTACTTGCGGCATTACTTAACCATAACTGTTGACATGAATGTGATATAATGCATCAATGACTGAATAACGTGCACATGCTTAACAAGTCTAGACCACTGATCAGGTCGTTTGTTTTTATTAATCTTTTCTTGTAGAGTTTTAAACTTGATATGCCCAATACCTTGGTTAGCTTTGACCTACCAACCAACCAAACATCTTTTAAACAACCTCAAAGAGAAAGAGATTTAGAACTTGCAACTCCTGTTGGTTTTCAGTTTGATCTTTACAATACCTCGGTCAGCTAAGAGCCTTTAACCAACCAAACAACCAAACATTTTTAATATAAACTCAGAGAGCCAGAGATATTTAGAACATACAACTCCGTGTGGATAGGCCCTATGTTTATCACTGGCTATATTTAAGGAGTATATATAACCTTGGGCCATTTACAAATTTAAGACAAGTTCTCGTTCTGACCTAGTCAGGAGGTCTTTTTAGTCCTCTTATATAGAACGAAAGAAAATATGCTAGGAAAAGTGTTTCAGCATTTTAAGCTCAATTTTTACCAAGGAAAACTACCAAATAGGGAACACCAAATTTCCTTAGAAGTATACTGGACCGAACCGAATTAACTTAACAATGTTTTTTTTTTAATTTACCTTTTCTTTACTTTTGTTTTACAAAAAAAATCCATAATTATTTAATTAGTTTAGATTTATTTGTAAATATATATTCATTTCATTAAATATTATACATATACTAATTCTTATTTAGTTATTTATTTTATGCAAAATGAAAAATACCACTTTTGAAATAAGGATAGAAAGATAAATTAATACACCCTCCGTCCCATCAGTGTTGAAGCATAATATTTAGTGAGTTAAGTAGAATGTGAATAATGTAGATAAATAGAGAGAATAAATTAGGAGAGAAAATATAGTATGAGAGCGTAAAGTAAGAGATATTAAATATGAGCATAACTGCAGATGACGATGACGGGACGACAAACAACAAGGAAAACAAACATGTCAAAAGACGAGCATAGCATGGAGTTGGGTTCGAGGTTACTAGAGGAGTGGCTATGGAAAGATAATTGGGGGGGAATATGAGAGTTGGGGAAGACAGGGGGTGGAGGCTTGATCGATGGGTGGGGATGACGGTGGGACTGGGGTGAATATAGTTTTCTTTTTGACATTTCATTAAGGGTAATTATGTCTTTTTATATGAATCGTGGATACTGGTTATTAAGGTGGGTATAATTTGCTTATACTATATAAAAGGGGATATTTCTTATGATTGCCTCTTTTTTTATCAGTCTATTACATAGGAAAAATACAAAATTGGCCAAAAAACTGACTTTTTTGTTAAAATTTAACCAAACCAAAAGCTTAAGAAACTGAACCATACTAACCAAAATGCATTGGGAGAAAATGTTACGTTTTTACAATTTTGTGCAGGCCTGCAGGGTCCTATTCATAGCTACTATCTGTATTTAGGCCAAACCATTGCAGCAATGAAATTCTTATATACATGGTATAGCTTACAGATATGGAACTTTACATTCCAAGTTAACAACCAAATCTCACTCAGTTCTAAATTTTAAGAAGACAGTCTACCTTTTATAGTGAATAAAGAACGAAAAGCATTTCTAACCAAATAAATACTGTCCAAATTAGATAGTAGTGATAAAATATCAGCATCCGCTAGTTGGCCATAATACGAAAAAAAACCAGAAGCTACAGTAACAATTTTATACCATCACACTAACTAAACTCAGTACTCCATGACCATGAGATATTCTAACTGGTGGAAATAAATGGACAATATGTTAAACAAGTCATTTCGGTATCACAAAAGAACTTACAGCAAACCTCAGAAGAAGGCATGACTTCCCCACACCGGAATCTCCAATTAGCAGAAGCTTAAATAGGTAGTCGCTGAGATATAAAAAAAAAAAAAAAAAAAAAAAAAAAAAAAAAAAAAAAAAAAAAATCACCAAAATGAGAGTGAGGGAAATTATTCTTCTATGGTCTAACCAGAGAAATCCAAGTCTCCTTTGTTCATGATTTAGGAATTAAGAGAGCCAAAAGATTTTAATTTCCAGTATATATTTCAGATCACATAAGCATAGTAAAAATATAGCAATGAGAATTAGAGTAATCAGATTCCATAACAATGTAAAATGTGAAATATATAGTTCCATGAATATTATCGGAAGAAAAAGACAGATGGCTCCAAAATCTACTCTTTCCGAAACACGGTTAAATGAAATACAAATACGCCTTGCAAACACACAATCAAGATCAGGTGAATCATTCAGTTGATTTAGGTCAGAAAAATCGTGATGATCAGCATAGAAAGCAACCAAATTGGGTGAAGTGATTAAAAGTAAAAATTCGAGAGAGAAGGCTTACTATTCAGGATTCATGGCCGGCGTTAATGGTGAATGAGATGATCGGAGTGAGAATGAATGGGAAATTTCAATTTTCCCGGCACCGATTCTATAAAGAGGGAGTTTGAGAGTTGGGATGAGAAAATGTCGCTTTTAAGGTGGGGTGGGGGCATGACGTGGCAACCGTACAAGTGCTTCACACGTGTTATTCCATTTGTATTTTGAATAAAATAAGATTAGTTGCTTAATTTTCAATTCTCTAACCGGAACTGATTTGGAATTTTAATCTAAAATTTATTTGAATAAAGATTGAATAATTTAATACTAAAAAATTAATAATCTACTGTAGTACCTAAATATTCAAAATGAATGCACAAAAAATGCAAACCAACATGACAATAATATTTATCATCCAATATCTAAAAATTCAATAAATTAAATACCTAAAAAATTAATAATCTAGCATTTAAAAATCAATTAATACCTATAGATTTAAATAAATACACAATAAATACAAAACAAACAATATTTATCATCCACTATAAATATTCAATCAAAGTAAATATCTAAAAATTAATAATCTACCATCTAAAATTATACTAACAGTTAATACTAAAAATATTAAAATAAATACAACAAAAACAAACCAAGACAATTAGGTAGATGGACAAATTTTCTCTTTCTCTTGAGTTAGTGTGGCCGGTGGCGGTGCGAAGGTACATGAGAGAATTAGGGTAAAATTCTGAAATTTTAATTATAAAACTCCCTCCGTCCTGGCTAAGATGGCACATTCTTTAGCCAGCATAAGATTTTAGGAATTATTAGTTTAAAGTGTTTAATTTGAGAAAGAAAAGATGAGTGTAAGTATTAAAATAAAGAGAGAAAAAAAAGATAAATATTTTAATAAGAGTGAGAAAAAATTATTGGGTGTATTAATTGGAGAGAGAAAGCTTCCAAAATAGGAAATGTGTCATCTTAGTTGGGACAAACAAAAAAGGGAAACGTGTCATCTTAAGCGGAACGGAGGGATACTCCCTTAATGCACCAACTTTTCTTCTCTCTTACTTTATTCTCTCTTTCTCTCTCCACCTTTTTCCTTTCCTACTTTATTCTCTCATCACTTAACTCACTTTTAACACAATTTCTTACATCTCGTGCCGAAAAGAAACGCTTCTACTACAAAGGGACGGAGGGAGTAGTAAAATAAAAAATAAAATAAAATTGAAATTGTAATGTTACCCGCTTCTTGATTAAGAATAGGTCGGCTCTTGTACCGATGTTTTTTAACCGGTATTGAAACCGGTCCTCCAGTTTTTTATTCCTCTATGGGGAACCACCAGAGTAGGGACCACTGGGGAACATCGGAATTTCCGTCGTGAGTTGTCGATTTGAGAAACCAGGGAAAACCATTTTTTGCTTTCTAGAAAGAGAAAATTGAGATGAGAAAAGATTAGAGTGAAGGGGTGAAGATATGGGATGAAAAAGAGGATATTATAGAAAGAAGTGGGAAAATAAAAAATATATATATATATCCAAGGAAATTGACGGGCGTATGGATGGCATGCAACTCCTTGCAGTAGCGCCGATTTTCCTGCCGATCGCGTAGAGCGGGAAAATCAGCGCTGTTATGAGTGCCCTAAAGTAAAATAGAAGGAAAAAGATAATTGAGATAGTGTCAGTGAATGGTAGAGCTCACGTCACAAGTTTTCCCTTTTTGTCATGTTCTTATATACGTCTTACTTGAATAGATGCACCAATCCACCATGTGAGCTATACGCCAATTCATTGTTTGGTTTGGAATGTGCATGAGGATTATAGGTATCTTGCATGTAGTTTCCTTCTTCACTTGGGGCAAGAGTACTAATACATCAATTTGAATTAGGATTCTTGGCGAAGACTCGAAGAAAGTACTCTCTCCTTCCTCCAATAAGCACATGTTTTAAGAAAATAGAATTTTGTTAGTTAAATAGAAAGAATAAAGTATAATATATGAAAAAGTAGATAGGAAAAAGTAAGAGAGATAATGTCAAATAAAGAAATGACTCATTGAAGTCTCAAAAAGAAATAGGAGTATAAATTACTTAACAAAGGACGGAGGGAGTAGTAGTTGCTTTCGACGCTCGCTTCAAAAGTGCTCAGACTTCTGGCTACTGTTATGCATGGAAGGATTCATCACAACATTGGCAAGTAGAGAAATTCCTCTACTACGTGATGTTGTGATGAATTCATGCTTATCTATATATTCAGCTATTTTAAAATTGATAGTAATATCTACTACCTTTGTCTACAAAAATTAGACCAATGTTAGTATTTTGGGTCGTTCACCAAAATTAGACCAATTTTAAATATGAAAAGTTTTAAACAAATAATGACCCTACACATCATTCTAAATGTGAACTCCACAACACTACTTCCACAACCTATAACTCTCTCTCACTTTACTAATTACGCATTAAAATCCGTTCCACTCACAACTTTGTCTATTTTTTTTGTGGACGAAGATAGTATTAAACATTAAAAAAATATGGTGTTGCATATCTTAAATCCTACATATCTAATTTATCACATAAGAAAAGGACGATTTGAATAATACACTATCCATTCTTTTTTCCCTTTTCTTAACACAATCTTTTGTTAGTAGGTACAAAATCCAAAGGCAAGTAAACTCATCCCCCTTTACATTCATTCCAACAAGGTATTCTCCATCCAACCTCAAATTGAACAAAAATGAAGAAGACAAACAAAACGGTTGAAACGAAGGTCACAAGAAAAGCTCCCCTTGTACACGAAATAAGCAGAATGTTATGTTGCTGAGATTATACCATCAAGGGTGGACAAGATAAGGGTACACTGAGCTGCTACTTGTGCTAGCCATGGTGCCAAAGCTCGAACTAGGGAGGAGCTCTGCCTGTGGAAAGGATCCATTGGATGGGATATCTAGCAGCAAGTCCTGGTCCGAATTCTCACATTCGAAATAGGATGTGTCCAGTACCGAGGAACCATTTTCATTTTGGATTGAAAATAGACTCTGAGCACCCACGAAGGAGTCATCTCTATCTGCGACTAGGACTTCTTTTTTCCCATAGCTCGACTTCATAATAACTCTTCTGGGACTCTTCATCATAACTTTCGATCCTGGGTGAAGAAAACAAGTTATAGAATAGCCAATCTGGATATTTCTAATTGAACAACGATGCCAAGATGCTTTGAGTAAGAAATAATTATATTGACATTTAAAAAAAAAATACTCCCTATGTCCTGTTATAAGTGGCTCGTAATTGGGAAGGTAGATCAAGAATAATGTGTTTTGAGTTAACAAGCTACACGAGATAGGTATAAAAAGACAGTGAACAAGATAGCTACGTGACTGAATCATTTTCAGCCCCACATGCCAATATAAACTCTAGATCATTGTAGATTCAGTTTGCTCAAGTATCACATTTATCTAATATTGTAATACTCCTAACAGCTGAGGAATTTCCACACATTTACCTGTAGTTTTTTGGTGCTGTCCCTCTCGTGATCTTTTTAAGGGTGTTGCGTTGACAATTTCAAAGCCATTGTATCCTCCCATCACTTCTGACTTGATGGAATTTTTGCACTTCAGATCCTAAAGATAGTAGTATTATTTAGTGTGTAAGTTAAACTATGAGAGACACAATTGAAGAAAGTTTTTACAAGTTATTGAAACTACGAACCTTAAAAGCTGTGTGTTGTTCCACCCACTTTGATTTAGCTAAATCGCCTAAGACAAGCTTCTTCAAAATTCTGCAATCCTCCCTATTGACCCCACCAAATGAGTTGTCAAAAACTCCCTCAGCAATAAGTGCTTGGAAAGATGACAGATTCATGTTGAACTCAGCGCTATCGAACATGCTTTTAAGGCTGGAAACGAAACAGAGCCCACAATAAGCAAACAAAAATGTATTACCTTAAGTCAGTTTAATTCTCTATAGTTTACAATACCTTTTTCTGATCAATGTTCGGCTAAAATGGAAAAAATATATCGCATCATCTAATATAATCCTTGATCAGTATCCAGACTACGCATTGTCAAAGAAAAATACCGTGATATAACATTGAAACAAGTGAGGGATTTGTAGTTCTTTCTTCAGTATTACAAAATATGCCATATGAGAGAAACTTCCCAAATTGGATAACTATTTAAATGAATTATGATAAGATGTGATCATGCTGGACTCCCGTAAGCTAGAGGAGAAAGCTAGAACACACACCTGCATGGAGCATCTGAAGTATCAACAGAAGGTAATAGGTTCATCAAGTGTTGTTGTTCTCCATTTGTCAAATGACTTGAAAACAATTCGAAATTAATGATGTCCTGCATCGAGATCAACGTATCATAGGACTGATTAACACTTGTAATCATACAATGTTTCAAGATCAACCAAAATGGAGAATGGGCAGAGAAATAAGTTGAATCAGATGATGATACGAATTACTTCCTATTCTCGATCAGATTTTACAATTAAAAACGCTATAATATAACTAGCTGAAAACGTACATAGTAAAAAGAAATGATATCAGTCTATTGCTACAAAATCCATGAGCTATATAGAACCGTTCACAAAAATATTTATATATGTTCAATTTGTTTCTATGGCTGAATAGGGAACTGGGTAAACATGCATCTGTATCACTAAGTGTAAATGTGAAATTGCTTATTAGTATCAACTAAACATTTGCTTTGCAACTTACTTGTAGATCTATGTAACATAGTGGAGAATTATGATGTGCAAGAATCGGTAATTTTACAACTTGATCCTTGTCTCTGAAATTGAATAAAAGAAGATGCATTAACAGCATATTCAAAGAAGCTACTTGAACCATATTAATCATATCAAAGTTACAAAGCAGCTAATTTATTTTTTTACACACGTTGCGATGTCTTATGTTTTTATGTTAAATTTGGACAGAAAAATAAGCAACTATGGACAAGAAATAAGTAATAAGAAATCTACGAAGCTTATCAAAAGAAGTTTGTTTCATAATGGATGAAATCTTAATCTATAGACTCATGTGACGTGCTTTAACCAAATGCAAACTTTCAATCAATATGTCACCAACGAAAATATTTAGCCATTTGAACTTATTAATTCACATAATTTCTCTACGGGGTATCTGTAGCTGAGAAATAATACTTCCGAAAATTCCTTGTGTGCTCATAAGAACCAGAGATTGATATTGAAAATACCTTCTCGTTTGTCCATGTACAATGCCAGGATAAGCCTTCGTCTTAAGTTTTTCATTAACTTTACTTGATGAGTAGGCGCCTGTGTCTTCAATGGGACCATGAAATCTTATATCCCGTGATGCTAAGGTATACTGCTTGTTATCAACAGAATGGGAGCTCGCTTCCGACTCTTCTTCTCTAACAAATGAACTTGGGTGCCGAATAAGTACACTTCCATGTCCAATCTCAACAGATACCATTGGTTTGTCACTCTCGAGAAGCAAGTCTTCTTCTGAAGATCCAGACAAGCATGATGACTGTTGTTCATACCATAATGTATACAGGTCTTTGGTAAGAACCTCAACCGGAGAAGGTTTTGGCCTTGCAACACAGGTTCTCTTCCTAGAAGGAACAATCGAATCCCAGGCACTGGGTTGGGGAGGACCTGAGATGGCAAATGAGTGAGAACTTGACCATATTACAATACAACATGCATATTATACAACAAGAAACAGAAAGATAAGTTATCGCCTTATTAGATGATGCATAAGCTTTTCAAGGTTTCCAATATCTAGTCTGCTCAAAATCTTTATAAGCAGTAAGTTAGAATATCATTGATTTATTTCCATATTCCATGGCCTTTTACCTTGAGTGCCCTACAAAAAATTGTCCCTCACTTCATATATTTCCCCCTCCCAAGAAAACATGATAGATAATAGTCAAAGAAGACAAGTGTTGCGGATCATGATGCTAGAATGATATCATGCATACAGATCCTACTAACTTGTCAAATCACTTGTATCAGCATTGCCATATTGAGCAAATTTTTCAGAGTTGGATATGGCAGAACCGGAGCTTGATCTATTGCTTGTATCTTCATCATAGACTTTTTGCAAACCCTGGTAACGGTCAGGGGGAACGTCTCCAAATTCAGCTACATCACTATTGAGCTTCCGCTTCAGAACCTTCGGCTCTTTGCTAATAACAGATACAGTTTTCACCTTAGTAAACCTCAAATCTTCTATTTCATCAGGTTCTGCCCTAGCATGTAGAGGAGTATAGTTTGCCAAAGTTCCCTTTGTCCTCCACCGTGAACCACATGCATTGCAGAGGACTGGCTTCTCAGGAGGCCCATTACGCCAAAGAGGGGTGCCTGTTGCATGATTGCGATTAGTCGAAAAACCATTAACCGTCATGAGAAAAGAATGATAGAAATCAGAGGGTTTCACCACATAAGTTGAAGCACAAAAAAACATATAAACTCAAGTTTTATAGAAGTATGACGACAGATGGACCTTGAATTCATTTCAAGAAAGTTACTGTAATCTTCGAACCACTTTGGCATTTAGCATAAGCTCAGTCTCTCATCACTTAAAAAACTTCAAACAATTAACTCATGACACATTCTGTTAAACCTCTCACAAAATTGCTTTCAAAAGTGAAACCAGTTCAAAGAAAAAACAATGGTGAAGTGCCTCCATTTACTGATGCATAGAAGCACCTCACATTGCAATTGGTAGAGGAATGATGTAAAGATTTTGCACTAATTAACCGATAAAGAGATGAAACTTATTCGCGCATGCTTCACATTGTCATGACAAGGACTCGTTTAAGTCTGATCACGGTGTGCTATCAACATACTCCTTGTAGGAAAGTTAGTACTATCAATAATAATCCATGATAGATATCTAACATCGATGGCGGTTAAGCATTGATCGAATTTGATCCAAAAGACGCATAACTTCATTGGAATACACTGAATGTCGCTAAATTGGCAATGAACTGAAGAACAAGAACAGGGGACTATGATCAATCCCCATGGTTGCAAATCAAACAGGAAACAACACCAGCAAACACACAAAAAAAGAGAGGGAAAATGAGTGAATAGATATTGCTCATTGTTCATTGATTCGCTTCTCACCAAAACATCAAAGGGAGACTAATTCATTGACTGAATGAATGCCAAAAACATTAGAATAAAACTAGCTCAATCATAAAAACTAATACTAACAGCTTATTAATCTACAAATTCAGAATAAAAAACACAAGATTGTTATTGAAAAACCAGAAAACTCACTTGTAACACCACAGTGATAGCAAGGTCCATGCTTTCCCATGTCTGTGGATTTCTTGAATCTCCCACAGTTAAAAAGAAGCACGGGAATTAAATGTAAATTCAGTCTACACCGAAACCGGCGAAAAATAAAAACTAAAGCTTTCTGAAAAATCAAATCGTTTGCAACACAAAATGAAATCTCCTTTTTTCCTCCTAGTGTGAAGAAATCCACTAAAAAGTGTGAAATTGAGGGAAGTGAAGGAGGAAAAAAGATGTGGGTATTAAGCTGATATTGAATGGAAGTCAATCCAATACACAATGACAACACCAATGGGAATAAATCAATGGGAAAATAAATAAGATGAGAAATTACTATAGGGGGGAAAAGGGATATGTTTTGATTGTATTCAATGTGACGTGTTATTTTGTATTCAATTTTTCTTATTGTGTGTGAAGTAAAAAACATTCGGTTATGTTTTACTACAATTTGATACGGGTAAGATTTATAAAGAAAATTGGTTAACAAAAATTAATAGAATCTGAATTCTTATTTTATATGTGAGTGAGTGAATTAATGAAATATAAAGTTCATTTGTCAAATATAGTATACATGAAATAAAATATTTAATAGGGGAAATTCCAAAATATAAAAATTAAAGAAGTCGAACATGGGGACCTATCTTTCATAATTCAATTACTCAAATAGTTGAAATTAGTTGGATCGGTCAATTCCATATTTTCTTCCAATATTAATAATTCAATTATACTAATACTATAAATGTCTTTAGTCTTAGTTTACTATTCGATTGATATTTAACGAACTAGAGTTTTTGCCAATCAATTAAACGCTTAAAATAGTCTCAAAGTACTTCAAAAATAATTAAACATAAACGTAAAGGACCAAATACGTTAGAATTAAGTAATACTCAATTTGTACGTCATTTATAGTGTCATTTTAATTTTGCACTGAGTTTTAAAAATTATTTGTCTTTGTGAAAAAAAAAGAGAAATGAGTTAGTGGAATATAGACCATATTTGTATATATTGATTTTATAATTAAATGTGAGTGTAATGAGTTATGAATGGTCGTCTTCATTCACTTAGAATATAAAAAAGTGAATGAGACTTTAAATCGTACGCATCCCAAAATGGCAAAGTGAGATATTTTTCTATGGAGGGAGAGAGTAGAAGGATAGTGTGAGTAGAAATGAGAAGGAGTATAAAATTTCATTAAGGAAAAATTGTCTTTTCACCTAATTTTTATCTTATTTTCCGAAAAAAATTATTATGGTGTGATATTTTGACCTCAGCAACCCATCTTGGTGGCCAAGCGATGAGAGAAAGGAAAAGATAGTATAGCAAAGATTTATTTAAAATAACCTTAAATTTTTAAGTTGTAGTCACGCTAAGATCAGACCATTTTATATTCTTGAGGTCACAGGTTCAAATTCTGCCACCTTCTGAAGACTTTTGGTTTTAATTCACAGTTGAGCAGAATAATTTCTGCAAAGACAGATTCAGATTTCAGAACACTTGTAATCAAACAAAAAAAATAACATTAGAAGACACAATTCATTTGAGTTAGAAATCAGAATTGTATGTGGCACATATCATATCAAGAATTTCTTATTCTGAGTCATTCTCATATCTCCACTGATACCATCTATATAGTGAAATGTAGACAAAGACTAATTTGAGGTAGATAATCTTAGTGGAGTTTAGAGCATCTCCAATGCTATTAGGTCAGCCACTCTCTCCCTGCCACGTTAGCAGCACTAAAAATCCACCTGCCACATCAGATTTAGGCCAGCCATAGGCCAGCCGCAAAAAAAATAATTCAAAATATACTACATTTACGGAATTAAAATTACGATTAAATTACGGAATTAAATTTACGAGACATATACTGGAAAATTCATTAATTGCATTTAAAAAGGTACATAGATAAAAAAAATTACATTTAAAAAGGTACATAATAAAGAAAAAAAAAAAACTATCGCCGTGCAGTCCTCCGTGCCCACAACTCTTCAATTATATCCTTTTGGAGTTGAATATGAGCATCCACTTGGGGCATGTCGGCAAATTCCTTGAGGCGGCCGACTTCATCGAGAGGTACCCCACGTCGTACGTTAGGGGTGGCCGTTCCGTGGCTTGGACCGGCTTCATCGCCATTGGGCCAACTAGTCAGTTGTACGCCTTCGTCTTCGACGATCATGTTGTGCAGGATAATGCAGGCGTACATTATTTGGGATATGCATGTGACATCCCACAAACGCATTGGACCCTTAATTGTCGCCCATCGAGACTGGAGCACACCAAATGCGCGCTCCACGTCCTTGCGCGCCGACTCCTGTCGTTCCGCAAAGTAGGCCTTCCTTTCATCACTTGCGTGCCTGATCGTCTTCATAAAGACGGGCCACCTAGGGTATATCCCATCCGCCAAGTAGTAGCTCATATCATGCCGGTTGTCGTTGGCCACAAACGAGACGGCTGGACCGACGCCCTGGCACTTCTCGTTGAAGAGGGGAGACGAGTTCGGGACGTTGAGGTCGTTGTTCGACCCGGCTACCCCAAAATACGCATGCCAGATCCACAGCCGGTAATCAGCTACGGCCTCGTGGATCATCGTGGGATTCTTTGACTTGTAGCCGGTCGTGTAGGCCCCCTTCCAGTGCAGTCGGACAGTTCTTCCACTCCCAATGCATACGAGTCTATGCTGCCTAACATCCCGGGGAACCCATGCTTTTCCCCGTGCATCGCATCAAATTCGACAATCTTCGGGAGTAGGGCTTCCAGAAGAGTGCGCTTTCACCGAAAAGCGTTCATCACGCCCTCACGAAATACTTAGGACATTCAGGGCTGTCGACTCACCGATGTGGAGGTACTCATCCCACATGTACGCCGCGCCTCCGTAGGCCAAGTTGCACTGATTGTCGCCGTGCACTTTTGGATAGGGGTGTGGCCGGGTCTCCGCCAACCGCATCGTGCACTGAAGTGGAAACACAGATATCGACGCTCTAATGCGCCAACGATACGCATAAATAACTCCTGCGCATTCTAAAACGCCGCCGGAACATGTGTGCGGAAAACCGCGGGTTCTCCGAAAAGTAGTCGTCGTACTGTGCCGCCGATGGATCCCGATCAATCACTGCTCGGTGGTGGATAACCCGTGGAGGGCGAGGTATCGCCTGCTGTTCCACCCTACGCATGTACCGCTCCATCTCGCGGTTCATGTAGGCCTCCATAGCCTCGTTCATCCTCCGTTCGTACTCCTCAGCATCCCCACCACTACCACCACTGCTACCACCCGCGTTACTCATCGCTCGATGATGCTCTTGTACAGAAAGTTAGAGAGAGAGAAAACTCGTTAAAACAAGCGGTGCAAATGAAAATGAAACTAAAATCGCGTTTATATAGGTTTTAAAAAAAAATTAAATTAAAAATCGGCGCTGGCCGATCGGGCCGCCACAATGGCGGCCAGCGCATCGGCCAGCCACACGCAATCGGCTAGCCTTGGCCGGTTTTTTCGCCGAAATTCGGCTAGCCTACTCCAATGGTTCGGCTAGCCGACCGGCTAGCCACGTCAATCGGCTAGCCGGTGGCTAGCATACCATTGGAGATGCTCTTATGGTCCGAATTCAAAAAAGATGTCAAGAAAAGAAAAATATAGAAACATTACTCCATTTTTTTCTTTGCTCTTACTTTGTTTTCTCTACTTTACTCACAAAATAATATTATATTAAATCTCGTGTCAAATTAGAAACTCCACCTAAATGAGAGAAAGGAAGTATAAGACTCCTTTAGATATAATGATAATAATAAGAAAAATTATAATAATTGCATTAACACACTTGCACTCCCCACATAACTACCGCCCACTTTTTCACCACTAAACACTATGGAGTACTTATTTAATCAGCTATTTACAAGTCTATTACTTTAGCCTGTAAGTTTTCCTCTTCGATTGTAGATTTTCAACTTTATATAACATTGTCGAAACACATATCTCCTTCGTTCTATAAAAGAAAAAGAGACTAGTTTTTGTCATTTTGGACTGTCCCAAACAAATAGCAATTTCTATTTTAGAAAATTACATAATAAAACTCGTGTATTTTCGAAAGTGCTTGAACGGAGTACGTGTTATAGTCAAAATGGGAAACTACGCGAGGCCAAAGGTTTGGAATCTAGAAAGGTCTTTTGAATTTGATTACGAAACACAATATGAGTACATTATCAAAGAATACGATTACTATTGAAGATCAAATTTGAATTTATTATTTGATATTATTCACATACAATTTCTTCCTATGTTTTGCCGACCATGATAATTATTCGGTTGTACAATTTGTGAGGGATGAGACTCCATCTCACATTAGTTTTGAACCTGCAAAACAAATTATAAAATAATCGATGTTATAGTAATGAATGCACATATTTGACAAATTACAAAAAATAAAGAGGGGAAGAAGTGTTGAAGAAAATACACAACTTTTTTCTTGTTTAAGACCATGAATGTGAATAATTACATTTGTTTTCTGATTATAGACCATCATCAATATTTCACAACAATCTGGCTAACTCCAGAGATCACTCACTCTCACATTCTCTTAGTGTATGAATGTATATTTCTCAGTGTCAGTGAAAATGAGATTTCTATGTATAGATGGTAAGAAGCAGCACCAGTGCAGCAAAATATAAGCTCTGAGCACTAACTCTTAATGTGTTCGTAGTTGAAGAAGTTTGTTTGTTCGGGGTGGCAGCCGGAAGAGGCGAGGGCGCCTTGGCCACCGGAGGCAGAGGTGGATCAACCACATCCTTCGGGCTGAGCTGAGGTGGCTCAGCTACTCCTTCTTGTGGGAACATCATACCTGGCTGGACCGGCATTATAACATACGGAGATTGCTCGTTTAAACACGATGATCCTGCCACACCACAACACATTTCATTGGCCGATTATTGGGATAGTAAGCACAAGTAAGTACTTACTGGAAAACAGATTTGCAGTGTAGGGATAGTCTGTTAAGAAGCCGTCAACTTGTAGGGCGGTCAACGTGGCGATCTCAACATACGGGTCAGCCAGATAATCGAGGGCCAAGTTTTGGTATTCATTCCTCAGATACCCAACATATACTGAGATGTTAGCAGCATGGAAGGCTGGGACGGTCTGAGTGAAGTTGGCGATGAAGCTGTTTTCAGCGACCGTGATGGAGTTTCTGCGCAAGTTAACTGCGTTCGCGTGTTTCTTGACCTCCTGCACTGCTTGGTCCGGTACGCTACCTATGGCATCCTTGAGGTACAACACTCTCTCGTACGTCGCCACATCTTTGAACGCATCCAGCACTGATGTGTCGTCTGATTCGACCATAACCTTGTGTAGTGTCTGCTTATCGAACTTGGAGTGGCTTAGCGCTGAAGAGACTGTACCGACTATGTCAAGACCCTTCTTCGAAGCAAGGAATGCAGCATTCTGAGGGATTACAAATGTGTGAGAAATAACAAAGCAAAAGAGTTTTTATCTCAAAGGAAAGGCTAGATATATTCATTCACCCTTATGGATATGAATACGCCGTGTGCTCCCACTGTTTTGGCAAGTTCCAAAAACTCGGGAAGGGTCAGAAGCTTGGCGTTGTTCTTGTTTACAGGATTTCTAGGAAGATCCGGGAAGAAACTCTCGATTTTGGCTGAAAATATGGAAAGTGTCAGTGTAAATAGGAACTTAGAAAATATAATAGGATCAACGTACGTACGCTTAAGAGTTTGAATCTCGTTCCACGTGAGTTCAAAGGAGAAAACACCATCAGCTGATTGAATCTCTTTGACGTTTTTCGACCTATCAATGAACATAGCTGCTGCATTAGTTGTTTTCATAAGATCAGCTCGGTCGGAGCAGAAGGCAACTCCATCTTTCGACATTTGAACCGAGCAATCAATTGCATCAGCACCATCTGCTACAGCTTTGTTGTAGGCAGCATCAGTCGAACCGGGGATATCTCCACTAGCACCGTTGTGGGATATGATCAAAGCTGTGGTATAAAGCGAATACATATCATACTAATATACGCGAAAATAAACAAGAATCCGAGCTATATTTCTTCTTACTATGTACTTCCCTGGGAGCCTTCTTGTCCACATTTATACATCCTGTGATAAGGACAGGAAGATTATTACACGAGACAACTAAAATAACGAGTGGGAAACGCAAAAATCGCAGAAGATTAGGTGTCTCACCGATTGCTTCTGAAGCAGTGGAAGGAAATTCAGACAAGACTCCATCAACAGAAAATTCAGAATTATCGGTGAAGTGTACGTACTCTAGCACGGGATCATAGCTAAAATTGTAGCTCCACAGCCTATCGTTGGCAAAGCTCGAAGCATACACGGAAAGCCCTGCTTTGTGAGCATCTTGCACGAGGGTCGTTGCTGGCAGCAACACCTTGGCCTTATCAACAGGCCAAATATATTCTTTTGGTACAACAATCCCTGATGCAAATGATTTGATCATGGACAGATCTTTTATTAGGGAACCGTATGGTTTTTTTGTCGTTGGCTCAACTTCATCCAATCCGAGGAATGTCAAGATAAGCTTCGTTTTGGACTTGGCCGCCTTTGCTCCTATAGACTTCAAAAATCCTATCTCTGGGGAAGAGAGGAACTCTGGAAGATGTGGCAATTCGTTTAGGAGGAACGATTCGACATCTATCTTGTGATCCTTATAGAACATATAATTCTGCAAAAAACATTTAATCAGTGATATCTTATTATTCTGTGTTGAAACTTGATAGATTACTAGTCTTTGAAAGACATGGACCTCAATGTTCAACCAAACTCTTGTTGGTATCTTTTTCTTATCTTCGAAAAGTTGAAACGGTGCAACCAGTGGAGCACCATCGTACACTCCCGATCTGGTGTAAATGTTTTGTCGTACTATGGGAAAAGAAGACGAACGTTAACAATAGCAACGTTTTTTCACACAGGCAAAAAATGACATGCTAGACTCACTCGTGACATTCTCAAATAGCACGTTGGCAGGGTAGTCGACACCAAAGTAGCCACGGACTTGTTGTCCATATACGTTGTACTCCTTAATTCCTTTAGGATCGTATTCCTCGATACTTGTTGTGTTCATAAGATTTATTTGAGCGATACAGAAGCCAACGTTATCCTTTGAAAAATGTACGTTACAATACTGGATTGTCCCAGGCATGCTAACGTCGTGAGAAAAGTCGTAAGCACTCATGCTTGAGCTAGGGAAGAATCCAGAGTATCCACCTAGTGCCACAACCTCCGGCTGACCGCCTGCACCGGAGAAAACATGCTCATTTTTACGACGCGTAACGCAACATAAACTCTAAGACAAGTTGCACATCCTACCATTTAGAGTCTTGAATTTCTTTTGAACAAGTGGTAGCTTAGCACCATCATTAACTTGTATGGTCAAAAACAGTAATATACACAAAAGCAAATGGCCAACCATTTCTCCCCAAAAACTGCATTGCCACAAATTAATTTGTATCATCATCATCATAAGTAAGAATGAAAATGCAATTAAATGTAAAATGATTTGGGCTTTAATTCTACCTCTATAACTATATATATTCACATGATAGACTAATGATGAAGCATTAAATATAAAATTGAAGAGCAAAACGAAAATAAGAATGTGGAGAGAAAAAATAATCATGAAGAAGAAGCTTACATGAATAGATGGTCTTAAACGGAGAAAAGTGGTATTCCCTTTTGGGGAAAAGGAAAAAAAAAATGAAAAAGGGAAGTTGTGAGGTATTGTGGCAGCGTGGGAAGGAAAAGGAATACAAAGATAGGAAAATGGGAGAAGAGAATGTGAAATGCGCATTAATAGCTTTCACAAATTTCTCGGATTATTAGCTCCGCCATGCATTACTAGTTTTACTACAACTAGAAGATCTAGTAAAACTAAAATATTGTATGTTTACCTAGTAAAATATTTAAAATTAGTAATCGTTAGATTTCTCTTTCCTTTAGAAATTAGAATTGTGATATGATTTGTCGATACATAAATCCTTAATCCTTATATCCAACAACACGTAGGGATTGGAATAAGATATGAAATTAGATCTTCAGATTCTATTATCGATATTTTTAAATGAAGATTAAAATATGAGTCAGTAATTATTGTCTAGATGTGCTGGGATTATTATTGGACTGAATTGTTAATGAGAGTCTAGTTTAATAAGAGTGTTCGTATTCTGTAAATTCGATCGGTTTGAATTTATTTTATGAATACTAAATAATGTTCTTGAACTAGATAATATTGGGTAAAAATGTTAATTAAAGTCAGACATAATACTTAAATGATTAACGGATATTTCTATCTTAAATACGAGAAATAATTAAATTAAAGAGGAAGCTTTTACAGTCTGTTAGAGTTTTGTATACTTTAAAAGCATCTTTTGAGTACTTGTGTAATGCAAAAACTCTTTGTTTATTTTTCAATCAATGAAACAAATTATTTTTTCACAATATGTTTTGTTTATACATTTATAATACTATATACGTCAATGAAAAGTATGAACATTTGTTCAGCACGGGTTTTTAATGTATAATTGGTAAAATAGGAGAGAGAGAGATAAAGGGTAGCGCAAATAGTGTTAGTCGAGAGTGAGCTTCACATTGTTAGTAGTGTGGTGCAATGGTATAAGTTGTAACTAAAATGATGTGCAAGGGTAATGCGTTATTTAACAATTCCAAAATTAGAAAGTTCATACTTTTCAGGTACAGACTAATGAGAAAATAGTTCATATTTTTCAGGGTTGAAGGGAGAATGTTGTTGCAATATTTAAATGTAAGAAACAAACAAATCAAAATCTTTTGCTTATTTAGACTGGTTGTGGGCGTCGTTCAAAGTAAGATAACACAATCGGTTCTATACAAACGAGAAATGGTATTTCACAACATATATACATCTTGACTACCAAATCGTGAAAGGTTGCAGTGACAATTCGCATATTTTCTACCTTTAAGGAAATATACGACATTGTTTTGGTATATCACCGAACGGATTTAACAGCGAGACAAGTATTTGAAGGAGTTGGCAACGGAATCATGAATAAATTAGAGAAAACAATCTATTTAGCAGATTATTGGGACAAATTCTATTAGCGCAATTATCACATGTATCATGCTCATAACTTCAATGAAAACATGCTTTAAGATTAATTGAAACCTAAAACATGCTTTTCTACGGAGCAGAAATATACCTTCTTGATTCTCCAAAGAATCATAGATGGCTCGCTACTTCTCCACGTGAAGATCTTCGATACTCGACCACAAATCTTCTGACTGGTCACCAAACTGTATTTCGATATCAGTGTGTGGGCTGATCTTATCAGAACACTAGGACTTAAATAAAGAAGACAGAAGATCCTCACGAAGTGGGAAAAGAAAGAAAAATTCGTCCCCCTCTGTGTATAGGAGTGGACGAAAGTTTCAACTGAAATTATGTATATTTTCTGAAAGTTTCAACTGAAATTATGTATATTTTCTGTCTCATTTATTCTCCTATTTATATTAAGTTCATATTGGGCTCAGTTAGGGATCTATGGAAGGTTTTGGATATGGCCTCCCCTAATTAGCTTTTTGCTAATTAAATCGAACCCATAATTTAATACAAGCTTATATTGAAATATTATTAGCAGCCACTACAGAAATAATATTGCAATGCCCATACAAATTCAAATTTACAAGTAATTCGGGTTTCCGTTTTGTTTATTGTTTATTTTCAGTACTTAAGATAGAAATGTTCATTAACTAATTATTGTCTGCTATAGGCGTAATTAATTAACTTCTTATTTGTTCTAAAAGTGGACTTAGCATGAAACATTTATTTATTGTTCATAGAGTAACCAAACTCCAACTAGCTAGGTTCCGAATAATAAAACCTTGTTTCGCGCTCCTCTTGAGGACATTATCAAACGAAACTTACGTCACATACGTTTCGATATAATAGCAATCCTAGAACCGCTAGATATTAATCACCACCACCCAATATATCAGGATTATTGGGTTACGAAAAATCCGCACCATTTGATAAGTCAAAGTAGTGCATAATTAATACTGTATACTCAATGCTAACATATATTGATTAAGAAATAAATATTTATCAAGATCTCGTCTTTCAATAGATAGCATAAAGATATGTCTTGTTGTTAGATCCGTTCAGTGCTATAACACACCAATGTTATCTTATTTCACTAAAGCTTAGAAATATGCGGACTGACATTGCAACCTTTCACGATAGGTAGTCTAAGCCTATCTAGGTTATGAAATTCTTCTTTTTCTTTGTTCAGAACTGACCGTATTACCTTAAAGTGGACCTCGCCCACAACCGATCTACTAAAACAATGACTTAGACTTTGTTAAGTTTCTTATACATTTAAGTATGTAATATAACAACCATTAAATGTAAAACATATCAACATTATGATAAAAATAATCTGTTTTATTCCTTGGAAAATAAAATAAGAGTTTTTACAGTATTCAATCACTCGAAAGATGAATTCTAGTATACAAACTCTAAGGCCATGTTTGGTTGGCGGGAAAGTAAAGTTGGCAAGGAAAATGATTCCTAGGAAAATGAATCCCAGGAATATGATTCATTGATTCCTAGTAACTTTACTTTCTTGTGTTTGGAAAATATCAAGATTTTAAATTTATATTTAATTTAAATACTAAACTAAAAATTTACTTATTATTTTTTTATTTATAAAAAAAATAATATTGTAAAATTTTAAATAAATTATTAACTATAAATAATAATTATTATATAATTATATTTATTATTACGATGGATAGTTTAAATATGGATTATCCATCGTAATATATAATGATATAATTATAATTAAAGTTACATGGAATATTATAATACTCATTTATTATAATAATAAATATAATAATTATTATATTATAATTATAATATTTATAGATATTATAATTGAATAAATTTTATAAATTAAAATTGCACTATGACTTTATTGATTAATTATTAATTTATAAAATATACTAATAGTTATTATTTATTATAAGATTTATATTATATAATTATATTTTAATTATTTAATAAATTATTATTACTGTTATGAATTATTATAAAATATAAATATAATTATGATCATTTTAATTATAGTATTTATTATAGTGAAATTAAGTATGATTTATAATTTTAAATTATTTTTTAAACATTGAAATTGTTATTATAATTATTATTATTTATCATTATTATTATTATTATTATTATATTACTATTATTATTATTATTATATTATTATTTATCATTATCATTATTATTATTATTATATTACTATTATTATGTTGTTATTATTATTATTATTATTACTATTATTATTATTAAACTATACTATATTGCTTAAATATGTAAGAATCCTAAAATTGGGAAAAAGAATACCTAAGAAAAGTTAGGATTCAGAATCCTGGAAAGTTGTACTAACTTTCCTTGTTCTCGGATTCTGATTACTTTCCTAGTTTGATTAAAAACTGAAACAAATGCAGGAATTTAAAATTTAAGGAATCAGATTACTTTCCCAGACAGAATCCTGACAACCAAACATGGCCTAACAGTATTTATTGTTATTTATTGAAAGACGACGTCTCAATGATTATTCTAAATCAATATATTTAGCTTTGAATCCTGAATTTTTCGTAATCCACAAATCTTGATATCTTGGATAGTGGTGATCAATGTATACTGCTGCTGTGATTGTTATTGCATTGAATCGCTTCGCAGGTGAGTCAATAGCATATACTTTAATTAACTAATCGTGTCTCAGAATTAAGTTTTATTATTCAGATGATGGCCGGTAGGAATATAATCCATGAATAATAAATAAGATATCTAAAGTAGACCATGATCGGCCTCAATACATGCATGGTTTTATTGGGTTTATTACACTAACATGGCTAATAATGTGAATAAAGAATGGCAAATTTGAGTGTGTAGAAGCTAGAAAACGAAGAAATAGAGAGTGCAGGGTCAATCGGATCACCTCAAGAAAAGAGCGAAAGCAGCATGAAAAAGAGTCGAGTTGATCCGTTGAAGTTGTTGAACTGATCTAGTGGAATCTTGCATCTGCAATGCTGAGTCACGGGAGAGAGAAAGAGCAAAGGCCATTCTAGAAGGGGCAAAAGTGTCAAAAGCAAAATGGTCTTAACCTAGGGATATGAGCCCAACATGCACTCTATAAATATGGCAAGATTGCATGGATTCCATATCGCTCATCACTCACCATTTTCGATCACTCAAATTTAGTCTAGTCATGGAGTAGAAGTAATTAGCTGCCAAGGAGTCACCATTCCACTTTCAAGCTCTCAGCTCTTCTTCCTCACCAAGGGAGACGAGGCCAGATCCGTGAAGAAGTCCTTTTAGCTCATCATCTGTGTAGTCTTTTGAGGATTTTGAACAATTTACCTTCCGTTATTTTCATCGCTTTCGTAGTTCTAAAGTTTAAACATGTTTTTCTCTAAGTCGCTACTTAGTTTCTTTCATATCACTCTTTAATTGCGCAAGAATTATGTTCCTTTTGTTTTACCGAAGATCTTGAATGAAATGGAGTTTTTGGTGCAAGCTTTGTTAGATCTAGTGTTTTCAGTGTTGATTGCTTTTATTCGCTTTGGATCTGTCCTTTTACTGCTTTCTCGTAGGTAGATCTACATTTTAGTTCGCAAACTTGCATGATTTACTTTCCTTGGCCTAGATTTGTTTTCGTTTACGTGCAATTTCTATGGATCTGATTATTTCTGCTCTGTTCTCGAGTTTTATGTTGATGCCCTATTTTGATTTACGCTTATGCTTTTCGTTCAGTAGCTTAGATTAGACGCAGAAGGTAGTTAGTTAAAACCACCTTCGTCGTCACCTTTTTCTTTATTGTCAGCTTTTCCGAGTGTGCACGCGGATGTGTCAGTGGTCCCGTGTACTTTTTATTCTTTGTCGTTTTTAGTTTAGTTGATCCAGTCGAGTCTCTAGTTTAGAAGATGTTTTCATTTAGTTGATCAGTTCACTTTAATTTAGTCTAAACCCCCAAAATTAAAGCGTGGCCGCAACCGACCTTTCCAAATGTCTCATTCTCAACTCCAACGCATCTATCTCTGAGGGATTCGACCATTACTTCTCTATGCTAGCTTAATAGTGTTGTTGGGTTAGGTTTTGAACACTCTCTTCATCTTCATTCACACACAACGATCGTGGTAGTCGCCCAGTTTGAATAGGTCCCAGAGTAACTTGATCAGGTTGTGTGCTTGTGTGTTTTAAAATTTACTTGTGAATTGAGCAATAAGGAGAGATGAGTTTTCATACCACTCTTATATAAAGAAGTTAATCAAAAGTCAATAGCATACTTTAATTAATTAATATATATTTATATCTTAAGTGCGGAAAATGATTAAATTAACGAGGAAGCTCGGGATACTCGTAAGTTCAGATTTGATGGGCAATCAATACTCTCTCCTTCTCACCATACATGATGGATTCATTTTGGGGACGAGATTTAAGAATATGATAGTACTCCCTTCGTCCCCAAAGAATATGCACTTTGGGTTTGACACGATTTTTAATGTAAAATTGGTAAAGCAAGAGAAATGTGGAGAGCAAGAGTAATTAATTTATTGTTAGGGGAGAATGGTTCCCACCTCATTAGAGAGAAATGACTTTCCAAAATTAGAAAGTGCATATTCTTATGAGACGGACTAAAAAGGAAAGAGTGCATATTCTTATGGGACGAAGGCCATAGTATTTATCAAGTTATGTTGTGGAGAGAATAAAGTATGAGAAAAGAAAATGTTGAAGAGAGAATAAAGTATGAAAGATAGAATAAAATAAAAGAGAAGGAATAATGTAATAGAGATAAAGGCGTTGTTTTTCTTTAAAAAAAAAACCAATCACTTATGGTGGAACAACCTAAAATGGAAAGTTAATCATTTATGATTAGGGATGTCAATCCAACCCGAAATTCGTGGGTCGGTCCAAATAGCCCGGTAAAATTAGTAGGTTAGGACTGTAATTTTGTAACCCGAATACAAAATGGGCTAAACGGGTTAGCCCGAATGGGTTGGCCTGAACGGGTTGCGGGTCGGCCCGACAGGTTGCAACTTTTAATTAAAAAATATTAAGTTTTAAGAGTTCTTTTTTTTTTTGAATTTCATGTGACACAATCATTAGTCTTCTTAAATATTTATTCTACATTTTTTCACTTGATCACACACTATTAACTTTCAAGTTCCACCTCGACTCATTATTCCATCGTCTCATCATCTGCCACTATAGTCTTACCACCACAAAAGCTAATCACGACAAAATTAAGAACTAACTCATCAACAATGATATATGTAAGATATCAACAATGCCAAAATAATGACACGAATACAGGCTTTAATTCAAATTGATTGTTTTAATTTTGATTATCGTTGTTTATGTTGTAGTTGATCGAGATGAAAGACTTCTCTCCAACTATTATTTAAGAAAACTATGAAAATTTAAAGATTTTATCTGATGTATAACTAAGAAGAAAAAAATATCAAAAATTTAAAATCATTTTTTAGAGGAAAATTTTGATACAAGAGATTAGCTTCGGAAGTCTTTAGGCTAGAATAGCCCTATGGTTAGCCTGAAACCCAGCGGGTTAGGGTTAGGATCGAAAATTAATGACCCGAAAAATCTATAACCCGAATAGCCCGCACCCAAATAGCCCGACAACCTGAGTGGGTTGGCCCGAACCCAAACGGGTTAGCTCAATTGACATCCCTACTTATGATGGGACGAGAGAGTACTCCCTCAGTCTCATAATAATATGTGCACTTTCCATTTTCATCCGTTTGACAAAATATGTGCATTCCATTTTTGGAAAGTTATCCTACTTTATTACCCTTATATATCAACTTATTTACAACTTATACCACAATTAAACACTACTAATAATGCGGGTCCTACTATCCATTTATACTACTTTAACTATCATTCTCCTACTCTATCTTACTTTTCCAATTTTGTCTTAATTCTCCTGCCATATCAGTTGTCTATATTTTTGTGGACAGATGAAATACTATTTTAGTGTATTGTCTGATAATAACATTTTATTTAAGAGAAGCACAATATAATTAATTAAAAGTCAAATATGTGTGCCACAAAAATCCAAACATCCATGGATAGCTGATGCTAGGAAAGGATGTACCAGCGGCAAGCCGACCACCGCTCCAGCGGGGGCTTGGCCGGTCCCGAAACTGCCCCACCCATGGTCGCCCTCCGTCCCGGCACCCAACGCCCCGACACCGAATCCAAAATGTTCAAAGTTGAGAAACTGCGCCTTATGATAATAAAATAAACCCTAGGGGAAGAAGATGAATGAGAATGGGCTTCAATTCATGTAGGAATATTAATTTTCTATTGGGCCTTAACTTTTATTATATTTATTGAGCAACAATGAAGATCATGTAGAAATTTTATTTTTTTGTTACAAATGTCATTTCGATGCTGTAAAGTTAATAATTCTGCTCACATATATTAGAAAGATCATGTATGTTTAAACTATTAATTAACATTTTTCTATATAAATTGAACGAAGGTAGGTTCATTGGTTACCAGTAAGACTTTTGTAAAAAATAAAAGAAATGAAGGTCAATAAAAGTGAGAAAAGTTTCTATATTTATATTATATATAATTATATTTGTCAAAAAATTATTAATTAAATACATTAAGAAATTTTTGCTCCATGCGAAGATTAATTAGTAATCACGCACAACATATTTTATCTACTCCGAGTCAATAATATTGTTCAATAATTTATACTCCTGTAGTGTTTTATACCCTAGCTTCAATTTTTACGTGATCATTTCACAAATTTATTGAAATTATACGGTATCATGATTGCGATGTAAAAAAAAATTATACTAGCACTAAAGTACTTTTAAAGACAATTAATGAGATAAACCTTGGTGGAAATGACCCAACCTTCACTCCGGATTGATAGGGATATGTATGCTCCCTTTCACATGCACTATATATTTATATATCTATATTATGAGTAAAGAAACTCAAACTCATTAAATTATTAAATTTGGTCAGCGGAAATGCGTTGTCTATTGTTATTATTATTGAGCAAGTGTGGTCATATTTCCAATTTCCAGAGCTTGCTGAATTGAAAATACACTATTTTCGTCCTTTTTTGCAAGCATGATTACCATACGCATGTAAATGAAAAGCTTCTCACTATTTTAAATTATTCTTCCCAATATAATATATCATGTCTACTTTGTAAGTCCTCACTATTTTAAACTGTAAAGCGTAGTTAAGCGGCTATCCTCTTAGAGCATCTTTAAAGGAAAAGAGGCAATTTTTTATTTATTTTTTTATAATAGTAAATATTCTTTCTAATAAAATACTACTACTAGTAAATGTCAAGAAAAGAAGATAAATGTAAAAAGCTGAAAAAATAACTAGCATAATTACTTTTTTTATGAAATAGAAGTAAAAATATATATGTTCTAAACTGAAGAAAATATAATATCTTGGAGAATATATTTTTATGAAAAATAAATAAATATAATAACGTTGCTCTTTATTTTTTCATTTACCTCGTCTTGAAATTACTCTTGCCAATATAGAGATTAGTTACATTTTCAAATTAAATAAATAATTCTATGGAAGTGGACATTTCAATAGCAAATACGTTATTAAAGTTCAAAATATGAAATACTGAATATTAAAATTAAAGTTTACCCTTAAGTAAAAAATCAATTTATTATTCATTTTTGGTTTATTCCAACTAATTTTTCATATTTTCTTTTTAAATCAAAACATATGTCGTCCTCTATATTATTAAAATAATAACTAATTAATTTATTTTCTCTACCTTAGATTAAACGACTTCACTTAAAATCTCATGTCATAGCCCAAATAGAGGAGTATCTCATGTCATCTAGATCTTTTTTCCAAACTCTTTAACAAACAATTCCAAGTTAAGAACATTGTGTGCTTAACTATTTGAACGCTACATTAATTTCTAAAATTTTCACAAAGAAATTGAAATGCTAAAATACATTTAATTATCCTGCGATGGAAGCGCTTTATATGTAAGGATGCAGAATTTTATAATTCTGCGTAAATCTCACTTGGTCCTACAATAGGCCCTCATCCTTCAACCAATCATATTCCGAAACGTGGAGGAATCTCATACCTTTTTTGGCGACATGGCCTTTCTCACGCAGCCAGCTGTACATGCTCGTATCATTGTCCGCATTCAACCTACATTCAATTCTATCATATTTTGCTCTTTAATATTTAGACATTATCCACTTTTTGTGTTACGGGATGTTTGGTTTAATGTTATATGGACAAAGACTATTTAGGTCTTCATCATATAAGTTTGTTTGGGATTTGGGAAGAGGACTTAGTTGGATAATTTGTACTCCCTCCGTTCCATAGTAGTGGAGGCGTTTTTTATTTTGCACGAATACTAAGAAAAATTGTGTTAGGTGAGTTAAGTAAAGAGAGAATAAAATTGAAAATGAAAAAGGTAGAAAGATGAAGAGAGAAAAAAGAGAGAGAGTAAAGTAGGTGTGGAAAAATGTGTTGACTTTTACTAAAAAGAGAAATGACTCTATTACTATGAAACGTACCAAAATGGCAAAATGACTTTATTACTATGGAACAGAGGGAGTAGTATACATATATGAATTGTATATTTGTATGTCAATTTGATTTTTAATTTTTGAATTCGTTTTGTAAGTTAATAAGTTTCACATATAACTCTTCTGGTAATAATAGGGAGTTGGAGACTTTGCTTAGATGAATTTTGCACTGAACTTCAATCCTAGTTATATTTTTATTACTAGAGATTATCTAGCTAATGCGAATATAAGTGACACGCAACATGTGCTGGTACCGGTGAAGGATTTGGATCGAACTCTTACGATAAGAGAGCCATCACAAGTCATGTGCAAGAATCCTTAGTTGTCCTCATTTGGAGCATCACTAAAGGAGAGCTAGAAAGTGACACTTGAGGAGGTCCCAGACTTGATGATGGAGATCCAACGTAAAGACAAGGAAATGGACCGAGTAGGGGGCAAATTGGTCCAACGTGTTACCCAACCGACTTACACAACAACATGCCAGTCACTTGAACGGGTGTTGATTGGGTTAGTATATTAAAAAAATGTTTTGAGTGTGCATGGTGCTTGCACGAATATTCAAACGAGTATATATGGGAACCCTAGATCTAATTCTTACCTAAAGGAGATAAAACAACATTATCATAAAGATTTATTTTATAGATGTGAATACATATATAAAACAATGAATTTAAAGTTTTTTCTAGATACCTTATATGCAATTTAATTTCATAAAGTACTGCAAATATGTATCATATATTATTCAGTGAAATATTTTACTATTTCATTCTTAGAATGCTAACCGAGATCACTGAACACTCCGACGAGTTCTAAGTCTAATCAATTTATCTTAGACAAGCAAGTTAGGAATACTCTCGAAGTATGTTAGATCTCCTCTTTTTCCGAGACCATATGTTCCAGATCTCAAATCCACTTGTTTATAAACCTCTTCCAACAACCTATTGTCGCTAAAACACATTAGCTTTAGTGTTCAAAACAATAATTTGTAGTTTAGAGTATATTTTTTTTATTATGATTTGTTTTTGTTTATGCTCTACTTTCATTTTACAAACATATTTCCTTAGTTTATCGTTGTAGTAATATGTTTTTTTTGAGTTATTATTCTCAATCTTGTGCTATTTTACTTCTGTTCTTCTCTTGCGAATCGGATTCAGTCTACCGACCACTAAGCCATAGTTACAACCAAACGTTGTATATGGTCTTCATAAATAGATTTAAATATGAAGTGATTTCTAAATTCTAATAATATCGCGACTCTTCGTAGGAGTAATATTCCTATGAATCACAAATTCATGTGATTAGACTTGTTAATGAATAAATTGTTTGAACTAGAAGCGTATTTCTGATAATTTTGCGACCCACCTAGTGGGAGTCATATTCCTATAAAATTGCAAGTTCATACGGTTGAACTAATATACTCCATCCATCCCACATTAGGAGTCCCGTTGACTTCTCTGCACTCATTAATGTTGAGTACTTATCCACTTTAACTATTTATTACTCTCTCCGTTTCTTCATAGTTGAGGCGGAACTTTTCGGTACGGAGTTTTAGAAATGAATGTTGGGTGTGTTAAATAAATAGATAAAAAAGTAAGAGAGAGGAAAAGGTAGAGAGAATAAAGTATAAAGTGAATAAAGTAGAGAGAATAAAGTAAGAGAGAGTAAAGTAAGCAAAAGGAAAAAGTTACCATATAAGGAAACGACTCAACTATGAAGAAACTTTCCGAAATGGTAAAATAACTCAACTATGAAGAAACGGAGGGAGTATCATTTTTATGAAATGAGTGCAGAAAAATCAACAGGACTCCTAATGTGGGACGGAGTATAAGATAGCTTTAAGAGCATCCACATCCGTGCTCTTGTGCAAGAGCATGGTTGTGGACCCACACCCACTTTTATTCATTTTTAATTCTTCGTTTTCCCGCAAGAGCACAACACTCACATCCGTACTCTTCCACAAGGCATGCTCTTACTTCAATTACTAAAAACATTTCCATATTATTAAAATGCATTAATAAAATCCGAAATACTATTGCAAATTCCTAAAAATAAAAAAAGTACATAATTTAATTTCTAAAAATTAAAACTACATCAGTGAAATTTAAATTGCATAATTTAAATTAAAAAAATTTTAAAAGTTGAAGAAGACTAGTTCGACGGCGGCTGTTGGTTGGGGTCGGGGATCATACCCAATTGCACTTGGAGGGTTTAAATCTGATTTATATCTTTTTTTTATTTAAATCAGATTTTTTGACTTTTTTAAAAAAGAATTATTTTACGTTTAGGCCGGACGTCCACAGAGCTCTCGGCCGACGGCACGGCTCCGCCGTCCGGAAGAGCATCCTGCTGCGGATGTTCTAAAATTTTAGTTACCTTGATGATAACAATGTGAAGAAAAAAATACTACTACTATAAATTTAATAATAATAAAAAATAACTAATATTAGAAATGTACATATTAATTCCTGTTATGACAAAGAATTATGTACCTTAGTCATTACTTTATTTAAATACTGTATATGTTAGAAAATCCAGACAGAACGTTATGCCATAGCATATAATTTCCCATAAATTTTGCACCTTTTAAATTCGAATATGGGAAGTTTGCATGGTTGGACACTGCAAATGATTTCCGCAAAAGGTAGATGGTATAGTATTATAGCACTTAAAGGCCTATATTATTGCCAAGATTCTAAGTGGATTTTCATTATTAAATATTTTTCAACTTATAAAGAAAGTGTCAATTGCCTTGCAAGTAATTTGCACATTCCACAATCGTCTCCAATATTAATTTGACAAAATATATTGCAGTAGATTCAATCAAAATATCAACTTACCCTCAATTCACCCCAATTTAAGGGGATGGAAGGAATTCTTCTAAATGTCCAATTATTTTACATAAATTTGTGCACTATCTAACACATGTAGGGAAAATAGAATTTATTGTATGTCTATCATCATATAAGAAGACAACCTTAACATTTCCAAAAGCATCAGTACAAAATCATTGACAAAATATTGAATGCCAAGCTAACTTGGTCTTGGGAAATCTTGTACCTTGAATTTGAAAAATTGAACATCATTAAGGTGAGATTAATGGTTGAGATTTATCAAAAGAAATTGGCGCATTGCACCTTATCACACCCAATATTTGTCTTCCACTTCCAAAAATGCATGCTTCTTCTGATTTAAGGATGGAAGAAAAAGAAAACCTCCATTATTTGTCCCTCCATTATTCAGTCCCACCACACACATGCATATATACTTGTACCTATAGCCATATTATATTAATATTATAACCAATCACAAAACAAAAGACAAAAAAGATCTACACAGGCAGGAGAGGAAGTGATAAAAATTTGGTGTTTTGTTGGGTTTAAAGTTGAAACCATAATCATTGTCCATTTCTAAACCTTTTATTACTTTACTTGAAACACAGACATGGTTTGGCTGTGTTCTGTTTTGTCTCCTTCCAATTGGTGATTTTTTGTCAATTATTGATGTTGAAAGAAGCTTTTTTGCATCTGGGCTTTTGTCAATTGTTCAAGAAAGTGACTTTTTTTGGCAAAGACTCGATTTTTAGCATCCAATCTCTGGCTTTCGCATCTGGGTTTTAGGTAAAAATGACTCTGGAGAAAATTATGAGCGACGGCGAAGGCTACGACGATTTTCCGGCGGGCCTGCGTGTCCTCGCCGTTGACGACAATCCAACTTGCTTGAAGTTGCTCGAGACTCTGCTTAGGAAATGCCAGTATCATGGTTTGTTCTTCGTCTTCTATTTTCTTTATTCAATTTTGATTCTTGTGAACATTCTTTACTTAATTTGATTCTTGAATTCATAGTCAAATCTGCATTTATTTGGATCCAGTTTCCAATTTCTTATTGTTTGGATATGTTTTTTGTTTTCAATTTTCTGTTGAATGTTTGGATTTAGGAGTTCTAATTAGCTAAGGAAACATAACTTGATTTCTTATGTTTCTTTTTTGAAAAAATTGACAGCTCTTTTTTTCTGAATCACTTAAACTTTTTTCTAGTTGAATGCTCTTGCTGGTGAAGAAGAATATGGTTTGGATACTTTAATATCTTCAAATTTGTTTAATTTTTTAATTTGCTTTTTTATAGGCATGGTCTAATGTTTGGATTGTTTTGATTTGAATCAAGTTGGAGAATTAAATGCCTTGTTCAGATAAACATGAGTGTTCTTTTCCCTTAACAGTGACCACAACAAGTCAAGCTAGAATGGCGTTGAAAATGCTGAGGGAAAACAAAGATAGATTCGACTTGGTGATCAGCGATGTCCATATGCCGGACATGGATGGTTTTAAGCTTCTGGAACTTGTTGGTCTTGAAATGGATCTGCCTGTTATCAGTATGTTCCTATCATTTATTTTCTTCTCTACATTCTTCTGCAAACATCCCAAAGTCGAGCCTTATTATAGTTACTTTGAGGAATTTCTTTAATGCTGTGTTGTTGCAGTGTTATCTGCAAATGGCGATCCCAAACTCGTGATGAAAGGGATCACGCATGGAGCTTGTGATTATTTGGTCAAACCTGTTCGGATTGAGGAGCTGAGGAACATATGGCAACACGTGATCAGGAAAAAAAGGACTGAGCCAAAGAATCAAAATGGTTCTGCTGATCAAGGAAATGATAATCAATCGAGTGGAGAAGGTAACGGGCCTCAAGCGGATCGGAATGGTAAATGCAATCGTAAGAGGAAAGACGAGGAAGATTTCAGTGAAGATAATGAGAACGAAAATGAAGACCCTGCAGCCTCGAAGAAGCCTCGGGTGGTCTGGTCTATAGAGCTGCATAGGAAGTTTGTTGCAGCAGTCAACCAGTTGGGAATTGAAAGTAATTCTTCCATTTTCCACCCTATTTCATAGGTTTCGATTGTTTTCACTCTTATCCATCTCTTTCGACTCATTTGATCCTTCTTACTATTGCAGAGGCTGTTCCTAAAAGGATTCTTGACCTGATGAACGTTGAAGGGCTTACTCGAGAAAATGTGGCTAGCCATCTTCAGGTACTAATTTGTCATTTCGAGTCCAACTTTTAATGTAATAAACGTGGTCAACTAGAAGATAAAGTATTTAATCATAGGATTATGTGTAATAGAGATCACAAGAAATGAAGAATTTCTTGTTTTGACCGTATATTAATTCTTGAATGCTTTTGGTTTTGCAGAAGTATAGGCTATACCTGAAAAGAATCAGTTCAGTTGCATCCCAGCAAGCAAACATGGTAGCTGCACTCGGGGTTAAGGATTCCCATTTCATGCGTATTGCTCCATTCGAGGGCCTTGGGGATTTTCGAACTTTTTCTGGACAAGGAAGGCTCGGAAGTGCTGCATTATCGCATTACACAACTGGGGGCATGTTTGGTCGACTAAATACGCCAAATGTAAACCTTCACAATTTATCTCCATCCACGCTAATCCAGCCCAATCATGGTCAAAGCTTAACCAACTCCATCTCTGCCCTCGGAAAAGTGCACCCAGCCCTTGCATCCACAAATCAAAGTCAAAGTTTGTTTCAAGGAATCCCATCGTCGCTTGAACTGGATCAGCTGCAGCAGAGTAAGTGCGGGACAGGGATGTCAAGTTTCAACGCGATGGATAACTCAAGATTGCGGAATAAGTTCTCAGATCCGGGAGCAGCAATCAATAGCTCAAGCAATATCTTTAACAGCTCTACGAATATGATGCTACAGGGAAGCTACCAGCAAACAATGAGCGGTGGAGGATTTGGGGATCAGTCTTCTCAAAACATGGCTTCTTTGAACATGGATTCCTTCAATGTTGGTGTCAACAGTTCCTCCAGTTTGTTGGATTCTGCTACTATTCAATCGTCTACAACACAGCCGGCTTCTTTGCTTTCTACCGAGCCTTTTCACAGTCAACAACTGCCTATGAGCACCACGGGGAATAATGGCTTCTCCAATGATCCTTATTTACAGAAGAACGCGATTGATACTTCTTCTACCACCATGTCCTTGCCTCTAGAAGATTCTAGAGAAATGCATTACCAACAAGGTTTGGTTGGTGATGTGCAGAACATTAGTCATATCCCCAGCCAAAGGTGGGGAGAGCAGGGGCAGAGTTATGGTCACGGTTCAACAGCCACTTTTGGTTCCTTGAACGCTCACGTTCCTGTCAGCGGCTTAAGCCATAGTCTGGACCAGGATAGTGGGATCATCAATGAGAAGATGGGAGTCTTCATGAATGGCAGATTGGGTGGAGGTGCTTCGACTCTTATGCTGCAAAATGGGAATGAAAAGCTGGCATCAGAATCGAGAGCAATGGCCAATGACAGTTTCCTCTTGGAGCAACAAAAGATTCAAAGTGTATTTGCTCCTCGTAGTTATGATCCATTGGATGCTATGATGAATGCTATGATCAAACGGGTATGCTAATCTTGCCTAGTTATATGTTTGATTCAAAATGATGGACCAACCTTGATTTTGTTGATCTCAAGTACTGATATCAATAAATAATCACATTGCAATTTGTTAGCATCTTTTTTGTACTCCCTCCGTCCCGCTTAAGATGACACATTTTCCTTTTTAGTCTGTCCCAACTAAGATGACACATTTCCTTTTTTGGTAACTTTCTCTCTCCAATTAATACACTCAACCACTTTTTCTCACTTATTAAAATATTCATCTTTCTTTATCTCTCTACTTTAATACTTTCACCCACCTTCTCTCTCTCCAATTAAACACTTTAACTAATAACTCCTAAAATCCCGTGCCGGCTAAGCAATGTGTCATCTTAGCCGGGACGGAGGGAGTAATATTGATTTCTTTAGCAAAGACACCCTTAAGATGTGAAGATATTTGGTTTAGCTCTCAGTGGTTCTCTACTAATGTTAACACTTTTTTTTTTTGGTCTGTAGGAACAAGATGAAACCATAGCAAACTGTGATTTCGGGTTCGATGATTATTCTTTTGAATCAGGGATGTGAGGCTGCGAAACATTCGAAATCCTCGACCACGAGTCTGTCTATATGATGATGTATTCTACCAATTTCTTTCAGAACATTTGTAGAATGTTTGAGTTTTCTCGTGTTCATTTTTTTTTATCTGATGCTTGCAGCTCAGAGTAGTGCTGTACTGAGTTAGGGAGACAAATAAGGCATTTCAAGAATGAGTTATCATAAGTTTGTAGGCATTAGACTCTCCAACCTATTTCACCTTGATTTCAGTAGAAATGATTTGAGTTTGATATAATCAAGAATTACTCAATAATTTGTTATCCATTTGCTCTTTCACACCAATTTATACATGGAATTGTTTGTAGCAGCAAGCAAAACAAGAGTTGGCTTTTGTGTTTGCTGAGCTTCGGGATTTGATACAGAATGAGATTATAAGATTTCAATAATATGCATACTTATTCTTAATTAGTTAGAATTGAAAAATAAAGGCAGGACTACTATATATGTGTAATAGATATTGCCACTGTTGTATTATAGAAAAATAGATGATGCAAATCCTTATAACTTACAGCAGCATGATATTTGTTCAGACATTATACAGTTTGAATTAGCCATGTCTCAACCAAGTACAAAAAAAAATGATACACTTAGTAGAAATAGGACGATGCGAAACCATAACAATACGAGATTTCTGCAAAATTTGCTCGTTGGACATCTCTGAGTTCTCCTGGTTGACAACCACATCCAAAATAGGTAATAGATACTGTTTTATGTATGTCACTACTCCCCTTCCCAACCAGCTTGACGAGCTCTGCGCTCCCACATTGAAGTTAACTTCCTCTCTTTTGAGAGCAGCACTGCCGCTCGTTCCCTGGCTCCCTCGCAAGTTTCTGTGGCTGCTATGCATTTATCGGCTTCACTCTGGTACAGAGAAGCCAACCTTTTTGCTTCTCCTAATGTGATGTTCATATGATGGGAGTGTTCCGAACCGACAGTTTCTTCCAACTTTAGCTCTTCTGATAATAAATCCACAAATTGCTTCTCCATCTCTTCCTTGAGGTCAGGGTCATCCTTCCCACAATCTATCCAATAAAGAAAATTATCTTTCTTTCAAATTACAAAATTATAAGAACACTCATTGGAATGAGACTATAAGATGTGTTAGCACATGCACATCGAGAAATGGTCACATTCAATTAGAAACAAAAGTAGGAAGAAGTGGCAATCTCCGAGACGGAATCCTTACCAGTAACAGAGAGATTGGCCAAGCCTGCAAGAGATATAAGAATGACACAAAAAATGTTAGTGATGTGACATATATAATTCTAACAAGGCTAAATCAAACAATGCTTGCAGAAAAGCAATGCTGATATTTATACATCTGATGATAAACGAAAGACCGGAACGGTTACACGAATGTGAGCTAGCTGGTAACAATACTAACCTTTCATCGGATCAAGAAAACCCACTCTTCTACATAATCTCAATGCATATTGCTACGGACTAAGAAAACCCTACTAATCAAACTTCCATATTTGCATCACCAAGAATTGTTTAACCCTCTAGAATTATCTAATTTGTTGCCTTCTAAGGAAAACTTAACTGGAATATAGAGTTTGTATAATGATTCTCCAGAATGCATATTTTCACTGACAGAGTGTAATGATGTATTAATGTATAACAAAATCAAAAGGCCATTACATACTTAATAGTTGAGCAAGAAGAGGAAAAAACTTCCGCAGGATAGCTTAGGTAGCTAAATAAAACACGTTAGCATCTTCCTCGTCTAGTCAGCAAAAAACCTGTCAACAATCAATTGTTTGTTTGTTTTTTATTTTGATGGTCCACAAAAATTAGCCACCTTAATTTTTGGTAGGTTTCACTTTTTAATGAGGTGGATCCATTCTCCAACAAAATTCTTCACCATTTTTTCTCCACCTCTCATGCTTTATCAATTTTGCATTAAAACATGTGCTATCCACTACCAAGACCATAGGTAATGGACGAAGCGAGCATATTAGGTTATAATGAGATAAAAAGCAGCACAATTTTCAAAATCAATGTTGATTCCTATCTACAAAGATGGATCGACAAAAAATCCTACGCCAAACCATTAATAGCGAACACACAATGTGGACATCATAGGTTAAACACGAACCTCACATCAAGTCAGCCTAGTAAAAGTATAGTAAAACTATCTACGGAGTTTCATGTAGATTTGGATACACTAACAAGATAGCTAAACTGAATTCTACTTGTTTTGATGAAAAAACAGTCTTTTTAATAACTCAAATCCAATATTTGTACATAAACTTGGAGTTATTCAGCTACTCAAAATCCAAAAGGGTAAGTACTAGATGTGACATGGTGATTTCTACAGTCCTTGTAAGTAGCCTTGGGGATCTGAAAGAGCCACATTTCCAATCAACGAAACAGATATAAGTAGCACAAAATTCAGGTAAAGCAGAGCATGTTTTGACTCAAAATTAAGTACTCCTAATTAATGAACCCATAAATTAAAAAATTAAACGAAAGAAAATAGGGATACCAGGCAGAATCTGGAAAAGGGACTGGGGAGGAGCACAATTGCAGGAGCAAGGAGGGCAAGAATCGGAAACCCCTTTGAATTTGAAACCTTTGTTGAATTTGAAGTACAAAGCCGGGCCAGAAACGCAGAGGGCTGAAACAACCGCAAAAGTGACCAAGCAACACCTCAGCCAGGTCCCCGATCTCCTACTCATCTCTTTTTGTCAATTGTTTGAGAGAATTGCAGAGATCTCGCAACTAACACTGCGATCTATCTCATCTACTAGCTTACCTATATCAACGCGCTGCCAAGATGTCGGTCACTATTTTCACCATCTAAATATTTACGTCAATTTCACCATATAAAAATTGGTTAATAGTGTATATTTATTGTGTATTTTTTATTTTTCATCTGTCCCAAGCAAATATGAGTATTTTTATTTATAAAAAATTGTCTCAAACATGATTATATATGGGAGTGTTAGAGTATCACCACCTCTTAAAATAACATCATACCATCATTCCTAGTCAATCATTTGTACACGTGGATGAATAATAAGCTGCCACGTGAAAAAAAAAAAATCTAAAAAAGACGGCCATTAATATGGTATACACTATACAATAATTTTTCTTGACAAGCAATATCCGACACACTATACAGCAATCTATAGATTACTGTGTAGCATTTATAATATTGTTGTATATGTGGTGTCACGGTGTCACTTTAAGAGATGTTGTCATTTTAACACAAATCTGTTTATATATATATATCAATATATTTCACTATTTTAATTATTCTTTTCCTCCCTCTTATTTCACCAATTATGTATTAATTTTTATATCATTTCAAATGTATATATTTTTATGAGACAGATTGTGTATTAGTTTTTTTCAACTCAATATTCATAGTAATTAGGAGTATAGTATTTGCGAATGACTAGTACTCGTATTGTTATTTTATAGTGTGCTTGAGATGTTTTAAAACCGAATTATTAGAATTTATTTCAATACAATATATAAAGAGTTCTAAACTCTAGCACTGAAAATAAATGAATATATTGAATTAGGAGCAAACTTGATAAATTAATGGACATGAAATAACTTAAACAGAAATAGTAAATCGATATTGTTCATGATAGAGACATTGATCAATATACTAATGTACTTTAATTATAGGAAAATTGGTCCCTAATATCATGAATTTTACACAAATTGATTTTTTTCATTGAACTTTCAAATTAGAAGTACCATAAATCATGAACTTTCAGATTGGTTTGATTTTTCCCATGGCGAGTTCGGCTAGCTTATATGGCATTTTGAATACTATTTTGGCATAATTCTTATAAGTGGCATGTCATGTTGGCATATCTATTTGAAACATTAAACACAATACTACTTTTATTTAACAAAACAGAACTCTAAAAACAAAGAAAACAAAATAAATTTAATAAAAACACAAAGAATTCAATTAGAAACACACACCTGTGACGCTACGCTACAAAAATTAAAACACAAAACCTTTTTCCCAAATCCTAGGAACGCATTTTAGGGAATTTCTTCAAAAATTCTTGGATTATTAGGGAAATATCAAACCAATATGAAAGTTCATGATTTATGGTACTAATTTAAAAGTTCATTGAAAAAAAACAGAGTTTGTGTAAAATTCATGATAATCGGTACCAATTTGCCTAAATTATATGGGGCTCAATTTAAGTAAGCCAAAAGTCTCCAAAGACAGTGGTTCGGCATGTTCACATATACTATGGTAACATATGGATTCCAGCAAAGCCGCTTTGATCATACGTTATTCATGAAGAAACAAGGGGATAAGCTAACATGTCTCGTCATTTAAGTTGATGACATGATTATCACATGTTACAACATAGAAGAGGTATATACTAGATATCCTCGTTGAGACAAGACTATTGAACAGTAAACACATCTATCTTGGTGAATCATGGGCTGGGAATTGTGGAAGGAGCAGAACTCACAGATCGGAACAAGTAAACTCATCTATCTTTCTATATTAAGCCAGATATTGCCTATGTCGTCGGAGTGATGAGTCGGCTTATGCACCTCATCAGTTTATGCACCAACCACAATGCGACCATATGGAAGTTGCACTGAGAATTGAGAGATACTTGAAGGAACCAACATGGCATGTTGTTTAGAAAAGGTGGACATATGTGACAAACTCACATTTTTATTGGTTTAATTGGTCTGTTGATGTGATTATCGTTGAATTCTACTGTTCAATTGAGGTGTTTCCATCAATTATTTGTTACTCCCCCGTTCCATAGTAATGGAGGCGTTTCTTTTCGACACGCAGATTAAGAAATATTGTGTTAGGTGAGTTAAGTAAAGAGAGAATAAAGTGGAAAATAAAAAAAGGTAGAGAGATGAAGGGGGAACTCGTGAAATTCCCAGCACTGGGCTCCCATAACCATCACTAAGAGCTTGGTCTTCTCTAATTCCTGCTCGCGGGTAAAGACGCCATATGCATGAGATCCAAAACGTGCCGCCATTGCCTCCGTATACTCCTCCTCAAAGCATCATCAAGCACCTCACTAACAGTAACACCACAAAATAACAATTTGGGACTGAAAATAAGATATATTCAACCAGAAATACAATGGAATATAAGAAGAGATGCACAGCATTCAAGCAATAGAATGCATCGGCTTCTGCACATTTCCTTCATTATCTTTAGTTAATTGTTGATAGATGCTAGTTTGTTGAACATAGGTTTTAGAGTTAGATTTGAGTTTAATTAGGAGTTGAGGTCTGTTAGTGGAGTCTTAATAGTGTTTTTGTTTCTAAGTATACTTTTTGAGTCAGCAGATATATCATATTATTTCTGGTCTTTCCTATGTTGTATATTCTGGTATCATGCATATTTTCTTCCTTTCTGTTTGTTTACAGATTATTAGTTCTCTAGTCTTTCCACTTCAGCCACCTTATATCTTTTGATTCGATGTGGTTTCCTTAGATCATCAGGAAGGGTGGCAAAGAGGCTTAAAAACTCTTAAGGTTGATACAAGTCATTCCCAGAACTTGAGAAAGAGGTGTCTTCTGTTGGAATGTTCATTTATTGATGTTTTTGCCTTTCTAAGAACAAACCACTTCTAATGACAAGGCCTTCAAGTCAGAGAATTTCGATGATTTCCACAGATATGCCTTCCGTTACTGCTTATCGGGTAAGCAATCCGCTTTATCTATATATGTGTGCTCTCTTTCTAATATATCTCTACCTTCTTTCAGACATTAAGACAATATCAGGCCCAGGTAGATTCATTCATTATGATCTCTTAAGCTGAGTGGTGATTACTATATAAATATTCCCTTTAAGCCTTTGGAATATTAGTAATTATGGGCTTTTAAAGTAGCACATTTTATAATCTGATATGGTAGCTAGTTTGATTCAAAGTAAATACAACAAGGTAATAAACATGGATCAGTGGACAAATTTCTTTCGATTTTTTATTACCTTGATGCTTTGAATTGTCTTACATTTCGTAGATTGCAGTTTTGCCGTTTTGGAGATTCCTAAACTATGGAAGACTCTACTTGACATTCCAAAAGGCATTCTTCTTGGCTTCCTGTTTTTGTCATTTTTCTCCTGTTTTGATCTATTTTGAACGAAAGAGGATTCATACTTGTAATTATAATGACAAGAGTATAATGCCCATTTATAAATGAATTATATTCATACCTTCCACGTCAAATCATTCAAGTGTAGTCTACTTTGATTCTTTAATTATTATGGTTTGATCCAGGAATTGGTGACTAGCATAATTGTATCATAGTCTACTCCACTTTTTATGATGTGGCTAAAACACTTTTATCAGTTCGACTAGTATTGAATATTCTTATTTTTCTTATTGTGCTTACTTATTATTGAGCTTAGTAGCCACAATGCATGTGTAAATATAAGTCAAAGGGCCTAAAACCTTTCTTAATTAGATTGACGATCAATGAAAGTCAAAGGTCATGTTTGTATGTAGTTCTACTTCCGCCTACCAAAATAGATATAGTTTTGTATCATCACGAGTTTTAATGTATAATTGGTAAAATAAGAGAGAATGGGGAAAAAATAAAAGAAAAATAGTGTTAGTGAATTGTAGGTTCCACGTTATTAGTATAGTATTTAAATGTTTAAAACTTTCTAAATTTAGAAACTAGTCTAATTTTGGTGGACGACCCAAGATGGTAAAGCTAGTCTATTTTTTGTGGACGGAGGTATACTACTATATACTCCTTCCGTCCGTGAATAGGAGTCCCTTTTTTCCGACATAGGTTTTAAGAAATGTTAAGAAAAGTGAGTGGAAGAAAGTTAGTGGAATATGAGTCTAATCTGTATAGTTTTAAATGATATGTGAGTGGAATGAGTTGGTGCAATGGAGGGCCTTTTTATCATTAATAGCAATTATGAACTGAGACTCCTATTCGCGGACGGACCAAAATGAAAAAACGGAACTCCTATTCGCAGACAGAGGAAGTAATTGGTAAGTCCATACTTTAGTAGTCAGGGCAGACACAGAAAAAATTGATAGTAAGGGTTGCATGTACGAATTTGTAGTAGTGGCTTGATAAGGGCATGATTTTTCAAAAAATTTAAATTTTTAGAAGTAGAAAATAATACTCTCTTCGTTCACAAAAAATAGTCTCATTTGTGGTTGGCACGAGTTTTAATGAGAAATTGGTAAAGTAAAAAAGTGAGGGAAGAAAAAGTGGATAAAATATGAAATGAAAACTTTCTATATTTAGAAATTGAACTATTTTTATAGACATCCCAAAATAGCAAAATGAGACTATTTTTTGTTGACGGATGAAGTATACGATAAAAGGTTGCTTGTAAATAATTGCAACATTATTTAACTTATACGTAATTTGTTACAGTACAATATTAACATCTCTAGGTAGACAACTTAGTTAATTAAAGTATAGAAGTCACAGCTACAAATATATGAAGCATGCCACATCAATTTTTCATTGATAGAAACTAAAGATAATATAGAATAAGTTTGATCAAAATTGCAAAAGAAATTAAACATAATACAGAATAATTTGACCAAAAAAATGAAAGTTGGTATTTTGTTTTATAATAAGAATCCGATTTCCGTACGAGAAGCCTTTCTAATTTTTATCCTCTCAAAAATCATTATCTAATTTGATATGTATAGTCTCCAAACAAACTAGCCAAAATCCTATCATGTAATAATACACTGTATAGAATTGAAAATTGTGTGCTATATTAAAATTTGTGTGTGCAGCTACAGCCTGTCTAATGCTACATGTATTAAGTCTGTATATACAAAGTCTTCTCGAGTAATAGAAAGTACAACAGTTGAAGGCCATCGCAATTCAAATATAGAAGACGTAGAATGCAAGATGCCTCAAATCAATTATCATCATCGGACAACATAATACGTACGATTCTTCAACAACGAAACAAAAGTATCCCTCGACTACTAATTGCCAGTCCACCTCCTCTTTCGTGCTGGCCGTTCCGATTTGATCTCCGAATCAGGGCGTGTCTCCGGTTGGTTCGGAGGCAGAGGAGGCTCGGTCTCCTTCTTCGCTGCAACTGCGTCTTTATCAATAGGCATAGGAAGCTTGAAACGCTCACTTCGTTTCTTCAACTTGGCAACAGTGTCCAAGTGTTTGTCCTCCACGACTGCTGCTTTAGTGCTGTCGCTGTTCATTTCTGGAACACCGTCTTTGTTATCAACTACAGGCGGCTGTGGTTTATCCTCTGTCTTTCCAGGAGGATCTTCATGAGGTCCCCTTGCCCCACTGTTGTTGTGTGTGTCTCGATCTCTTTTCTTCAAAGAAGATGGGGTCATGCCAAAATCCCTCTCCTTATGGCTGGTCCACCGTTCCAATTTGGATCGACCCCTCCTTGAGTCGGGTTGTTCTTCGTCGGTTGAAGCCTCTTCTTTGTGCTTTCGAGATGATTGGTGATTTGTGTGACCGTGACTAGTTTGCTGCTCAGTTCTGCCTCTCAAGTTTGCCTGCAAGCATGAACCAATTGCAAAAACAGTGGGAACTTAGACAAGTGCAGATTATGAGTTTCCTACTTAACAATAATTTAGGAAAATGCTAACTAGCAACCAGTAACGAATGTGGGTTCATGATCATTTTTATATATGAAGGGGAAGTATATGGTGGCATAAGCATAGAATGTGATATCTTATATTTTGGTGGGTGGTAAACTGCACTCTAACTGACATCCTGACAGAATTATTCAGAAAAAAATCAACTTTATAATAGCTCAGTCTGGACTTTTTTTCTTTTTTGCCTCGCAAGGGAGAATGGGGACACCTCTGGCTTTTATTTAAGAGAGCAGGCACATATTCAAGGGAAGAAATTAGGAACAGCTTAATTAGTTGATGAATATAGTCCTTGAAAAAGGTGATCCGACAGAGCAAGTCAGCTTATCAGAGATTTGTGTCCAGAGACACTCGCAAAGCCAGACTGAGTACTTACTCAAAGTACTCAACTGCTAGGTGGTTTTTGCAGCAATTAATAACATACTATGATCAAGCACAATTTACAGAATTTTTTAGAAGTCATCACATGTTGTCGAAAACCAAAATAATAGTATTAAACAGAGCTGGGTTTCTCCAGATCATAGAAATTCTTAAATGAAACAGTCACAAACAAAATAACAGAGTTTTGCAACTGGACACATTCTGTAAACCAGGTCAATATTTACAAATCATCTATGCTTTCCTTTTTCCATCAGTCTTGATGATCAGATGAAAACAGTGAAAATAAAATCTAGGTATAAATTGACGTAATGATCTTATGATATTTTCATAAATTTTGACATGTTGGGCCAAGGAAACACATACCTTCTCATTTAGTTGTCCACCATCTTCATCCTGATTCCTCTTGGAGGATATCAATGAACTGTGATCTCCACTGTCTGATTCTCTACTCTTTCGGCTACTTTCTTTCCTTTTGTATTCATTTGCCCTAGAAGTGTCAGAACCATAGGCAGCACGAACATCCCGGTTGCTAGTCTTTTCATATCTTGTTCTTTTCTCATCATTGTTGAGTTGATTTCCACGATCATAAACATCATCCTGGTTCCTATGCTGTGAATAACTCTCATTTTCAACTCGATCCCTTTGCTTGAGTTGATCACTGTGCCGGCCTATATCATTAGGATGATAATCTCTGCTGGATCCCTTGTAGTCATCATTTACTCTTGAATGACTTGGCCATGTTTTATCTTCAGCAGTTCGCCCACTCCTCATCACTGGCCGTGTTTCTACTCTTTCTCTCTTCGACAAAAGGTTATCCTGCTTATTTTTATGCCATTCATCACGCTCTCTTGGCCTTTCACTTCTCTCCCTTTGAGACGAGCCCCCATCTTTTTGGCGAGCAAAATGCATCTCATCATCCTTTGATCTACCTTGCTCATCTCTTTTGAGCAGATCAGAGCCGTCATCTCTGTCTCTTTTCCTCCTGGTGCTACTTTCTCTGTGATTCTGGGAAATATCATCTTTTTCAGCATTTGTCCGTCTGACATGTGACTCTTCTTTTCTTCTGGTGCTGTGAAGGTCATCTACTCTTTCACTCCGACTTTTAAAATGGCCATCCCTATCTCTTTGTCTAGATCCTGTAGAATCCAGTTCATGGTTAGTCCCCCTCCAACTGCCATTTTCCAGCAGATTTCTTGACTGATGATGTTCATCTTTCTCACTCTTATCTTTTTCTCTAAGCTTATCTCGATCCCTCTTTCTTGGGTCTTCAAGTCTTGTTCTTCTTCCACGATGATCCTCATCTCGTCGATTCCAGGTTCCTTCAGATATATCACTCCCCTTCCTCCAGTCAGCACTGTCAGCTTTCCCATGCCGATGAAGTGATGAGTTAGCATCTCCACCTCTGCGTGAAAAAGAATCTTCTCTCTGTTTCACCACCATGTTCTGTCTTCCAGCATCATCTCTATCATAGTGATCTTTCCTATGAGTATTGTCTTCATCTCCTACTTCTCTCCTGACATTACCTGCTCGAAGAGGGTGCCTATCCTGAAGGGCTTCGTCGTCAACATCATCAGGAGAACTATGAAGATGTTCACTACTTCCTGATCTCACTTTGCTGTCACTACTTCTTGCAGTCTTCAAGTCTTTCCCATCTTCATACTCGCGCGGAAGTAGTCCTACGTGCGAACTTAGCTTTAGTTTCTTTGTAGAATATAAGTTTCCGTCTTCTCGTTTACCCCTGTTTGGTGCATCTGAAGCCATTTCCTCTCCTTCCATATTAAAGCTTCTATCATCCACCACTGAATCATCATTCAACTCATCTAAAACTCCCACATCTCGCTCCCCATCAGATCCAATGTAGTGGGAAGATGACGAGGCTGGAGTTTGCTTACCATCCCCAGTATGATATGATCCTCCCTCTACATCGCCTGTAACATGTTCTCCCCTTTTATTACTCCTTGCCTTTATAGACCTATCATCATCATAAACAGTTTGTAAGTGTCCAAAATCCAAAAGGAGTATATGCAACGTCATGAACCCTCAGTAGGTCCTAATACTGCACATAGTATTAGACAGAAGATCTGGTGGATGATAACGAAAAATTCAAGAGTGACAAATGTATCAAATAACAGGAAGAGAAAGAAAAATGCCCAATTCATACAGAAATATTCAGGACATGCTGATCTAGCCTTTGCTCCACACAAATTATTGCGCCACTATACATTAATCTAAAAAAAATCCAGCATCTTACAAAGGCAGTAAAGATATCCCCCCCCCCCAATTATATTCAATGGATAATGTATCCAGATACAATGGTAGTCATTTGGTTTAGAATCTGGCATGGGCATCACACATGCACTTTCTTAGTCTATTTCTTTTTGGATGAACGCCTAGTCTATAATCCAGATGCCTTAATTTAACTTTTTTGCACTGTTGGACTGATGTAGCTTGTACCTGATGGTCCTAACTATATGTTTCTTTTGGATGAACGCCTAGCCCTGATAAGAGTATTATATGATATGCAAAACAATTTATCATCACCCTCCTAAAATAAACACTACTACTAAACTAACTATATCATGAACTTTTCATACTCATTCAACTTCAGGCAAGCTTAATACAAGAACCATAATCAGCCAGAATAAATTTGATGAGGTGAAAAAATCACAAATCCATCTGAAATTGGTAATGAATATGAATGTACCTCTCCTCTTGCGGGGCAAGATTCTCCCTATCAGAATGTGAATTTTCTGAAGCATCCTCTATTGCAATACCATCGCCACTGTCAGCGTTCTTCAGCTGTGATCTTCTTGATTCAAATTCTCTCTTATTACCAGTAAATGCTGGAGCATGGCTATCCATATGATCTGCATCACCTCCTCCAACATGATCCTTCGCTGCAGTATCACTATCTTGTTGCTCTGGTATGTCATCACCATCCATGGGGCTCTGGCAGGCAATCTGTTTTCCAAGGAGCTTCATCAGTTCTGTGGCACTGAGAACTTGTGGTGTTGCACAGTAAAAAAAATACTGGAAGCTTGGTCAGAAAGTATAGAGGATAACTGTATACCTCGATAATGGTATCAATATCATGCATTCTTGGACGCCTTGTATCAATTGATGGCATTCGTTCACCAGAACCAGTTTCTACTGGTATAGGTCGGCCAACAGGCTGTTATTAAAAAAAAGATAATGAGATGCCAAGCTGTATTCTGTAGTTGGATATAATAATCACACACCACAAAGTGTAAGGACCCAACTAAATAAAATGAATGTTTGAGAACACAATCACTAAAGGACCCAATAGAACACCAAGTAAATTTAAGCATCCAAATCCAATTACAAAAAAAAAAAGGTTCAAGGTTCTATTCCTAGAATAAAGCAAATACACATACAAGAGAAGGTCGTTCACGTGCAGCTGCTCTTGCTAAATCAGTCGGACCAGTATCCACCTTTCCATGACTTGCTTTTTGAGATGCATTATTATCTTGGATACCAACTGCAGCTGCAAGCTCTGGTGGAAGATCTGGGTCATAATCCTAGATTTTAACATCAAACAGGGACTTGTTACAGATACACTCGAGAACATATAGCATCACAAAAATCCAAGGCATAATTTACACTTTAACCAAATGATCACCACATACACCTGTAACATATTACAAAATACTACTTCAAAATGTAGAAATTTCAACATTACCTGTTCTGCCCTGCCACTTTCATAAACACGAATTTTGCTTTGCATAGTCATCGCAAGCCTGAGTTGTTCCTAGAGATATCAAATTCACTTTAGCTGCCACAATCTTAAAATAACCAACAGACTCACATCCATATCGACTCTCCAAGTGCTAAACAAAAAACAGAAGTACAAACTTGAGAAGCTACCTACCAGTTGTTTGCAGTAATCTCTCCAGCTGTCCTCATTCAAACCAAAATTGAAAAAGTCAGACACATCTATACCAGGAAGTTTCCATGGTTTTTCTTCAAAACCATCAATATCAACTTCAAAAATTGTCCTGAGATTGTGAAGAAAAAGAGACATCATTTTTAGATATCAAGTAATGAAAAAACAAAACAGTGCCAAAACTATCCACCTAAAAAGGACCTAATGCAGCATTCAGATCCCGGTTACTATTAAACATTAGGATGAATTTTACCAAGGCTCACATTTTTGTATTCTGTGCCTCTTCTATGGCACATGCCTTGCAACAGCCGAGGCATGCGCACGTTTTACAACTAGGATGGTATTATCGCTTTGAAATAATGTCGCTGAAATTAGGATTAGTATGTTATCTTCGAAGTTTTAACATCCCTAAGTTAAGACTATTGACAGAAAGCTGTTTCAGGAATATAATCTTACTTGTGTGAAGGAAGAGTGAAATCCAACCCACTTCCATAACCATGACCAGCTGAATTAACTCCCCAAGCTGGAGGATTGAACCCTTTCTGAGGCAAGGTCCCCTTCATTCCTGCCGGTCTCCAATCACCTCTTCCACGTCCAGCTGGAGGACCCATGCTGATGGGTGGACGAACTTGACCTAGGAATCCTCCAGGAGCTGCAGGAGGGAAAGGTGCTGCACCAGGTCTCACATACTAAGCAGTTCCAAAGAGAGAAAGACATGAAAATGGTTAACACTTAACAATACAAGATTACAAGAATGACAAAAGAATTGCAATAGGAAACAGCAGTAGAAAAAATCATTAAATTTTTTTAAAAAACATAGCAACTTAACAAATGCATCAAGTCAACAATCATATTACAACATCTAAGGCAGTATTTCGTAAGTAAACTATGAAATTTTATTACATACAGTTATGAGCCACTTCGCATTGTTCAGCAAATATCTACATGAGCCGAGCTTAATTGCTAGAACATCTAAGAAGCTTGGAGTTACAAGGTTTTATTAATATGTTATTGTATGTACATTTTAAGATGAATATTTATGAATTGGCAATAAGGTTGGTTGAAGCAGAATGAGGATGAACAAGATGCAACAGTAGCTTGCTTGTCTATTACAGAAGCTTGACAACAATCAAAACGTAAATCCAAATTTAAGGGCAAAACCCTGAATCCCTAAATAGATAAATAACCATGTAATCATAAAATAATTGTTTACTTGACCTTTTACACATCACATAGTTAAAGAGCTTAAAGCCTTGAAATAAAGTACAGTTTTTACGGATACTTGGACCCCACATGCTCTAGTAGCTAAATATTAAGAGATTATTATTTGTTAAATTTATAGAGGAGGTAGGTATGTGTGGGTTAAACCGCCCTGCCTTTTGCTTTGCGGTCTCATAGTTTGCTGGATTCCTCGGTAAAAGAGGCAAAAACTTATGGGTATCGGGTCCCAATTTTATGTTAACTAATAAAAGCTTCTTTGTCTCTCATACAAATGATACAAAAAATTTGAACTGAGTTGTATAGAGCTATAGGGGTCAAGAATGCGGATTCTGGATGAACACATATGCACTTCTCAATGACTATGCCCAGCTTTCAGACCTATTCATCACGGTCAAATGCACTTTGACTATGGGCAAGCACCATTATACATGAAATGCCAAAATAGAGTGGCTAATTCCATAGCACATGTTGAAAGGGCTTTCTAATTCGTAGGACATATATATGTAGCTAATATATGAGTGCATACATCTGGTCTCTGCATTCTGGATTTTGTATGCTGCTTTCTTCAATTTATCTTATAAAGTCTATTTAAATAGAGAAACGCTTATCTACTGATAGATTCCCCCATAAAGAAGATGATCTAAGACGTTTTGTCCCCCTTTACCATATCTGTCAACATGCGGATGGAATTGGATAAGAGTAAGAGCTGCCAAATCAATTATTGTCAACAACTGACAATTGTAAGTTTCTAATTAACAGCAGAATTCTGAATCCAAACATCAATTGAAATGAGATCAAACTCAAAAAAGGAAAAGACATAAGAAGAAAATATGTAACTTCATTAATAAGAGAAAATTCAAGAGCAATGTTGTTGAATATCTCATCACTAGGAGCCAAGAGCTCATCCACAATATTGGTGATCGTCTTCAGCATCACTAGTATGCTGAGGTTCAATACAAAAGCATCATAGTTGCAACTGAATCCAAATTACATTCTATGTGTTCATCAAACAAGATGCTTACCTTGAACTGTGAAGAGAATGGATGATGGTATGCATGATTGCTGTATGCAATCTTTGGCTGTGCAGCTGCTGGAGCAGCCCCACCTCCTACTCCACTTGTTTTTGTTGCATCTCCGGGATCCTTCTCCATGTCAGCTCCAGATCCCCCTTCCTCACCGCCCCACTCTTTCTCATCCACGGTCCTCTGTATCTGGCTAACATCACCATTATCCGCGACAATCACCAAGGGTTCTCCATCTTCATCATCCTCATCAATCACTCCCACCATCCTTTCCATCCCCATTGGCCCATGGTGGGTGTCGTTTAGCACTATCTGCAGATCATCATCACTCTCTTCACTCTCCCACTCATCCTCAACATTCGGAGCCCTAGGATTCTCCAATCCTCCCGAAAGCCCCGGGATCATCTGCTGTGAACCCATTTCACCAGCATCATTCATCAAATTCATCGTAGTTCCCTCTTGAACAGGGCTAATATACATATTCTCGTCCTTGCTCGTTACGTTAGGATCACCCTCCACCAAGTCCTTGTCTTTTTCATCCCTCTCTTCCACAATTATCTTAATATCATCTTCGTCCTCCATGAAACTCGATTCACCACGCCCCTTTTCCAAAACCCTAGCGTCAAACCCCGAACCATCGCCTCCATTTCCAACTAATTCATCAATCCCCGCCGCTCCCGGGTTGGAATTCAAATTAAAATTCAAATCAATTCCCCTAGTTTGAGGAAGGGTTTGTAAGGCGTCGGATTTCCCAACGGGTGCGGAACCGGGATTGAAATCAGGATTGAGCTTCTTAGCCGCCGAATCCGAAGCTCCATAGAGAATCTCCTCATCGTCGCTATCGATGTTGAGATCGATCGGGCGCGCCTTTCCGGCAGATTGTTGGCTCTGCGCCTCAAGGGGACGGAGGACATCTGTGTAGAGATCTCCGAACTCATCGTCATCCTCCATGAACGCGCGCGGTTAGGTCACAGGGAGAAATAGAGGGGTTTTGGGCAATGGTTGAAGGCAAAAGGGGGGAGCTGAGATTTTTTATTTATAGGGCAGCCGAGAACAAAACAGTAGTGCTAATCAACTTTTCCTTCAACGAAAAATCATCAAACAAATTGTTGAGTGAATAGATTCAATTCTCATTTCGTTTTATATCTTTACAATTTGCAACCAAAATTGCCAAGAACATAAAAGGCCCTAAATTGATGTTGTTCCATTGTTAGATTTACAATTTAGCACGGGTGATATTTATATGAAGACATACTCCCATTTTCTTTTATAAAAGCCCTACTTTGAGTTAGATTTGCAATTTGGTACTCCTTCCGTTCAGATAATTTGGGACACTTTGATCTGACACGAGTTTTAAGAAATCTAATGAAAAGTGGGTTAAAAAAGTTGATGGAATTTGGGTCCTATTTTTAAAGTATTAGTTTTATAATAAAATGTGAGTATGAATGAATTAGTGGAATATGAGGTCCACTACCAAAAATGATAAAAGTGAAATGGGACAAATTATGTGGGACGATCCGAAATAGAATACTGGATCAAATTATTTGGGACGGAGAGAGTATAAGTGAAATTTCTATGAAGAAATACTCTCAAGTATTTGATAGTTAATGCAAGACTGCATATGCAAAAATTAATCCATCTCACCGTGCATTACATTTTAGTGCTATGAACTTTTTTATATATATAAGAAGTATACTGAATCAGTCTTTGGCGGAATCTGACTAACCCTGTTCGATCGGGTTTGCGAATTAACGCCGAAAGTCTCCCAACGTGGCGGGATTTAAACTCGTACCTCAAGATCGTCGCAGCTCCGCGCTACCAACTGCGCTACGACTCGTTGATTTTTAGTGCTATGATTTTATCAATATCATTAGTTAGCTAAGACAATTAGTAGTATTACAATTTTTTCCCATAGATTGGCCAGATCTATTCGAAATGTGAACTTTTTGGGTGATCTTCTTTAATATCGAATAAATTACACAATCTACAGTATATATTTGTTTTCATATTATCAATGACACTATAACAAAACAAAACAAAAAACAAAATTAAAATTTTCCAATTAACAAAAGAAAATAAGGTTTTATAATATAAAACGCTCTGAATCATACTTTATGCAAACTTTTACAATCTCTCACTTATACTCAAAACTTGTTTTTCAATAATAGTCTCTTATCTATCTTTTGAAGCAATTCATTGATATATTTCACCCTTATTCCTTACACGTGATGGTTGAACTTTGTGTTGAGTGTGCTTTTTGAGAAAGAAATATCTAGGTTTTGCTCGAATGTTAAATTGATCACCACGATTTTGTTTCTCTCACAAGATCACGAATGATATAGCATTTTATCTTAATGTGCTTGCTAGCTTTATGAGCACATGGTTCCTTCAAATTTGCTAATGCACCAGATGTTAAGTGTCGAACCCAGTAACCGTCTCTAAATCGAATTAAAAAGTACGTTCGTGCGCCTGATGACAAAACCAACAAGCGGACCATTGGAATCGCAGCTGATGAATTCAATGGATCGCTGATAACACAATGAAAAAATCACACAGTTCCAGTGAACCTATGCGTTCACGGACATCTAACTTAGTTGACCACATATTGTGTTATAGAGACCAACATACCACTAGGTTCGTAGATGACAAACTCAACAGATCGCTCACTCTATATTGTGTTGTACTTTTGTTCCTTCACTTCATCAAAACTCTGTTTATTCTTGATTTGCGCCTCATTGTAAAAAAAAAATATCACAATAAGTCAAATATGATATTTAATTCATATCAAAATGCAGCAAACGTTTTGAATGGTTAGAGGTTGCAAGGGTTTGGAGAGATAGGGTGGAAAGGGTGGGATGACTCCAAAAAGTCTAGTAAATGAGGGTGGAGATGTGGGTTTAGAGTGGGGAATAATGTCTAATTAGATGTAGTTAAGGTTTTAATTAGGCATAATCAAGTTTTTTAACCATGTACTTATAAAAAAAAGAGTGAATTACTTTTAAGGGTGTGTTTGATAGCCCAAGTTGGAAAGTCGAAGAGAAGAAACAAAATCAGAAAATAAACCAAATTATCAAGTAATGTATTTCTCAATTTTTAACTTTTTAAAATTCAGCACATGTTTGTTACACTACTAGAAGAATGAGATATCCCTTGTGTAGACATTATTGCCCTTAATCTTCCAGAGAATAGGGTTGCACAAAAACAGGGGGCCAATTTTAGCGAGATAAATTCGTGTAAATTAGATGTCTAAAAATCGTGTGGTGTGGTGCTGCATCTCTGGCCGAGAAATTCAGAGAGAAAAAGGGAAGAGAAGATGGAGTGGTGCTACAAATCTGACCTAAAATCAAAGTGAAAAACGGAAGAGTTGAAGGTTTGGTGCTGTAAATCTGACCGAAAAATTTTCACAAAGAGAAGAGAAGATGGAAGAGAAGAAAGGATTGGTTTGGTGCTGTAAATCTAACGGAAATTCAAAAAGAAAAAAAGAGAATAGAAGATGGAAGAGATGAGAGGATGGAGCGTGAAATTAGGTCAAAGAGGGCTAATTTTTTAAAGCAATTTTATTTCTTGACGCAATGGAAAACAAACCACTATTGAAGCAACAATAAGTTTTCAACAACAAGCAGCTATACACGGGCCTTTGCAAGCTGAAGTAATTTTGCGGGCTTCTTCAAAAAATTGAAAGTGTATAGTATTTTTGTGGGTTTCTTCAAAAAATTGAAAGTGTATCAAAGGATAGAAAAGATAAGGAAATGGGTCATTTTCTAGGCTTCACTTAATTATCAAACATACCCTAAAAATATCACCAGAGATCTTTTAATTTGATTTAATATAATTTGAAGTATTTTTTCACTTTTTGAACATTTTTTGTCCGAAAATACCCTCAAGCCTTTAAAGGACATTTCAGTCAATTCACTCTCTTTATTCTCCAATTAAAATATTCAATGTATCTCTGTATGTCTCTTATTTCCCATTTCTTCCCTGTCCTTTTTTCTCTTCTTCTCCAATTCTTCGAATTCTTCCAAATCGCAATATTGATATCAAAAGTAACGAAATTCTTTTGGGGTCGAGTTCGTTGCTCTATTATCCCACCATTACTAGGATTTTTCACCAAGTATTCCTAGAATCTTAATCCGTACCCTTCCTCTCAACACCACCATATCACTGCCATGCTCCCGTGTGCAGGAACTTCGCCTTCACAACCGGAACAAGAAATTCCAACTTCCCGATCCTCAGCAGCACCCACTTCGGAGCACTATCAAACCACAATCAATCACCGATCTCCTTGTGCTTAAAATCGAGATATTCTCCTTAATCAGCCCTTTCACCTTCTGATCATGAAAATTCCACCAAAGCATGGAGTTCTTCACAAGACCCCTCCACAAATTCATACCCCGATCTCCATCATTCTTCTTCCATAGTTTCACCTCACAAGATCTCTACATTGTTTGCATTCGACCTCAGCATCACAGATGTCGACCCCCAATTCGCCTCACTTGAAAATCTCTTCACTTTGGCATCTCCAACTACTCCTCTGTCACATTCTTCGTGATACCCCCTTCGTAAACCCTTCAACGAAATTGAGATTTTTCACCCTTAAATATGAAGCTTAAAAAGTGGAGAAGAACTTGAGAAGAAGATAAAAATAGAGAACAAAGAAATAAGGAAAAATAGAGATTGAGAAATATATTAAACATAATAAATAGATCGTCTTCGCAAATCTTTAGTACATCTACAAATCTTAAAAGTTTAAAGGAAAAAAATAATTCACTTGTAAAAAATAAAATAAAAAATAGAGAAAGAGAAATATACTACTCCAAGTAAATATAATAAATAGTGGGTCTTCACAAAAGCTTTAGGGCTTACAAATCTTGAAGTTTAAAGGAAAAAAATAGTTTAACTTTAAAAAAAATAAAAATAAAAATTACTAACAATCTTGAATGAAATACTCTTCTTCCAAAAAAAATATGCACTATTTCTTTTTAATTTGTTCCACAAAAATATGTACTTTCTAAATTTGAAAATTCTCTTATCTGTAATAAGATAGAACTATTTTCATCTAATAATATTTTAATTATTTTTTTTACTTCTCTTTTTACTTCTCTTTTTACTTTATCAACAATTATATATTAAAACTCGTGTCCAACTAAAAATGTATACTATCGTGGGACGAGGAGGAATCTATAGAAAACTGATATACAAACTGATATAGAAAGGAAAAAAAAGACAGAGAGAAATCGAAACGCTGTCGTCTAAACCCAGTCGCAACTGCTGCAAGCCTGCAACGCAAACTCTCAGTCGACACTGCGAAATTGCATAATAGTTGGAGGGAGAAATGATAGGGGTTGGCAAAGCGAAGCAATATGCAAACGTGCTAGATAGACCCATTGGTAAAGGCAAACAAGAGGTAATCCTATCCTATTGCTTCACATCCTTACTGCCCATCACCGTAAAGCTTATAAATTTGATCAATTTCTTGAAATCGATCAAAGCTTTTATCGGTGAAGATCGTTTAATTGCTTCGTAATACTAGTTGATTGGACTGACGAATTCGTGTCTATGGCTGAATATTCTGTGAAGACGGTCTATTTATTAAATCTGCTGTGTTAAATTGGGGGAGGCAGGATTAGTCATCATTGAATTAGGTCACGGACTCACGATTTGACTGGACGAGTAAACTGATTTAGGATTTGCTGCAGGTCAGTTTGAGTGCGTTCGCCTTCTTGTTTTCGGAGCTCGTTCAGTACAATCAGATTCAAGTTGACAACATAGCAGAGTTAGAAAGAAGGTAGTAATTTTTTATCAATTTTTTTCAGTTAATCTCCAATATGATGATCATTGCTATAGAGCATAATATATCTACTGTTTATTGTTCAGTGTTCACATAATTTTGATGTCAATGGATTAAAAATCTTTAGAGGATTTAAAATTTAGTACAGTATATACTGTCACTAAACATCTTTGCTGGAATCTTTTCTTTCAAAATCCAGATTTGATGTTTGTACTACGTGGAAAACTTGATTAGTTTTCTCTATCTGGATCAGGTTAGAGGATGCCGGATATGCTGTTGGAGCCAGGGTTCTGGAACTGCTTTGTCATAGGGAAAAGGTTGGAAATTTCATGCAAGCATGTGAATACTCTTCCAAGGAGCACAGTGCAACTTCTGCATACAATTAGGGCAACCGTTATTGCTTACATTGCTTTTTCTCTTGAGTCTCATGTGCTAAAGTTCTTCTTCATCTAGAGATGACCAGATAAACAAAATCCTTAAATATCTTTTGCACTTCATCATCTCATATATTGCAAACCCGTTTTCACTCGTCAAAAAAATGATACTAGTATAAAAATTTTTGAACTGTCAAATGTATTAATTGTTTTACTTTTTCCAATGCTCTAGGGTAACAGGAGGGAGACACGGCTATTGGGTATTCTGTCTTTCATACACAGCACAGTATGGAAAGTGTTGTTTGCAAAGGTTGAGACAATGCCATTCTTAGTATTATTCTTATGTTTTGTTTTGGTCTCATACTCTTTCAGGAGTATACTTTTTATATCTATTGGCATGGCTCATGGTAGATGATTGATAAGGAATATAGGAGTAGTCTTTGCATTGGTAACACTTTTGTCAGAGATATTATCCTTATCCCTTAGTAGGGTTCCAAAATATCCACTGAAAAAAGGATATGGCATCTTTGAGTTTGACTACATTTGAACATGAATGCTAGTCATATTCTTGGGAATATCTAGTTTGTATCCAAAAACAATGATTTTAACACAATGATCTTTAAGAAAACTCTATTTTAAAATGGATTATATTAAATGACTCATGAAAAATTAAATTTCCTCAACTACAAGTCTACAACAATTTGACATGGTTGATGAGCATTGTCATAAAATTGGTTCAGCATTTCATGTATAAGATGGGTGAAGTGTCACTCTTGAACCATACAAACATGTTAATTACTGGGACATTTGTTTTCCCTTCTCGTAAATGTATGAGTAATGCAATTTAGTTTGGTCTTTTGATCCTTGTATGTAACTCCCATGGCCTATGGGGGCAGGGCCCAGCTGTGATATGATGGCACAATGGGCTTCTCATAGGGCCAGGGTGCTACATCAAACGAGTAGTGCAACTTAGTTTAGTTTTTTGGCCCTAACCAACATAATCTCATAATTGCTTTGATTTTAACATTGTATCAACACTAGGTTGCTGACTCTCTTGAGAAAGGTACCGAGCATGAGGATGAGTACATGATCAGTGAGAAGGAGCTTCTTGTCAACAGGTTATTTTGTTATGCTAGTTTTCATTATATCATGCAAGATTTCCTTTACTCCCTGCAATATCATGCTGAGTTGGGAAGTTTTATGGTAGATTTATTTCAGTTCCCAAAGATATGGGCGCCTTTAACTGCGGAGCATTTGTTGCTGGAATTGTGAGGGTACGTATTGCATTGGACAAAGGTTTTCAAATTATATTTAATTTATGGTAGTGAGTGATTTAAGTGGTTTTTCCCATTTTGAAGGGGGTCTTGGATAACGCCGGTTTTCCGGCTGTTGTAACAGCTCATTTTGTACCTGTGGATGGGCAGCACCGGCCCAGGACAACTATTTTGATTAAATTTGCTGAAGAGGTATCACCTAAATAAACATGTGATAGTATTTCTCTTTACTGCTATATATCACTTGATTTAATGGTGTTTATCATCATGAATTTATGATTTGACAATAATAACAGTAAGACTTGAATGGTAGCAACAAAATTAAAACTTGAATGGCATCACCTAAATAAACATGTGAATAGTACTTCATCCTTTGGGACTGATGATTGTAAATTTTGCAATGCTTTCTTGCATCCCTTACAATGAAAACTTTGTGGGATTGAAATTAAGTTGGAAGGCTATCTAAACAGGGACCCTGAATTTAAATGATACTACAAATTAAGTGTACGAAAACTTCAATTAGTGTACTTGAGTTCTGCTATAGAATGAAATCGAAGTCCAACTGTTAGTAATTTTATAGAAAGAGAATACTTGATCTTTCTCTTTAATAGTCCCTGAAGAAACAAAGGTATAGGATCTGTTCTGATAGTGAGCATATGCTTTTTTTTTTGTTCTTTGAGGGGATAAAGTTACATTTGCTGATAAAGAAGAGTGGAGCTATGGCTGTAAGCTAAATAAGAAAGTCATTAGCATCTGTGAAGTCCAAAAAACAAGTAGTATCCCGATGATGCTTGTTCAAAATCTTTTCTAAGCATTACTTGCACGGTTGTCTATGTCATCGATCATTACCTTTGCTTGTCTTTAATTGAAACAATTGTCTATGTCATCGATCATTACCTTTGCTTGTCTTTAATCAAAACAAATGTCGGTCTAACACGTGCTTCATTTCTTTTCTCCATTCATTTTGGAAATCATTTTTAGTTTAACTGGTAGTGCTTAAGAAGTTCAAATCTTTTGCTACATTTTAGGTACTGCAACGAGAAGCAAGATTGGGTTAACAGAAGGGAAAATTGGAGCAATTGCTTTGGTATGTTGACATATTTGCAAGCATCTCGAGAAATTCGTTTATAAGATAGGTGCATGTTGAGATGATTGGCTAAGTTGATGATGTTACTTGTGAAGTTGCCGAGGGATTTTCATTACCATTAACTTACAATATGATTGTTTTATGTTTAAAGACAATGCTTTACTTGGAATTTCAAGACAGCTACTTACAAATCTTGTTGAGAATTCCTAAACTTCATTGTTTCTGTGTTCTGTAAATTTCTTGCCTTGAAGTTGTCAAGTAAATTAGTCACAAAACATTCAAATCCAAAAAATTACCAAGATTGTGAAATATCATATGATCAAATGTTACACACCATAACAAAAAATCCAGTTTTGCATAACTTTGATAGCCATCAAATCAATGATTTCTACATAGCAGCAGGGGATCTCCAAGAAAGCAATGCAAGTTCAACAAATAACAGTACAGTACCAGTTTCTATAGATATGAATAACCAAGCCTTCAGTTTCGACCAAGCGGCAAAGATCTGCAACTATACGTCTCCTTGAAATCCTGCTTCTTCGATGAAGTGAAGAGCGACGCATAGATTTCCTTGGTGGCATGAGCAGGAGCCAAATCAGCAACCTTGAACTTCTTACTCTCTGCTCCCTGACCACGAGCCTCGATGCCATGTTTCGTCCCAGTCAATCGCCCCACCTCCTCGCCATTCTTCACCTTCTTCGATTTCTTGCTATGCTCTTTAACCTTCTTCTCCGCCAGCATCTTCTCCCACAGCTCCTTCACCTCCTCTTCACTCCCATTGATCACAATTTTATCACTCTCCACAAACTCCTTGTGACAAACCAAGCAGCTCGAAGATTTCACCTCCTTAAAGCTCTTGGCACTCAAGACATGGCCGCAGCTCTTGAGCGCAAAAAACTTATACTTCCCGTTGAATTTGAGGTCGGTGATCGGGCACTGGAACTTGGCCTCTCCGCCTCCCGGGCTCTCCGTCAGCTCCACCGGAATCATATCTTTCAAACCCTTGATGTACCAAAACTGCTTAGGCATGTTCTTCTTCAACAGAGCTTCGACCAGAGCCTCTTTGTTGAAGAAATTCCCCAGCGCATCGATCACCACCGGCGCCCTCAGCGGCTCGTTCGATAAGCTGCAATTCACCCACTTGGAGAGGCGCTGCTCGTGCGGATCGACCTTGTCGGGCTTCTTCACGGCGTACATCTTCAGATAGCAGTCCCGCGACTCCGCCCCCGTGGCGCCACCATCGCCGCCGCCGCCGTGGAGCCGGATGTGGAGGGTTAGGGTGGAGAAAGGGACGATTTCGCGGTTTTGCAGGAGGGGAGTTGAATCGGCCAGCGGTTTTCCATTAAGAGTGAAGAAGGAGGAAGCGTGAGGGATCGAAGTCGTGGGGAATAGCGAGGATTTGAGGTGGTGGAGGGTGAGATTAGGGTTAGGGTTTTGAAAATTTACAGCACGCGTAGGAATTCCGAGGTCGGGAGATTGGAAGAAAACCTGGAAATTTCGAGATGTGGGTTTCATGATTTTGCAATTGGGGAAAATTTTAGGGCGATGTGGGGAAGAAGATGAATCTGCCAAAGATGATTAATTATAAACAAGAGTGGTGGTATATATATATATATATACAGGCCGACTTTTGAATACGGGCCAATATATAATTAGAATATATTATAAAATTATTAAAATCTTGTTAATATTAATAAAAAAAAGCATTATGAATCTATGATACAAATTGTCAAGTGTTCGTAACATTAGATACCAATAAATCTACAAGATTACTATATATTCAAAAGCATAGAACATAACAGTTTTTATAAAAATATCTTAAAATGACACACTCAAAGCATAATCCATCAAACGTCATCCACTTGGAATATTTCATCAGTATTTTAATTTAGCATAAAAAAATTTAAATTAATAGTATATTTCATATAAAAAATTATTAATATTTTAAATTGATACATTTCGTTAAAACTCATCTTAACATCAGTACTTATCTTCTAATAAAAATATTTAATAACACATTTATCTTCTTTTTACTTTTAGTAAGTGCGTCCAATACTTCTTTAACTTATTACCTTCACCATCTTTAAAATAGCCCATTAATTTTTTCACTTACTTTTTAATAAAGTTAAACAGTAGTATCTTCGTCCTTAAAATATTGTCATACTTTGACCCGACACAGATTTTAAAAAATGTAATAAAAAGTATGTTGAGAAAGTTGGTGGGATGTGGATCATACTTTTAATCAATGTTTTAAAAATCGGATCGGCCGGTGAACCGGTGAAGCTACTGGTTCATGGTTCAACCGGTCCGACCGGTTCAATCACTGGTCGAACCGTTTTACCTTGCAAATATAAAATTAAATATGCTCTTACAAAATATATTAAATTTAGTGAGTAATATATTACCATTAATATTAACATATAAAAAAACATATATTAAACATTTTAAGTAAATTAAATAATAAGAGTGTTTAAAGTAAGTGAATGGTAAATTTAAATATTTATTAAATATATAAATTTTTAATTAATGTAGCCAAAAAAAGTACATATTTTACATATAATAAATAGATAAAATTCATATTATCTCAAAACATTTATATGGTGAAATAATATTATAGACAATATATAAAACTAAATATCAATTTTTAGTTAATTTGGATAAATATATACTATAATAGTATTATTAGTTATTATATAAAATTAAACTTGAATTATTAGTAAATATGGAGTAATAAACTATATTAATAATATATACTCCATATTACATCAATAAAAATAAAATTTAGTGGCTTATAATTAAAATTAAACATATCATAACTAAAAATTATTTTAAAGTATAAAACTAAACACAAATTATTAATTTGTGTGGACAAAAAATTATGGAGTTAATATATAACAATAATTAATGTTCACAATATTTCATTCAAGACCATGTGGTGGAGTGGTAGAGGTGATAGTTTCTTACCTAGACTCTAGGGTTCAATTCCCTCTAGTCTCATATTTTAAACAAGCTTTTAAATATAAAAACCGGTTCCCAGTTTTCGGTTCAACCGGTCCGACCGGCCGGTTCCGGCAGCTCAACACACGAACGGTTTTAGGGGCCAAACCGGACCGGACCAGCTCCCGATTCGCGGTCCGACCGATCGAACCGGTCGGTCCGATCCAATTTTTAAAACACTGTTTTAAACTGTGACAAACTTTCAGGGACATATCGAAATAGTAAACTGTGACAAACTTTTAGGGACGAATGTAGTATTTCTTAAAATTCATGATGTGTCAAAATGTGTTTGATAAAAAAGAAATGGGAGACTAAAATTACAATTTTTTTTTTATAACCAGTTTAATAACAACTTGGTAGCGAGACATGATTTTCAGACGACATAAAATTTACGGCTTTGAAGGTAATCCAATTGTCATTATTCAACTAATTAACTACAAACGATTCGGTAATTAAGAGATTTGGGTAGTCGTGCATGCATCGCCTCATTAAATTTAAAATAAAATAAAACAAATTGAAGGTCATTTCATTTCATGCAAGCTACTCCATATATACGCGACACGTTTCCACACAATCATCACCTTCGCCATCGCAATCCGCAAGAGCAGCATCTCTGTGTTTTGTCCTACTATCGTCTCACAATTATGAAGGATTAAGGATATACTCTCTCTCCATTCTTACCACCTTTTGTATATTATTCGCTATAAACGTGAGTTTTTGATTTCCTTTTTTCCTCTGTTTTATTGAGCTTATTATTTTCTGGTACAACTGATTAGGGTTCATGTGTTTCTTCAACATCGATTAACGTTTGCCGTTATTGACCGTACATCGAATTAGGATATTTGCAGATAAAACGCATTGATTGATGTTATAATGGAGAAATCACCCAGTAGTAGAATCGAATAAATACACCCAATCGAGAAATTCCGCTCTGCTTCTAACTCACTAACCCCAAACAGAAGCTCAGATTCTCTATTGGATTCGCACCACTAGTTCGATTCAGTAATGTCGCTGTTTCGCAAGTTGTTCTACCGCAAGCCGCCTGATGGCCTTCTCGAGATCTGCGAGAGAGTTTATGGTGCTCTCTCTAGTTCAATTTCCCTAATTTCTCTGTGAATGTTTTTTTTTGATACGTGCCTGCAAATCTGAATATTGATTGCGCAATATATTTATTCTACAGTGTTTGATTGTTGTTTCACAACTGATTCTTTGGAGAAACAAGATTACAAAAGCTATGTGGGAGGCATTGTCAACCAACTCAGAGAAAACTATCCTGATTCTTCAATCTTAGCTTTTAATTTCCGACAAGGGGAGACGCAGACCGAGATAGGGAGTGTTTTGACAGGATATGATATGACCGTAATGGAGTATCCTCGCCAATACGAAGGTTGTCCGCTCCTCCCAATGGAGGTTGTTCACCACTTCTTAAAATCTAGCGAAAGCTGGCTGTCACTAGGGATCCAAAATTTGCTTCTCATGCACTGCGAACGTGGTGGTTGGCCTGTTTTAGCTTTCATGTTGGCTGCTTTGCTGATCTACAGAAAGCACTACAGTGGGGAATTTAAGACCTTGGACATGGTGCACAAACAAGCTCCTCGAGAGCTTTTATACTTGATGTCCCCCTTGAATCCAATTCCTTCTCAGTTAAGGTACTTGCAATATGTGACAAGGAGAAACGTCGCAACAGAATGGCCACCGATAGACCGGGCACTCACCTTGGATTGTATTATTATGAGAATGATTCCTAATTTTGACGGCAAGGGTGGTTGCCGACCAATATTTTGTATTTATGGACAAGATCCACTTTCTGTTTCTGAGCGTGCACCCAAGGTATTATTCTCGACTCCAAAGAGGAATAAAGCTGTTCGACACTACAAGCAGGTGAACTCTTAAGATCTATAGCAACTTTTTACGCAACTCAAGCATCATATTCTTGAGGGACGAATATTTTGTCTTCCCAACTTCTTAAATATTCTTACCTGTAAACCTCCCAGTCAGGCTCATATCATCATAAAACTATGCCTGCTTTTATAATTTTATAGAAACGTAGACCAGTGGGAGCAACTACCTGTTAACATATTTTATTAATTGAACCTTATGTCAATGTATTTTGAATTTTGATTCAATTTTGAAATATCTATGAACACTTCTAAATTCCTGAAGTATCAGACCTACTCTATCCACAGAAGATAAACTCAAGTTGCGAAGGTGCTTCTGAAGCTCCACATTTATCAAGATATGATGTTAATTCTTTCTTCACTTTTTCTAAAAATCATCCTTGGAAGTCGTGTCCTCCGGAAAGCTAGGTTTCATCTGATACATGCTATTTTCTGAGAACTAGCACACAGCGTTCCTGTGATTATGCTCAACTGTGAAGATAAAATTTGTATAGTTACACTTCGTGCTCCACATGCTATTTTGATGCTGATGGTAGGAATCCATAAATTGATCCAAAATGCAAACAAGATATACCCAAGTATATGAAAATATCATCGTGGATGGGGTACTGTTTTTATTAAGAATATAAAGAGGTAATCACAGAATAACTTATTCAACCATTTAATGTGTGTTTTCTCTTGCTGTTCACTATACTCTCAGCACATGGACAAAATAGCAAAATAACTTCTTCTTGCATGCACAGTCAATTTGATCTTACTATTCAGTCGCATTCAGTCATCATGTAATTGAAGAATTTATCTTTGCTTCTTAAGCAAACTTCATAGTATTTTAAGTATTGGATACGTGTGAAACTAGTAACTTGTATTTTGAAAACATACACACAGGTTGAATCATATTCATAGGATACAGAAATGCAGTTTGTTGACTGGGGCAAGTAACTAACTTCAAGTGGGATAGTTTATCATGGTTTTTATGTGAGAGAGAAGTCACATGTGCATTGTGCAATGTACTCTATGAACTGCACTGGATTATGATACCATTATGCATATGATTACTCGTGGCTCTTCTTTCAATTGCTGCTAATAGGTCTTTTGGTTTCTTCACAGTTCTAGATAGTTTACACTTTTTGAAGATTATTGTAAATAGGTCAGATCAATTAACTTGGGCTTATTTCTGAAACAAAGCTATATATTTCAATGATTGTTCTACTATCTTTCTAATATCTGAAATAATTGGGTACGGAGTGGAAGGCATATTTTCCATTCAAACAATTGCCTGTTTTAGCAAGGACACAGGAAGAATTATTTTTGGCCTCCTTTCAGCCTGTTCCTGTTATGCATTATAGAAAAAGTTGAAGATGAAGTTGGGGTGGGTAAGATATACGAAACAGGTTGTTCCAGATTACGTCTGCAGAATGATGAATGACAATAGTTTTTGCAATACTTCTATTTTGTTAACAATCATCTATGGTTGCTAGAGTTTATTTTGTATTCCTTTCAGAAGTAAGGAATTGTCTCTCTGCAAGTTTGCTGCTACATTTAGTAGTGCCACCTTTTTTCTGACTTCTATAACTAAATTTGTAGTTATGACAACTTTAACTATCTCTAAATGAAATATATGGTGATTCTCTCTGGAATCTCTTTTCGACCTCCTTCATTCTGTCCGTGCTTTGTTATGTTCAAAAGCTATGCTTCATTATGTCCCAAATTGTGAAGTTTTTTCACCCTCATGGTTTCTAGTTATTATCAGGGTGAATCTGAAATAATAAAGGTTGACCTCAATTGCCACATTCAAGGTGATGTTGTGCTGGAATGTATCAGCTTGGATGATGACATGGAGCGGGAAAAGATGATGTTTCGTGTCATGTTTAACACTGCTTTTATAAGGTCAAATATTTTAATGCTCAATAAGGATGATATTGATATTTTATGGAATGCAAAGGAACAATTTCCTAAGGACTTCAGGTCAGAGGTACAATTTTTCTTAAATGGCGCTACTTTATGATTCCCAAACTCATTGAGGGTGTCTCCAGTGATGACTGTTATATCAATGAAGGTTCTTTTCTCTGAGATGGACACTACCACTTCCCTGGTTCGTGTGGACTCCTCCTGCTTTGAGGAGAAGGATGGCCTTCCAGAGGAGGCCTTTGCTAAAGTTCGTGAAATGTTTAATAGTGTGGATTGGTTAGTTCCGAAGGGAAATTCTGGAGTTGAAGTTCTAAAGGAGAGCCTTGCAGGATTAGATGTTCAATCTCTTGCTAAGAGCCACACAAGTCTAAGTTCTGAGAACCAGTCTGATTTATCACCAAAATTTTCCCAAAACACTGATACGGCTAGTATTCAAGCTGACCACCAATTTTCACCGACTGATATGACGGCAGTCATATCCTCGAAGTTAACGCTAATCCCTTCTGGTGATCATTCTCCACCCTCATTGACTTCACCACATCATCAATTTTCTATAACAAAAACTCTTCATTTGTCACCCAGACAACAATATGAAACAAAGGCTCAACCGAGTCTTACAGCTGAGGCCAAAGATGTTTCTCCTTTATGTGCACCTAAAGAAACATCATATGCTAAAACCTCACCTACAAGTGCACCATCTCAGTCAGCAAGAGATGCAGGTGCCTCTTTTGGACCTTCTCTTTATAGTCAACAAACTTCACCTTTTACCCATTCAAAGGATAAAATCGGCTCTGTAAGTGCAGCTCATTCTCTCCCACTTCTGCCACTGGAGACCGCTAGTGGCCGCCCTTTTAGGGACGAAAATATATGTAAGTCCAATATTTCTTCGACTCATACAAAAAGTCCAAAGAGTCAAGATAGGGTCATAGAGGATGAACTTTCTAAATCTGAATATCTTCTTTCATCAGCATTTTCAGCTGAAGATTTGCCAGAAGCCCCTAAAGCCGAAGCTCCTCCAACTCCTCCTGTGTCTGATCTGCATGCAGCTCCTACTGGGGTTAAAACAGCTCCTGTATGTGGTCCAGCACAACCTGCACCTATTCCTTCTTCACCACCACAACTACCACCACCTCCTAAGGAAAGTTTTAGCGGTGGGGAGTCCACTCCACTTTCTGGGGTTGGTGCATCTCCCACAACCCCGAGTATGGGGCATAGCTCAGGCGCAGTATCTGTGCCTTGTCCCCCGCCACCCCCTCAGCTCCTGGAAGAGATATCTGGTGGAGGAGGGCCTCTGTGTCCTATACCTCCTCTGCATCCCGTGGGACCTAATACTCCACCAAATGTATCTCCACCACAGCCTCCTCCACCCCCTGCCATCCCCACTACCAAGAGTTCTTCAAATATTCCTTCAGCACCTCCTCCACCTCATTCTACAAACAATACTGCTAGTGGAGGCAGTTTGCCTGGAGCTCCGTCTCCCCCTCCACCTTTGGCCCCTCTACCTGGGACAAAAGGGAAAGCCTTGTTGTCGCGTACACAGGTTTCAAAAAATAACCAATCGAAAAAATTGAAGCCATTGCACTGGCTAAAAATATCAAAAGCTGTTTCAGGAAGCTTGTGGGCTGAGAATCAAAAATCTGAAGCTTCTAAGTAAGTATTACTAGGGCTGAGGTGGAAGGTCCTATTCTTGCATATTTGTTGTAGGTGTATTTGCATAATACCCTATTATCCATATTTTCATGTTTATTTACTTTTATTTATTTTTTAGGGCTCCGGAGATTGATATTTCAGAACTTGAATCTCTCTTCTCAGCAGCAGTTCCAAATAAAGGTCAAGGGGGCAGAAAAACTGGTTCACTAGCTTCAATAAGCAGTAAACCTGAAAAAGTGCAATTGGTGATTATTAATTGTTGAATATTACTTGTCAATTCTAAAATCTGATTTGTTTGTGCCTTCTGAATTCCCTTAATATATTCCAAAATTTCATTTGTTTTAGTCGTGAAATTCATTAATGAATGTTAACACAATCTTAACTAATCAGTTTTGACCTTTTGGTTGCAAGATATGGCTTCCTTTAGGATTGGAATTGCTGTAACCATTTCTTCCTGGTATTGCAGATAGAACACAGGCGTGCATACAACTGTGAAATAATGCTGTCAAAAGTGAAGATACCCTTGCAAGATATGCTGGTGAGCTATAAATTACACCTTTTATCAATCATTTTCAAGAATGACATTGAGTATTTCTTAGCTTTACTAAGATTTATGCCATAGGTGCCATGCTACTACTTCCAACTCATCATTGTAAATTACGAAGTACAGAGTAAAATATTTATTATTTACCAGGATGTGTCCTTCTCTGTGCAAATAAAGACTGAAAGCAATCTTAGCTTCATAAGAAGGGAAAAGAAAAGAAAAAAGATTATTTTGTTCTTTTCGTATCTGAGAGACCTTAGCACCTTTTGAGTCTTTCTCTTTCATGTTACAATTTTTTCTATCATGAAGATTGAGTTCAGGCTGTTTAAGTTCACAGATGATTTATCTAACGTATAACTTGTTAGCTACTATGATCTTTATTCTGATTTTATGTACATTTTTTTCCAGCATTTGGTTTCAAGTGTTTCCATAATAGCATTTTCGGCAAATTTACAGGTTTCATATTTCATTATTCAGATGCTCTAGTTCAATCCCCATTAGGTCTAAACATTCCATTTTCGACAAGTGTAGTCCCTTGTTAGTGGCGTGGTGTGGTTTGCCTATATTGAAAGGGTAAATAATGTTAAGAGACATGCTTAGATGAACAAAATTGTAATTTTCAAAACATGGTATGTTAAACATATACTCCTCATTGTATCTTCAGAACTGAGTACATCAGGCAGTAAATCTGGTGATGGCTTAACTTGTAGGTTCAATTAGTCAGAGAAATGAAACCCCTTGTTATTGTACTTTTTAAGGGACTGAATCTCAAATTCGCACGTCTTATATTGCTTGAATAATATCCCATTCACTGCATATCTTCTGTACATGATGTAAGGAGCGTGTGGTTACTGATTTTGTCAGCTTGAATCTGGTAACATGAGGGGAAATGTAACTGCTCCAAGTTATTTTACACTCTCAACTCTCTGTAATCTAAATTGACATATTTCAAGTTTCCCTTTTATTCTTCATGTATGTTTTGTGCACTGCAAACCTTCTAGATTCCTTGCATGATTTGTAGTTACTAAACTTTGGTAGATTCATTGATTTATCTTCCTTAAATTGTTGGTTCCAATCATTTCTACCATGAAATCTGTGGCATTTTTGCAGAGTTCAGTACTTGCCTTGGAAGACTCTGCATTAGATGTCGATCAGGTTGATAACCTAATCAAGTTTTGTCCAACTAAAGATGAGATGGAAGTTCTGAAGGTGTTGCTTTAAAATTCGTGTTTTGTTTTCCATACGAGGGCTCTTGAACAGCATATTTGTTTAACAAACCTAGGATTCTCTGGGAAGCCAATTTCTATGTTCATTAATTGAAATTCTAATCAGATTTCTCTATTTCCAGAGTTACAAAGGTGAAAGAGACAATTTAGGCAAATGCGAACAGGTCCGTAGCATTAGATTGGTTTTCCTTTCTCTTTTTTTTTTTCCTGGTCTATTTTGTTTAATACCCAGTCTAATATGGCTTGGTTGGTGTTATGAAATATGATATTTGGTTTTTCTCTGTAATCCCAGTTCTTTTTGGACTTGATGCATGTGCCACGGATAGAACATAAGTTGAGAGTTTATTCCTTTAAAATTCAGTTCCGTGCCCAGGTCAGAAATTAGTACATAACTTCCCTATTTTCCATTGTTTCTTGGCCTTTATCTGTAATGTTGTTATCCATTTTTTGTCAATAGGTTTCTGACCTCAGGAAGAGTTTGGATGTGGTGAATTCTGCTTCAGATCAGGCAACTTGCTTTTTATTTTTTAATTTTCATATCAGTATGTAAGCTTGGAAATATGCTGTCTTATTAATCGTCATATCATGTTCTCATCAGATCAGGGGTTCTGCTAAGTTGAAAAGAATCATGCAAACAATTCTTTCTCTGGGTAATGCTTTAAACCAGGGAACTGCTCGAGGTGTGTAAACCTGTCCATCTGATACGTTGTGATTTACCACCTTCAATCTCTCCTCGTGTGTCTGTTTTTTCTTTCTTCCTGCTTTGGAACTGAGTGCACAAGCCGTACAAAGGAAGTTGCTTATTGTCTTGTTGGAAAAGCCCCAGACACGAAGCTTTATTTGTTGTTCCTTGGTGGAAAGAGACATGATAGACAATTAAGGACTAGAATATTTTCTTTCGATGATGTGTCACTTTTTCTTGAGTTCTTACTTTCTTCCAATGCTATGTATGTGTTATTACCACAGGATCTGCTGTGGGGTTCAGGTTGGATAGCCTCCTCAAACTTACTGAGACTCGTGCCCTGAATAATAAGATGACCCTGATGCATTATTTGTGCAAGGTACATTTAATATCTCCAGGGGATTCATAGTGAATCATATAAACCATGTATTTGCATTTGTGAATAAATCAATGTGGTTTATTATCCGGCCTTCATTTTTGGTACAATTGGAAAAGCTAATTGCTGCTGAGCCTGCCAATTCTGCTTCTGAAAATGTTTTAGTCATTCCACTTATGAGTGAAGTGCAAAGCAGAGCATCCCATGACATTTAATGGTTTTTTTAACCTGCAACTGGGACAATTATAAGAAATTGTTAATCTTGCCCCTTCATTCAACTTGACTTTGCTTTGCAAGTAATACCTTAATTATATAGTACTTCGATAAGGCTAGAAAGTTCTAATCACATAGTGGTTGTAAGGGATGAAGTTTCGCCATCGATGTTTTTTCGTCATTTTTTCATCCAGGTTCTTTCGGACAAATTGCCGGAGCTTCTTGATTTTTGGCAAGACCTTTCCAGCCTGGAACATGCGTCAAAGGTATAATAACTACATGAAATGTTATTGTGCACTCCAAATTTTCTGACTCTACTAATGTTCAAGTGACTTGCTTAGCGGACGAAGAAATCCTTTTGCAGATACAACTGAAATTTTTGGCTGAGGAGATGCAAGCTATTAACAAAGGGCTTGAAAAAGTTATGCAGGAGTTGTCCATGGCAGAAAGTGATGGCCCTGTCTCCGAACACTTTTGCCAAGTACATCCTAAACCCTGTCAATATGGATCTTGGTGCTTTCATCTATCCATGAGAAATAATTTTTTTCTCCCATTAGTTTGTTATTTTAAAGTTTGTATAATTTGTTTAGGTGAAGTTTTGAGTTTGTGGGGAACAGTGGTAGGGAGATAGAGTTGGGAAAAAGCAATGGTGTTCTAATATAGTGTTATAGGGAGTATATTTTGATGCAATTGATGTACTGCCAATACAATCCGTCTCTGCGTGTGTGGTGATAAAAAGATTGGTATATTTTTAGGCAATTGTGATGTACTAGTTCCTTTTTTCCCTTCCAGGCTCTGAAGGAGTTCCTTTGTTTTTCCGAAGGTGAAGTCAGGACATTGGCTTCACTTTATGCTACAGTGGTACGTTCCCCTGCCATTAAGCTAGTAGGCATATTTCATAATATTTGTGTCAGCAATCCTTTTTAATGGTGTCTCATATCTCTTTCTTACTGCAGGGGAAGAATGTAGACTCATTGATCCTATATTTCGGGGAAGATCCTGCGCGTTGCCAATTTGAGCAAGGTGGTTCTCAGTTCCTGATTATTTTACTGTGATAGTATTATATTATCATAGGACTACCAACTTGTCGAAAACGTGGTTTGTGTGCCATTAGCTACACTACTATGTTTCATTCAATCAGATTTTCTTGTTGACAAAATAGAATGTTGTGGAGCATTCCTTCTACCCTGAATACCCAATACTCTTGGTACTGATATAGATATAGTATTACAACGCACTCTGATGTATGCTTTGTTTTACTGTGGCAGTGATCTCGACTCTCTCCAACTTCGTAAAGATGTTCAAGCAATCCCACGAGGAAAACTGCAAGCAGATAGAGACCGAGAAAAAGAAGGCAGAGAAAGAAGGCGCAGCAGAACCTACAAAGATGAATGCCTCTGATACTGGACATTTGTTACAGTCACAAGTTAATAGTGTCAATTAACTGGAACCAAATTTGGGTGAAGCAGAGTTTGATAAATTTACGTTCCGGATTGGCTGAAATGATCTTTCTGAACTAAACTGCCCGCCTTGCTGGGAAGCCGCCCGATGATGGTCTATTCCTCTGTTGGATAGTTCGGTGCAGAAGAATTCCGTTATCAAATATGATGAGGTGTGTTAAGCTCTATGTTCTCTTTTATTCCTTTATAGCTGGAGAGAGATTTTCATCTGATGCCTCAAGTCGGTTCGTGTTGGAATTTCAGAAGAATGAAGGTCGTGCGACTTTTTTTTACTGGCCAACGTTCCATGTAGCATCTCTTAGGCTCCTAAAATCTAGTATAAGATATTCTCACACACTTTTCTTTCTTTCTTTCTTTGTGTGGGGTACATAGTTGGTTGTTTCAAATACGTTGTACAGTAATCTTATTCGAGCTTCAAATAAAATTTCGTTGAGGGTGTAGCTTTTTGTAGAAAATGATGCTAATGTGGTTGATCAGAGATGATGAGTTATGGAAATAATGCATCCACTCCAATTAGAGTTCATGATTTTCAATTGTTATTTTTTAACTAGTGATAATAATTAATTAGCATTGCGGCTTCTCTGCTTTACTTTTAATGTTAATAGTAATATTTTAATATTGAAAAAATCATCAAGTTTGGTCAAATTCATAATTATTCAGGTGAATTCCTCAATTCTCCCATTTATTTGTATTTAGAGGAAATTGTGTATGATAGTGGAAGTGTGTATAAACAGTGGGAGTCAAAATCTATAGCTGTTTACAAATTTGTATCACCCACAAACGTTATTTATTGTTGTATGAATAATATGGAATATAATAAGCTTAGGTAAAGTATTTTGGTTTTCAAATCGTATATTCTCTCTCTCCGCGAAAAATAGTCCTATTTTTTCATTTTAGAGTGTTCGAAGAAAAATAATCCCATTCCAAAAATGAAAAGTCTCTATCACACTTTATTCAATTTTCTTATTTCTATTATATTTTATCCACATTTTCTTCCTCGTCTTTTTTCTCTCTTATATTTTATCCACTTTTCTCATCTCTCACATATTTTATCTACTCTTTCTCTTTTATTTTATCAATTTTTCTTTAAATTGTGCCTTCCATCTATGAGCCTATTTTTCATGGAACAAGGCTCTAGAAGAGGGACGCATCAATTTACCGAGTTCACAACACCGGAGCAATCAAGTCACTCTCGATCTCATGTTTAAATCCTATATATGAAAGTTGACTGGACATCAAACTATTTTTGATCTCTACAATAATTATTCAAGTATATATTAATGTTTTGAAGAATCTAGAATCGGATGACAGTAAGGCTATTTGTTTTTTTGAAAAATTATGTACGTTAAATAAAAGCATGCAGCAAGGAAGATTGATTGTGATAACAAAGTGGGATGAGGCAAAAAAATGTGGCATGTGCATGTGGTTTGATAACAAAATTCTTCCAATGGTGCTTGACCTTCACAAACCTATTTTTGAAAATCCTTAACTTGGAGTTGGGGCAAAATGTCAACTTTGTTCTTTGGAGTTGCCATCTCTGCTATTTATTTTAGCAATTAAAGAGATAAAAAGACTTAGAGAGAGAAGAAATGAATTCCGAAAAGATAATTATAAAAGAAAGATTACTGATCATAATAACATGTGACATTTTTTCCCCAAAACATAATAAAATTTGGCATACTGATAATTTTCAATGTTAGGTCAAGAAATCGCCTGTATATATTAAATGAATTTGTGTATAGTTTTCCTCTCAGACCTTTTCAACCACATTAAGAAAAGAATATGTAGAAATAACTTGTTTGTACGAACTGAAATATATTTATCTATTTTCAAGAATATTATTGTAATAAATGGAAATTAATAATTTCTATTTAACAACAAAAATATATGGATACAATAGTTCAAGTATAACTATGATACACTTAATGAAATAGTATAGAATTAAGTATAAAACGCTAGAGGTATAGGCCCCAATTTAGATTATTATATAGTACTATCTTATATACTAATATCCCGTGATTTTTATTTATATGGCCTCTAAATTAAGAACAAAATTTGACAACTTCAACCTTAATAGAAATTTTAAAATTCCAAAAATTAATATTCCTTCTTCAGAATAGTTGACAATGCATGTGGGTTTTTTTTTGAGTAATGTTTATGTCAAGTGTGCTTACTACTTGCAAAATTTAATTGATAATTAGAAATATTACGCAGACTGGGTCCACCTTTAAGACCAAATGGAACGAATATTAATTCAAAAAAAGGGTCTCATTTTTCTAACAATTTTCTTCCGGAAGAAGATAGCCGGTGAACTGATCTCAATTAAGCTGATTTAGAGGCGCCTTCATTAGCCTACAAAATAAATAGGTACAGTAAAATTTACAATTATTACTCTTTCAGAATATTTTTGGTATTTTGCTCTTTTAAATTTATAATTCAAGTATTTTATATTTTTGGTCCAATTTGATGGGATTCTTCTCCATCTGTATAGAAAAATGAAGCCTGTGGATGCTATGAGCAGAGCAAGTGGCCTTACTAACTCTGAAATTCTTCATCTTCAGGCACAAATCATAAGAGGTTTGTCCATTTGATTCAGATTTATGTGGAAGTACCTCTTTTATGTAGTAGTATTATTTTCTCGTAAGGGTATTAAAACGGTAAAATGTTTAGTGTTCAATTTTGATCGCCCGCTTTATTTCTAAAAAGGAATATACTACAATTTATTTATTATTAAAATTGCCAAAAAAAACCATCAATCTTTATAATTATGGTCAATCCCGCAACTTTCAAAGATGACCGATTATATCATAAATTCGACACTTTTTTCTCAACTGTCCCAAAATCTTAGATTTGGGAAAAATTATGTATGACACTACTTACGAGAAATACTACATTGACAAAACGTTCGACTTACATGGTACACTTTGTTAGCCACATCTTAAATTCAGATATGCATATGTACACGCTATGCTAATAAATTCAAATATGTAGTGTGCCAGAATTTTTGCAATGAGACAATTAAGAAAAAAATGTCAAAATTATGATAGTAATCGGTTATTCTTTAAGTTTGCAGGATTGACCAGAATTTGACCAAACTTTGTGAATTGTTTTGCAATTTGCTAATCATGTATTATATGATTGGCTTGATGCAGAGCAAGATGAAGATCTTGAGAAACTGGCAGAGGTAATTGGAAGCACAAACCGTATTGCATGGGCCATCAAAGAAGAATTTCGTTTACTTGAAGGACTTGACGTTAGTTTCTTACTTATACACTTACTCCTACCTTTTATCACATTTAATTTTAATCAGACATTGCTCCGTTTTTTATTCATTGAAATTCACCAGTTCTCATTTTGATCTCCATTTTAGCTATTTTGGACTTTTGGTAATTGCCATTTACTTGGACTAGTAATTTATTTTTGTTCAACAATTGCTTTGTCACATTATATTAATTGATCACCCTATCTTATGTGTTTCAAGGAATTATTTTATTTTACTTCCCCATCCCACCTTAGTTGAAGTTTATTTATTTATTTTTAACAAGGAGATTAAGAAATAAGTGTTTAGAGATTAAATGAAGAAAAAATAAATTAAGAAATAAATAAGAAAAAATACCGTAAAATATGATAGAATAAAGTTTTTATAAAAAAAGAAACGACTGAATTTTCCTGAGTCAAAATATGTTACTGAATTAATCAATGTCTATTCAGGCTGGTGTGAACAAATATGTGGAGGTTCCAGACCCCAAACTACAGGTGAATTTTTAATTTATCTTCTTCTTTTTTTGTATATTTTCGTAACCTTTAACGTAAGGTTATTTTTAATATTTCTAATTTTGCATCTGAAACTGTAAACTAAGTTGATATTAATTTGTTATTCTATCTTCAGCGAGTGCAGAGAAGGCTTGAAATCTCAAACAAACGCACAATGCTATTGCTTTTGTCATTAATTGGAATTATTGTGTTGGCTGCTTTCATTTATATACTCAGCAGGTATTTGTAAATTTGTAATGAATTTTGTAATAAAGTTGTCACACAAAAACTCATTCTACACTTATCATCAATGCTAATTCTTTAATTAAATTTTCGATTCCAATATCAAATTAACGATTATAAGAGTAAAAATAACCACATTTTTAATAGACGTTTGATATTTTTATGATCAAAAATATTTATTCGCAACAGGAGAAATATATACACAAATAAATAGAAAGAAAGTCAACAGAGTATTGTGGCCCCACAAATGTGGAAATTGCTATGTATACACTATTTGTGTTGGTTGTGTCGCCACTAAGTAAATTGTCATTTTGCGCACTTATTTTAAAAAAATAATTATAAATAATTAAAGTGAAGAAAAAATAAAGTAAGAGAGAATATTGAAAATAAATCTCTTCTCTAAATTATTCTCTCTCTTACTTTACTCTCTCTCCACTTTAACTATTTAATACTACCTCCGTCCCTGAAAATTTTACACAGTTTACCATTTCGGTCCGTCCCTGAAAATTTGATGCACTTCACTTTTATCATTTTTGGTAGTGGACCCCATATTCCACTAACTCATTCCTACTCACATTTTATTATAAAACTAATACTTTAAAAGTAGGACCCACATCCCACCAACTTTTTCAACTCACTTTCCATTACATTTCTTAAAACCCGTGTCGGGTCAAAGTGTAGCAAATTTTAAAGGACGGAGGTAGTACTATTTTTTCAAAATGAGTGCAGAAAATGAAATGTCTCTATTATAATGGAACGGAGGGAGTATTTGTTAGAGTACAAACCTATCCACATAAAAAATCTGAGGGAAGTTGGAAGGTGTATATAATTTATGTCCAATCTCAATTAGTTTGAGACATTTTAGGAGCAACCTAAAAACAAATCTGTGCGAGCTTGATCCAAAACGGACAATATCAAACTAATACTACCGCCAACAATCCTAACAATATTTATCATCATTATGTTATTCAAAATCTTGATATATTTTTTACGCTTATCTCTTTGCAATTGAACACAATTTTTATTATTTATTCACACGCTCTATAATTATTTATTTATAATTAATAAATAACATTCGAGATATATTTTAAGGTATGGATTGGATCGAGTATGATATATTTCAAAGTTGACTCGGAAAATCATTTCTCAATTTATGCGTGTCATTCTTGTCCAAGAAGAAATAATAAGAGATGAAGTAATTATTATACTCTCTTTGTCCAACTAAAATAAGTTCTCTTTCCTTTTTTGTCGGTCCCATACAAATAGTCTATATCTATTTATAAATATTTTTTTTCTCCCTTCTCTTTTACATACTCTCTTCTCTTCTGACTCATGGCTGTATAGTTAATTATACGGTGTAGAATTGATTCTTCACGCTGCCGATGATGGCTTTGCAATATTGTGCAATATTAGCTTTGATAAAGAAATTCATTATTAAGGATGAGAATTCAATTCACGTAAATGGTTGATTTCGTTTCTGTAAAGAATTTTGCAAACTGCATATTCTTGTTTGGCTATTAAGGTTTTTGCTCTGGCATGTTTTGTTTTGATATTGCTTTGAGTTATCTATGTTTGTTAGTTTGATCCCGGGAACATCAAAATTTGGAATTTTGTTATGTGGAATTCCATTAGGAGTCATCGATTTGAGATTTGCTGGGGAATTATTAGACTGGCCGTTAAGATTTAGCGACTTGCTAAGTTCGCAACGTATGCGAACCCAGTGACTTGCTGGCTAGCCACTATATTACAGACAGTTATCAACGACTCGCTTGCGAGCGTCTGTATTCAGTTTTAAATTTTTAAATTCAAATTTTGTTTGGTGCATCTCATGTTCCCTTATTGATATGTGTGTATTTTAATGCGAATATTAGTCGGCCCACATGAAGATTAATATTTGGCACGAGATTCACACATACCTTTGATGATAAATACGTGACAACTATTCTGTTTTCGTGTAAGTAATATGTGATGCCCATAGGTGGACACTACTTAACATGATCTTATTGTCAGTGTTTGATCACTGTAAAGAGACTATCACTTGCAATTCACTGTCAAAGGACCTATTGTGAATGTTGTGCTCGGTAACCTCTCTTGTCTAGACTTCTTTACTGTCCGCCGCTGCGCAGCTGTCTGTCCGTGCCGACGGCAGGGCACAACTCGATAATATGAGCACGTCCGTGCCGCTTCTTAGCCGTTGGATTTTTCTTTTTTAAAAAAAAAAAAAATCGAAAAAATACCAAAAAAATAAAATAAAATTGGATTCCCAAAAATTAGAGCTGTTTATTACCGTTTTTTTAAATTTTTGATTTTTTTTAATTTTTAGGATTTTAGTTATGTAATTTAATTTTTTAGGATTTGAATTATGTAAAATTTATTTATTTTTAATTTGTAATAGTATTCAAGATATTTTTAATGTATTTTAATATTATGAAAATATTTTTATTTAAATTGAATAATGGAATGGTTTAGACCTTTGAGCTTGCCATTGCGGAAGAGTATGGATGTGGGTACTCTTACCTAAGAGGAGGGAATAAAAAATGAATAAAAGTGGGTTCGGACCTATAACCGTGCTCTTGCTAATGAGCACGGATGGGTTGCTCTTTAGGTGTTTGCAATTTGTTCACGGATGGGTTGCTCTTTAGGTGTTTGCAATTTGTTCTTATGCAATGAGCACGGATGGGTTGCTCTTTAGGTGTTTGCAATTTGTTCTTAAGCAATATTCAAATGTATTTGTGTGATTTGACGTCGTCTCAAACTATCAATATATTGACATACTGTCCAACCTACTTGGGTATCCGCGATTCTATACTTACACAAATAAAAAAATTAAAAATACATTTATAAATAAAATTTACTATAATAACATTACTATTGGTACTTTATGTAATCATCATTAAACTCATTTTTTATTTTAGTTGTTTATAATTATAGAGTCATTTCTTTTTATAAAATAATACTCCCTCCGTCCTAATAAATATGAAAAGTTTGCTTTTCGGCACATGATTTTATATAGTGTTGTTTTGTGAGTTAAATAAGAGAGAGAGGGAAAAGTAGAGATAAAGTTATTTCTATTTTAAAAAACGTTTCATTTTTAATGGAACAACCCAAAAATGAAAACGTTTCATTTCTAGTGGGACAGAGGGAATTGTACTTAACACATTTTTTTACTTTTATTTTTTTCTCTCTTATTTTGTTATCTCTATTTTTTTCCATTCCTATTTTATTAGTATCTTTTTATTTAATACATGATACATCATTTTATTAATCTTTGTACTGGAATGTAATATATGCACTACTATGGAATGGAGGAAGTAGTAGTACTTATAGAAGTATAGTTCACATACGGGGACGAAATAAATTCTCTCACCTCCAACATTTATAATATCCTCCCTCATTTCTACCATAGTTTGAGTCAATTTTTTTTATCTAGGAAAGTTCTTTCAAAGTTGGGTCATTTTTCTATATAATAGTAATAATTAACTCACTTTTTCTTTTCTATTTATTCTCTTTTTTAATTTATTCTCTATACTTTATTCATTTTTCCTACTTTTCTCTCTCTTTTACTTTTCTATCCTTCATTTAATAAAACAATATTTTTTTCCTTAAATTATGTGAAATGTCTCAACTATAACAGGAGGAGTAATAATACTCTAATTCAAAATGGTGCACTGCACCTTGGCCACGATGTAAAAATTGTTACTTCTCCTTATCCAAAATTTCCAAAACTCACAATCAAGCAATCTATTTCCGGGAAATAGCAATGCATTTTGGTTACTTATTAGTACTATTTTTTTTTACCACATGAATAATGAACACGTTTTTTACGGAATCCATCTAATCCTATTCGAACAATTTTGTGAATTAAGGCCGAAAGTCTCTTAGCGGATGACGGAGTTTGAACCCGCCGCAGGGGTGGCAAATCGTGCGTGTTGTGTCGTTATCCTATCGACACGATAACAATAAACACAAACACGATCCGTTAAGAAAACTCCAAACACGAACACGACCCGCTATCCTCAGACACGAACACGACACGAACCACTTCGGGTCAACACGACACGATAACAACACATATATGGCACGACACAATAACGACACTATATTTATATTATTTCTTAACGTGTAACACGAGCACGACACTACCTAATACTAAGTGCTCTATTAGACTAAACCTAATTTACATTTTAAAATAAATAAAATAATAATATTATTATAATATTATTTCTTAACGTGTAACACGAACACGACACGAAATTTTCGTGTCGTTATCGTGCTGACACATATCCATTAATTTCGTGCGGGTTTGTGTCGTGTTATCGTGTCGTGCCAAAAATTGTCAGCTCTAACCCAACGTGACTTGGTCCTTATTGTTATTGAAAAATGATCTCTTTTTTTCTTTCAGAATTAAATAGAACAAACAAACAATCAAAATAAATGTATCAATTTGTTTAGCTAAGAATCAAGAAATTATTTAAAACCGCTTCTATTTGAGTTTGAATTCATTGGAATCTGCTAATATTATGACAGCGGGTATACAGTAAATAAAAATTAAGTGAGTAGTGAAATAAAAAGGCAAAACAAAAATAAAAATGAGCCATAGTACGTAGTATTTGGAAGTTTAAAAGACGTAGACTCAAAAGTCTGAAACACTCCATCTTCTTCCAGCAAAGCTAAGCAAAGTAACCTAACTGAAATCAGCTTCAATGGCTTCGTCAATCGTCCGCCGATTGTTTTCATCAACTCCGGAACAACTCTCAACGGAAAGCAGCCCCTAAACACCGTTGCTTCCTATTTTTCACGCCACCACGGCTCCGCTTCCCGCTTTGGGGCATGAAGAAATCCTTGTTACAACCTCCGTGCGTTTGTTATCTCTCCCCACGGTGCCTACTACCAGATCATTTCGTTCTTATTAAACACTATCGTTATCTTTAATTATAAAAAACACCGGTTTGACCCAATTGGACCCAACTTTGACTGTAATAAGGCTTATAGATTTTATTGTTCATATTTCAAATCCAACATCTCTTTTGGAAATTGATGGTTCATCGTAAATTTTAATCCAATATTAGAAAAACTTGTGAAAATAAGAGAAGCTATTCAAATTTGATTTATTTGTAATAAAATATTCAACTTATTGCTTCATTCTGGATGTGATCTCCACAATCCCAATTGAAGTTGTTTGGTCATTTCACCGATATCTTTACAAGAATATGATTTAATCAATCGCTATGTTTAATGCATTTAAAATTGTCAAATTGGGTAATTACTTGAGATTGTAACAAAATATGCAACTTATTGCTTCGTTCTAGATATGATTTCACAATCCCTATTGAAGTTGTTTGGTCCATTTCACTAACTTTAAAATTGTCAATCCCTATATTTTTGGGTTTCTGGTTATCTTCATGGCTATTACACCTCCGGTCGAGATGGAGGTTCTAGATGGATCGTGGAGTTTTATTTCTACTGCAGACGTTGTCAGCTGCTCGTTATTGATACTTGATATTTTTATCAAATTGTTAGTTGAATATGTGGACAAAAGTACTCCCTCTGTCCCATAAAAGTTGAGACAAAACTTTTGGGCACGAAGATTAAGAATTTACATTAAATAAATAGGAGAGATGAAAAAAGTAGGAAAGATAAGAGAGGGTAAAGTAAATGATGGAATAAAGTAAGAGTGATTAGATGTTTTGTCTTTTGTTAAAAAAGGAAATGACTCAACTTTGTTGGGACTGACTAAAAAAGAATACGACTCAACTTTTATGGGACGGAGGGAGTACATATCTTGTGTTTGACACACATGTGGAGATTGCAATGAGATATGCAACTTCCTCCTTTGCTCCGGATGTGCTCGCCGCAATCCCTATTGGAGTTGTTTTTCAATTTACCGAGACCTCTCAAGGAATACAGTTTATTATGTTTGATTCGTCTATGGCGTCTTGAAGGAGTGTTTGACGTGTTTATGTTCACATGTTGTATTGTCTTACCACCTAGTATATTTCTTTTCTTACAAAAACAGAATGGAGAAAAATATCCGTGTTAACTACGCCTTGGCGAGGTGGTTCAAGTTTATAGCAGTAAGTATATTGTAATTCATAAACTCATAAATTTTTTTATTGATTAAATATCCGTTATTGAACTATAGATAACTTGTTATTGCATATAGGTTGTCATTTTTTCAAGTAATCGTGTTGGTTGCATTCTCTACTTACTTGCTGCATTTAACTACGATCCATCCAATACTTGGATTGCTAAAACTGTGCCTCTTGAAGACAATTTTCCTCAACTGAGCCTTGGTTCTCGTTATATCATTTTCATGTATTGGTTTGTCACAATCTTCTCTACCATCGGTTTTGGAGATTTACATGTCGTCAATTCAAAGGAGAGGCTGACGTGCCTTATTGTCATGTTCTTGGACTACGGATTCGGTGCATATGAGATTGGGCTGCCTCCAGTTTCACACACAGAAACCAACTACCTTCTGGACTTGTAGATCAGATGATGTCACATCTTTCATTAACATTTAGAATCAAGTCAGACAGGATACAACAACAAGAAATGCTCAATTCACTCCCACAAGCTATGAGGACAAATATCTCCAAGCACCTTTTCCACTCTCGGCTTGAAAATGTGTACTTATTTGGTGGAGTCTCCGAAATGTTACTCTTACAACGGGTAAATCATAATAACTAGTTTTATATCCTTCAATTTCTATGAATATGATATGCTATTTCACAGGTCTCTGAGATAATAGCTGAGTATGTCACCCCAACCAATATGTGATTGTGAAAAATGAAGTGCCAACCGACTTTTATATATATAATTGCCACGGGAGATGTGGTAAAATTTGGAACCCCTAAATCTTTTCCACCCTCTTTCATTATTATTTCATTATTATGTATTAGATTGAATCTCTTTCTTTCAGAGGCTCTATTGAAGGTGGAAAATGAAATTGAAGTAGTAATATATTCTATTTATATTTTTCATCACAAATATTTATAGGTATTAGAAGATATGGGTCTCACATATACTCCTTCCGTTGCATAATAAAAGTCCTATTTGTCATTTTGATCCGTCTCACAATAAGAGTCATATTTCACTTTTATCAAAAATAGTAAGTAGGTCTCACATTTCGCTAACTTATTCACTCACATTTTATTATTAAACTAATACTCCATATATATAAGTGAGACTCATATTTAACTAACTTATTCAATTCATTTTTCTTTACATTTCTTAAAACCCGTGTCATAACTAAATAGGAATCCTATTATGGGATGGAGGGAGTATATATATTAGTATTATAATATAATCAAAGTGGAATGAGTTTATGGAATGTGGAGTGTACTTACAATTTACGATAAAAAAAATTAAAGTATAAATGCCATGTTTCACCTTTTAATTGGCCATTTATTTTCAATTTGATAATATGAGATAAAATAGCTAAAAGTAAATACATACTCAAAGCCCCAAGCTACTATTCCAAATGCAATATTATTTCTCGAGCATTGAGCAAAGAGTCTGCATACATGCATACACATCTTGTGTTGGTTTGAGCTTGCAGTGCTCTTACCAATGTGGGGAATTATTGGAAAAAACGTGTAAAATGAGGGAAACTTTTGATGTGGCCAAACCTTTGGCTTTTTATATTGTGTAACATCCAATTGGTTTATGGTGTCCCTTAATGCCAAGACTTTTGAAGTGGTCTCTCCTATCCTATAAATATGTGGGTTTGAGAGATGAGAAACACACAAGCAAAATCATTCTCTCTTCTCTCTAGCTCTCTACATCCTAGTTCGCATATAGGAGCATTGCATAGCTCGATTCTCGGAACTCCATCAAGTTCGCCGGTGCCTAGCGGGTTTGAGGTGCTTCTACACGCTAGGAGGAAATCGTTTTATCTTTTGGGACAATACGCCATTCCGTGAGCACTAGCCGGGCGTAATTTGTCTTGAGAAAAGAGGGTTTTCCTTGACTCGACTTATAATTTGGTTTGTTTTATTATTTCCATTATAATTTCCATTCCACTTTTGTTGTTATCTTCCTTCATTTGTATTAGTTAGTGTATCGTCTGTATACAACTCGGAAATTTTATCCCACCATTTCTAACATTTATTACAATCCAACCTTGTTATAATTGGGTCCGTGAAGTAGATTCACTATTCATATTAAGCATTCTTAAAAGGAAGAACCTAATCTCTATTCCAAACACAGTAATAAGACTTGTAAGTATTTTGCTAGAAGATTACTCCCATTGCTTGATATAATTACAACTAAGGGTCTCACTTACTAAAACAAAATCTACATGGAATTACTATACTAGAGACAAGGCAAGATAAAAAACAAGAGGCAGGTGTTCTTTGATTTAAAGTCCGTTTACTTTAGTCAATTTTAGGTAGGTGGGCCCACCATACAACTACCTTATTACCCTCACATATATTTTATTACTCCCTCTGTCTCATAACAGATGGCACACTTGGGAATTTGCACGAGATTTTAGGTGATGTTGTTTTGTGTGTTAGATGGAGAGAGAAAATAGGATATTTATGAATTAATGTGAGAGGGAGCTTTTTCCAAAAAAGGAAATGTGACATTTTTTGTGGGACAAACAAAAAATGAAAGTGTGACATCTATTATGGGATGAAGGGAGTATAAAATAAATACACTCCCTCAGTCCCATTAAAATATGTGCACTTTCCATTTTCGTCAGTCCCACAAAAATATGTACATTCCACTTTTGTAAAGTTATCAATTTAATAATGCAGGTCCCACTATCTTCTAACACCACTTTAACTACCATTATCCTCCTCTCTTACTTTACCATACCATTCTCCTAATTTCTCTTAATTTACCAATTTTGTCTTAACTCACGTGTTATACTTATTGTCCATATTTTTATGAAACGGAGGGAGTATAAAAGTAGAATCCATATTTTACTATTTCATTTTTCCATTTTTTTTATAAAATTAAATAATTTCTTAAATCTTTTTTAAATTAAAATTTAAAATAGGACTATAAATAATTAATAGAGGAGAGTAGTATTTATATGAAAAGAAATTAACATAAGAAATGGGGACTTAGATAAATTCTCAGTCGCTCTAACCTAACACGGTGTAATGATGTGGCAATAGCCGGCAACAACCAAAAACAGTTTCCAAATCCTCTTGCATGTTTACTTACGCATCCATCTCTGTAGGATTCGACCCCTACTTCTTTATACTAATTCTTTTTAGAACAGTAGGTTGAGGGTTTTGAAAAATAGGAAGTGATTGTGTGCCCAACGACAGGTGATTTCGAGGGTTCTCTGAATTCCTTGACCCCGTGATCTAGTGGATTCTCTGGATCTGAGAAGTTTGAATATATTGACACGCTCGCACGAGAATTTCTCTAGCTCTTCAAATGGCGCCATTATCGGGGATGGATGGCGTAGTTGGTTTACGTGTTTAGAGATTTGGTGTATATAGTTTTAATTTCCTTTGTTTTTCTTTACATTTTATGAGCAGAGGCTCACGGTTTGGAAACTGGAGTAACTCGTCTGGGTCAAGGAACGCTCAATTCAGGTGGCAGGTTGAGGAGTCAACATCCACAGTCACCACCAGATCGGGGTTAACAACCAGAGATCCATTTCCGTTTGGCTCAAAAAGTGACGAAGAGTGGAATTCGTAAGGCAGAGAGGACCCAAAGTCATCATCAGAAACTGAACACTCAGAAACAAAGGATGAAGAGTCTGTTGGTATGGCAAACCTAGTGGACCCTGATCCTGAGATCGGTTCGCTCACCACACATCTAGATGGTGAGCCAGCCCATGCTATTGTCTCGAATCAGCGACAAAGGTCCATCGACATCAAGACGAACATGCTAGGCGTTCTACCCACCTTTTCAGGACGGAGGAATGAGTGCCCATATTAGTTCCTGAATGAGTTCAGCAAGCTGTGCAGCATTCAGAAGAGGCCAAATGATGCAACGGAGGAGGACTATCGCCTGCGCGCAGTCCCGTTAGCTCTGAAGTGAGAGGCCAACACATGGCCGTTGAGGCTGCCACCGGACTCAATCCACACATGGAAGGATTTCAAGCTAGAATTCCTGAACTACTTTTTCCCGTCCAACAAAACTAATGCCCTAAATAAGGAGATCCAGGAGTGTAAACAGGACTATGATGAGTCCTTGAGTCAGTATTGGTCTCGGTTTAAGGGATTACTCGATGCTTGTCCTAATCATAGAATGATGGAGGCTGAGACGTTTTACCTATTCTATGAGGGAGCTAATCATGAGTCTAAGGATTTGATGAATTCCTCGAGCAGGGGGAATTTCACTAAGAACAAGGCAAGTGAAGCACGAGAGATTCTGGGAAGGTTAATAGATGCAAAGAAGGCGTATGATAACCCATATACTATCATGAGGAGAAGCTCAGCCAATACATTGAAGGAGCAAGAAGGAGAAGGGGTTGGTGACAGGATAGATCGATTGGAGAAGGCGCTTCTAAGTGCAATTGAAAAGAAGAATTCCCCTTCCTCGAAAGAGAAAGAGAAGGCGCCAGGTCAGGAGGACAATCAACTCTAAGTCTATAATGGTCCACCACCCGAAGGAGAATTACAAGCCCAGGCGAACGCAGTGGGGAATTGGAATCAGAATAATCAGAATACAAGCTGGAATCAGTGGAAGATCAAAGAGGCCCCATGGAGAGACAACCCCTGTTTCAGATGGGCTGACGGGAACCAGCTGCTTCAACTGCAGTACCCAGGTCCAGCCGAAACCCAACAGAATTGGCCTAACCGTAATCAAGAAGGGCCACAACACAACTCAAACTGGTCAGGGAAGAATTAAGAAGGGCCGAATAACTGGAAATACTGTAATCAAGGAGATCAACCTAATTGGGGCAATAGGAACAAGGGTAACCAAGGGAATTCCTATGTGCCACCACACCAAAGGAACGCCACTGGGAATAATCAGAATTTGCAGCCTAACCACCAAGGGAATCAAGGGTCAGGAAACCTGTTTAACAATAATCAAGGAGGTCAAGGGAACTATCGCCAGAATCAGGGGAGTGGACCAAATCATAACCAGGGGTCAAGTTCTAATCCGCCCAATTATAGGTATCAGAGGAATCTAGATGACATGGTACATGACCTAGTCAGCTCTCGACAGCATATGCAGAATAACATGCAAGCCAATAATGATGTGGTGCATAAAATTCAAGATGCGCAACAGGAGCAAAAGTCTGCCATGGACATGTTAGCCAAGCAAATGTCTCAATTAGCAACTTCGTTGAATGAGATAAGGCGAAACGAGGGAAGGATACCAGCCTCGGTAAAACCATCTGACCGGGCGAACATCAGTCAGATCACTTTGAGGTCAGGACGTGGTTATGAAGGCCCAGTAATGAAAAATGACGAGAGTGTACCCCCCATGATGAACAAGGAGGATGAGAGTCTTGCCCCTGACCAAAGAAATACTGAGATAAGGAGCACCAGAGTAGAAGATGACCTTCAAAAAGGTGATTTGGAGAAGCCACTACCTCATATGGCCGATCCATTTTTCCTAGACCCAGAACCAGAGGTGGAGAGTGAGGAAATAAGGAAGAAAACTGGAGAACCCTCAGCTGGGGGGTCAGTAGGAACATTGAAACACATGAAGCCATTTCCTTACCGAGGGGAAGCTAAAAAGAAGAAGGATGACACCGAAGACTTCACGGAGATTTTTGGCAAGTTGGAAATCAACTTGCCGTTCCTGCAGGCTCTGAAGCTGCCTACCTTTAGGAAATTCATCAAGGAGTTCATTGCTGGGAAAACCAAACCCGATGGGAAGATAGTGATTAGAGAAAGCTGTGATACAAAATAGGAGAATGCCATCAAAATGCACAGACCAGGTATGTTCACCTTATCTATTTCCTTGGGTTACATAAAGATTGAGCATGCTATGTATGATCTAGGAGCATCGATAAATGTTTTACCGCTTTCGATATATAAGAAGTTGATAGAGGTAAGTCTGGTTGACACGAAGGTGGTAATTCACTTGGCTGATAGAACATGCATCTCACCCGAAGGTGTGCTGGAAAATGTGATAGTTAAAGTGCATGATTTCCTGTACCCAACTGATTTTCATGTGATAAAAATGAGTGAGAAGGAATCTGCTGACTCTAGTGGAGTGCTTTTAGGAAGACCATTTTTACCCACCGTTAAGACTATAATTGATGTGTTTGATGGAACCATATACCTGAATTATCATGGGGAGAAATACACATGTAGCATCGATGAAGCTATGAAAAAACCATTGGATGTTGAAAATTTGCATGCTATCGATGTTATTAACCCCCTGGTCCAGGAATATCTTGAGACTGAGTTAATGCAGGAGCAGTTCAACAATTCAGGACTGAGTCACTCTATTGACAAAGAGGTAGCAGGGTGGTGTGAAACTCTATTGACTCAAGATATGACAGACGAACAGATCAATGAAGCGATCATGGCATTCTGCCACCAACCATTATCATTCAAGCCAGTTCTGCTCAAGCAAAGGGCCCAGACGAGGCAACCGATTCCGGGGAAATGGCAACCAGAATCTTGGAAAAAAATCCTCTACCCAGGAAGCCATCACACCCAAGAAGGAGCTGAAGAAATTGCCCGAGAGTCTAAAGTATGCCTACATTGGAGAGGATGAAACTTTCCCAGTGATAATAAACAGCCACTTGACAGAGAAACAAGAGAATGATTTACAGGAGGTAATCAGAAGGAACAAGAAGGGCATAGGATGGATTCTCTCAGACCTGGTAGGAATCAGCCCTGATCTTTGTATGCACCACATCAGACTGGAAGAAGGTGCCCATAGAGACCCCCAGCGTAAGCTGAATCCGAACATGAGGGAGGAAGTTCTGAAGGAAGTTTTGAAACTGCTGTCCCTAGGAATTTTCTACTCCATCCCAGATAGTGAATGGGTTAGCCCAGTCCACATGGTGCCTAAGAAGTCAGGGATACAGGTGATCAAGAACGATAGAAATGAATTGGTGCCGACTCGGCTAGTGACTGGATGGAGAATGTGCATTGACTACCGGAAGCTGAACGAAGCCACTAGAAAGAATCATTTTCTCTTACCCTTCATCGACCAGATGTTGGAAAGATTGGCTGGAAAACAGTACTTCTGTGTCCTTGACGGATACAGTGGGTATTTCCAGATATATGTAGATCCTGAAGACCAAGAGAAGACAACCTTTTCCTGTCCATTTGACACTTATGCATACAGAAGAATGTCGTTTGGTCTATGCGATGCACTCGGAACCTTTCAGCGTTGTATAATGAGTATCTTCTCAGATCTGCTGGAAGTGTGTATTGAGATCTTCATGGATGATTTCACTGTGTATGGGAATTCCTTTGATTCCTGTTTAGCCAACCTAGATCTGGTACTGAGAAGATGTCAGGAGAAGAATTTGGTTTTAAACTTTGAAAAATGCCATTTTATGGTGCCAGAAGGAATAGGCCTAGGTCATGTGGTCTCTGAGCGAGGTTTTCATGTGGATAAGGCCAAAGTGATCTCGAAGCTACCCTACCCTACAAATCAGAAAGAAGTCAGAGGATTCCTGGGGCATGCAGGGTTTTATAGAAGATTCATCAGGGACTTCGCAAAAATTGCTCAGCCACTTACTCATCTCCTGCACAATGATGTGGAATTCGTCTTTAATGAAGACTGCAAGAAGGCATTTCAAATGTTGAAGGATAAGCTTGTCTCTGCTCCAATAGTAGAGCACCAGATTGGAATCACCCCTTTGAGGTGATGTGCGATGCCAGTGATTTTGCAGTAGGAGCAGTCCTGGATTAGAAGATCGAAGGAAAGAGTTATGTCATTTTTTATGCCTCGAAGACTCTCAAGCGGGCTCAGAAGAACTATGATACTAAAGAGAAGGAGATGTTGGCCGTAGTGTACTCATTTGAAAAATTCCGACCGTACTTACTGGGGTCAAAGGTGATAGTTTACACTAACCACGAAGCCATTAAATATCTCCTGGCCAAAAAAGAGTCCAAACCAAGGTTGATTAGGTGGGTGTTACTACTGCAAGAATTCGACCGGGAGGTAAAAGATAAAAAGGGCAAAGAGAACAAGGTCGCACATCATCTGAGTCGAATATTTCAAGGGGACACGGACGAAGCCATACCCGATGCCTTCCCCGAAGAACATCTTTACTATCTAGGGAAATCTGCTAGACCTATTAACTAGGAAACAATATTGGTAGTAACGGGTCCAAGAACATCAAACAAGGGGAAATATCCGATGAATACAGATCCATGGTTCGCTGACCTGGCCAACTACTTGGTCACAGGAGAAATGCCAGGTTCCCAAGAAACTTCCCGGGCCCAGAGGATGATGTTAAAGAGTGAGGCCAAATACTACTTTTGGGACGATCCTTATCTCTGGAAGATGTGCTCAGACCAAGTAATCCGACAATGTATTCCAGAATGGGAACAGAGGGACGTGCTCAACCATTGCCACGCTCTGGCGTGTGGAGGTCATTTTGGACCTAGGAAAACTGCCAGAAAAGTCTTAGACAGTGGATTCTACTGGCCTACACTGAACAAGGATTTCTTCGAATTCTGTCAATGTTGTGAGAGATGTCAACAGACATGAGGAATTTCAAGGAGGGACGAGATGCCCCAAGTGCCAGTAATAGTCTGCGAAATTTTTTACGTGTGGGGGATGAATTTTATGGGACCGTTCCCATCTTCCTATGGCAACACTTATATTTTGGTCGCGGTTGACTATGTGTCCAAATGGATAGAGGCGAAGGCTACGCCCACCTGTGAATCAAAGAAAGTGACAAAGTTTCTGAAGGCAAATATTTTTAACAGATATGGAGTGCCTAGAGCTATAGTCTCAGACCAGGGGACACACTTCTGCAACCGCACCATAGAGGCATTGATGAGGAAATACGGTGTCCACCATCGGTTGTCTACTCCATATCACCCCTAGTCAAATGGTCAAGCTGAAGTCTCAAACTGAGAAATCAAAAGCATTCTGGATAAAACGGTGAATACTACGAGGAAAGATTGGAGTAAGCGCCTTGATGATGCTCTCTGGGCCTATAGGACCGCTTACAAGACACCAATTGGGATGTCACCTTATAGATTGGTATTTGGGAAAATGTGCCATCTGTCCGTGGAAGTGGAACACAAGGCATATTGGGCCATAAAGGAGATGAATATGAAGGTGTTGGCCTGTGAAGAAGAAAGGAAGCTGCAACTACAGGAACTGGAGGAACTAAGGCTGGAAGCATTTGATTAAGCGATGTGGTATAAGGAGAGAACAAAACTCTGGCATGACAAGAACCTTCAGGTCAAGGAACTACGAGTTGGGCAGAAAGTACTTCTTTTTCAATCTCGGCTCAAGCTAATGCCTGGGAAGCTGAAATCCAAGTGGATAGGCCCGTACACTATCGTCGGCCTTCGAGCAAATGGAGCAGTGGAAGTCCAAGGAAGCGCCCCAAATTTTGTTCCCTTCCTCGTCAATGGACATCGGGTAAAACTACTTATGGATAATTCGGAATTGCATGTAGTGGAAGAAGTGTCACTGCATGCATCCGTAATTATTGCCTAACTGGTTAGGAAAATGATTATTCTCAAAAGAATTCCTAGGTTAGGTAAAACAGGATTAAATTTTATCTGTGTACTGACCTAGGGGATCTTGAGAATACTCATCTGCAGGTGTAAATAGTTTACTCGCTTTTCTAAAAATAAGAAAATCCAAACAAAGAAAAAATTAATCTTCCAAAAATATTTTTGAAACACCAAGCTCTGTAGGGAAACTGCTTTGTCATTCATAATCCTCGACCTGGGACTTTGGTGTTTCAACTTTAACTTTGCGTGGTATTGAGAGATGCATAGGGGAGGCAAAATGCTTTTGGAGGGAAGTCGGTTACTGTTTGAAATTCAAAATCCGCCTTTTTGAGGAGGCGTACGGTTGCTTACATCACCCTGCAACCGTTCGCCTTCCTTATCTAAAAACAAATAAAATAATTTCTCTTTTCTTTACAAATCAAAACTTCCATCGACTCTCTCTCTAATCTCTCAGATTCTCTCTCAATACTCACTCTTTCATTACCCAATTTCTCTCAAACCCTAACCCAATTTTACCCTAGTTTTCGTAAATTTCTGCAGAAAAAAAAACCATGGAGAAGGCACCGGCTACTACTGCAAGGAAGGAAAACCCCATCCCAAAACCACCATCTAGCGATTCATCTCAAGCCCATCGACCGGTTCCCGCGCAAGCAACTTTTCCAATGCATGATATACAAACCGAGTGGAGATTGGCTTCAGAATCAGAACCCACTACCACTGCAGACCCTAAAGAGGCAACAATCTTGAGGGAATTGGAGGAGGAATTTGGCAGCAAGGTGGAGGCCAGAAGAATATTTGCCCTCTTTTCGGCTATGCATCAAGGGAAATCTGCCGGAGCCGCAACCACAGCGCCACAACCGCCAACAATTCATGTGTATACAACAACCCAGACCTCGATTCCACACTCGGAGAAAGCCCAAGCCCCAATCGAAGAGTCTACCCAAGATCAACCACATGCAGAAACTGGGCCGAGCCCCATCATAGAAGAGCAGGGGGGCGTTGGTGGACTCGAGGTGGAGCAGGAGGGCGTTAGTGGTTTTGCAGAGGAGCTTGACGAAATGACGGTGGACGATTTTGGGAATGAGGCCGCAAAGGAAGGTAAAATTTCTGGGGAGAAGTTTGTTGAGGGGGAAACCCCTGTTTCAAAGTCTGTGTAGGGGGAAACCCCTGTCTTAAAATCTACTGAGGGGGTGACCCCAAATCTGTATGTCGAGGGGGGGACATCGTTTGAATCCGTTGTGGGGGCAACCCCAAGTTTGTTTGCTGAGGGGGAAACCCTGAAATACACTGAGGAGGAGACTCCGAAATTATCTGAGGGGGAAACCCCGTCCATGTTTGCTGAGGGAGAAATCCCTGAAAAGTCTGTGGGGGAAGAGATCCCCGTTGTAGCTGAAACACAGGAGCCCAGGGAAGAAGGGCTACATAAGATCGTGGATCTGGTAGATGTACCGGACAAGGAGGACTCACCACTACAACCAAGGGAGTCTAGGAGAAGGGTGCGGAGGAGCGTACTGGACGAGGTAGAAGATGTTGACCAGTCCAGGGGATCGGGATTCCCTGCCCCAGGGGCACGAGGTACTCAGGAGGAGGACGTGCCTGGGTCAGAGGAGGAGGTGGATGATGCGGAAGAACGCCGCATAGCTATGGCGCGCAAGCGTAAGGGCAAGAAGGTAGCCATTTCCCAGCCCCGAAAGTCACAGAGAATCTCTTCCGTCAAGAAAGCAGACTCGCCGCTCCCTGCTCCATCTAAAACTCCTAGACCCGGTCATTCAAATGCCGAAAGTGAATCGGAGGAATAAGAAGTCCCCAACTACGAGCGGATCGAGATCTGGGTCACCAAGAAAGTGTTGGGATCCATGGCTAAGTTTGATGACTCCAGGAGAGCACATACTTACAAGTAAAGGAGCGCGGTTGGAAAGTTGGCTAAGTCTGGCAAGCGTTATGATCCAGAGTCCTTAAGGCACATTGAGTCAGAGGAAGAGTTCCTCGGCTGTATCAAGGACATCGTCTTCGAGTGGTTACTAAAACACAGTGAGCATGAGGTACATGTGGTCGCGGCAAGGGAATTCTTCTCCACATTCCGCTCCAAGGTAACCACCGACCCTGAAGCCGACTTGATTTCCTTCCGCCTATTCAATATCGAGCATTTGATGAGTGTCCGAGAATGGTCTCTCCACCTGGGATTGTTTACTACTGCAGAGGACAAAGAGGGTATTTGGGATGACAGGATGTTTGGCCCACCAAGGAACACGCCCGGATTCACAGCGCAGACGGCATGGGAGTCTATAACACACGCCAGGAGTGGAACCTTCAAGACCAGTGTGTCGAAGGGAATCCATATCACAGACCACCTCCTCCGGTTCGCGCAAAAATTTATCGGCTATAACCTCATGGGTACAACCAATTCCAGCCTCACTACCACCAAGATCTATTTCACCTGGTGCATGTCGAAGAGGATCAAAGTTCACCTTGGCTATTGGCTAGCCTAAGCCTGCCACCAAATGACTGTCAACCCATCACGCCACATGTATACCCGCCACCTGCTAGGCGCCTACATTCAGCGGAACTTTATAATGAAGTTCGGGAAGGCGGAGCCTGATGTGATGATGTGTGAGCCTCCGGAACTGTTTAGTCTGGAGTATTTCTTCAATAAGGGGCTCTTACACATGGAAGGGCAGGATGTGTGCTTCTACAATGTGGGGGCAGTAGTGGAGAAAGGCGTGGCAGGCGTGAAGAGGGAACTAGAGAAAGAGGTGGTGAATGCAGATTTGGGAGAGTTGAGGAAGGAGGTCGCCGCGATGCGTTAGGAGCTGGGCGGGGCTAGAATGGAGTTGCAAGCCATCAAGGAGAGTACTGATGTCCTGGCCAATAGATCATCAACCCAGAATGAAAGGATGACTGATGCGGTCACATTGATGAAGAAGATGGCAGAGTGGCTTGAGCAGAAATTTTCCCAAACTCAGCAGCGGCTGCCCCCTGGACCCGGTAATGCGGCCAGGCAGCCCGGTCAGGGAAGCTCGTCACTCCAGCAGCTCCCGCCCCCGTCTAAGCCCTTGGTAGCCCCACTTGCATCGCTGTCCCTTGCGTCTATTTCAGTGAAGAAGACCCTGTCTAAACCCCCCGTGATAGCTGAGGAAGAAGCGCTGGCGTCACCGGCTAAAAAGAAAGTGAAGTTGAACCGCCCCAACGTACCATCCGAGTCTGGCTCCCGAGGGGGCCAGACTCAGAATTAATATCCCCCGTTGACCAAGTAAATTTTATATTTCAGTTGTTTTATTTTATTTTTCGTATGTGTGTGTTTTATTTGTGCTGAGCATGTTATAGTTGTTATGAGCATTCTCTCTCTTAGTCCAATCTTTGGTCTAAGTGTGAGAAGTTTATGTTTAAGTTGAACATGTTGTTTGTCTCTTGTGTAATTCTGCTTTCTCCCACTTAGCCCAATCCTTGGTCTAAGTGTGAGAAGTTTATGCTTATATTCAGCATGTTGTCTTTATATCTCTGTCTTCTCCCGCTTAGCCCGGTGCCCAGTCTAAGTGTGAGAAGTTTTCTTCTTGTATTTTGTATATGTTTGTTTTCTGTGTTTTGTCTAAATTGTGTGCACCAACTTCCCTACTTCCCCCCTTCACTAAGATGGCTTGGAGACAAGCTGGAGTGAAGTGGGAGGGGGAAGGGAGGTAGTGCAATATGTGCTTAAATATAATTTTCATTATATGCATCTAATAAATTCTGAAAATATAGAAAATACAATACAAAAATTATTTTAAAAAATCACGGATTGAATTTAATTAGAAAAGCAAATAATCTTTAGATAGTCAATAACATGAAATTGAAGAAGTCAATAACATGAATTTAATCTTATTCTTTAGATAGTCAATAATTAGAAAAGCAAATAATCTTTAGATAGTCTGACAGCAAAAACGTAAAAAACTAATTTCATCCTAATAGTTCTATTAGAAACATCTTTTTCGCCCCTTCATCATGAAGAGTGAAAAAGTAATCTAATAAATCAGGATCTCGAACAAGTTTCTTCGCAGCTTTTTGTCTGTGAGAATCAGTTAACGCTTCAATCTCTTGCAATTTCTCATAAAGCATATGACGATTGTCTTTTTTCTCTTTGTCACCTCCGGTAACACTTTCCAGAATCTTGTTCATTTGATCATTCGACTTATCCATGTGCGCAACAAGCACATTAGTCATTCGCTCCAAACTTGATATGCAACCATCTGAACTTCTTCTCCTCTTACGATCAAGTTTTTTTGAAGTTCCTTCGTCGCGAGGTGTAGTTAATGAAGGTACACCATCTTCACCAGATTCTCCATCTACTTGATCTACATTTTCTTCTCTATCTAATTCCTCGACTGCATCTAATGGAACTTCAGCATGTAATCCAGCAGCTCTATCTTTACCCCATACAATTGATAGTTGATCAAAGTAAGGGAAAGACTTGTTTTTCATGAAAGTACAATCTGGATGGCTCTACACACACAATAACACAATTTCATTATAATATGTTTGACATGCAACAAATACATAAAAATGGAATGAGAAATATACAATTTTTCACCTTCAAATAATCATCCCAAACATCCGCACTTGCAGTAACACATTTTCTTTCATCATCCCAACCAAAGCCACTCAATTCTCCATTAGCACGTACATCATAGATAGCATGATATTGTTTTTTCAATAACTTACAACGAGATTCGATGTGTGGCTTTTCTTTAAGACCATTACCAGGAAGTTTTTCTTGCAATATTTTTTCCAACTCCTTTTGATAACCTTTTCTCAAGCCACTGCCACTTTCACCATCCCAATTCTTACTCCTCTTCAACTCAACAATGGATTCTACAAGTTTTGCATCTTCTCCAGTAGTCCATACATGATTACTCTTTCCTCGGCAAGCCATCTGAAAAAATGAAAGAAACAAGTACTGACAATTCTCTTATATGAATGAGCTTCATACATAAATAAAAAACACCAAAGAAGCAAGATATGGGATTCTTGATACCAAACATAAGCATAAATATGCTAGAAATTAACATACATGTTATGATATAAAAGATACAAAAATTCAAAATGAAAGCTAAAAGAATTTATCGTATAAATCAACAAAAAGATATTAATAACCTCAATCAACACAAAATGTCAGATTGTCACTAGTAAATTCAGATATTATGAAAGAAAAAAGTAAAATACTAATATCAAGCAATATGTCTACTTTCCATCCACTGACTAAACATTTCATTAGCTAAATTATATCTCCAATTTGTCCACTCTTGAGTTGGTTCAGCAGAAGTAATTGATTCTCCATCTAGTCCAATAGCCTCTTCTTCATTTCGCAAATTGTCACCATAATCATTTTCAATAGGATCAACTGGCATATGTTCTCTAATGTGATTTTGAAGAAGACAACATGCCATTACAATTCTTCCTTGTTGCTTGATTGGATAAAATTTTGGATTCCTAATAATGCCCCAGCGCATCTTTAGCATACCAAAGCACCTCTCAATAACATTTCTAGCCGATGTGTGCTTCATATTAAAAAATTCTTCAGGAGTTGTTGGTTGACGCCCATTCCTCCATTCACTAAGATGATATCTTTGCCCTCTAAACGGTGCAAGAAAGCCTTTGTCATTTGTGTAACCCGCATCCACTAAATAGTAGTAACCTAATTTTAAAAATTTATTAATTAGATTATTCATATGTATTGAATTAAAATTTTAAAAGTATCTAGCTACGTACCGTCTTGTATTGGTAACCCATTTCTTCTACTTAGAGCATCTCGAAGCACTCTACCATCTGCCGCTAAGCCTTCCCAACCCACAAGTACATATATAAATTGCATGTCTTGTGAACATACTCCTAAAACATTTGTAGAAGTATGACCTTTTCTATTGCGATATCTAGGTTTATCAACCTCGGATACTTACACTTCAATGTGGGTACCATCAATAGCTCCTATGCAATTCTACAATTTTAACTCAATCAATATTAAAGATATTTGTGTATATAATGAAAAAGAAGGTGTTTTTAGGATACGTTAAACCATTTCCATTTCGCATTAGTTGAATCCTCAGGTATAGAGGAGGGAGGTTTTAGTAAATGACCTTGAAGCCTAAGAACTGTATTTAGTACCCTATTGAAATACCTACAAATTGTTTCACCTGACCGCATGAAATTAGTCTTCATTGTACGATTCTTTTGATGGTGGGCTAGGATGTACAAAAATATAGCAACTTGCTCATCAACTGTCAGGTTATTTGTAGGTCTTAGTCGTCCAATAGTTCCAAGCATGTGAACTAGGCGCCTAAATGTATATCTATCCATACGTAATTGTTCATGACATGTGGTATCACTCTCATAGAAAAGTCTGTGAATGTAACGTGATCGGTCAATCTCACTCACGGAATATGAGGTCTTTAAATAATATTTTCGATAGTGATGTGCAACAATAGCTCTAATCATAAGCATCATTAGCTTCAATGTGTCCATTCTCTTCATATGAGTACTAATTAGAAGGAAAAGATGTTTTCCCAAATTTGATTTTACTTTCATCATCCTTCCCAAGAGACCCTGAGAAATTAAAGCTAGACATAACAATTTTTGAAAACTAACACAAAATTATTTCTAAGCAAGCCTAATATAAAGCTGATAAGAATATATAATTAGAACTACAACAATAAACTTGCACATACTCACAAAGAATGATCAGAATTGAAATACTGTGACATTTAAAAGCTATGCACCAGAAGATCTCATGGACAGAACACATTTTATATACATACAATACAAATATGTGCATATATGAAAATACACAACAGAAGCCGTCATATGCATATATACGACTCAGTGCACAAAAAAATTGCAGAAACCTAGAATATAAATCAATAATTTCTTGATAAGAAGCAAAAATCTTACTTGTTATTGAAGAATTTGGGCAGAAATTAGACTGACTGCAAATCAAAAGTGAAGGTGTGGAGAATAAAAAATAACCGCGAATAAATAGAAGAGAAGAGAGAAATTTTTTTGCGTATATTTTTTCCTATCTTTTAGAATCCTCATAATTGGAAAAAGAATAACTGGGTTATGCTAGGGAATCAAAATCCGCATATTTTGCCCAACTTTCCACATTTTTAGGATTCTGATTACTTTCCTAATTTCTTTAAAAATCAAACTAACATTGAAATTTAAAAGTTGAGGAATCAAATTACTTTCCCTGCCAGAATCCGGGCAACCAAACGTGGCCATAGAGATATTGATCCTAACATCCCTGGTGAGGAATGAGTGATCGAGTGAATCACACAACTGGTAAGGCTATAGGATATCTAGAAGAACTGAAAAGCCGACTAGGTAGACGAAGGGAAGGGGAGGATCTGGAGAGTGTGAACTATTGGATTGACCTTAAACTTGTGGGGACGTCTGCCTAAAAGTCTGAGCTAATTCATGTCTATATGTTTTGTTTTCTTAAGTGTTTGTTTTCTTTTTCTTTCTTTTTATGTCAATAGCGTGTCTAGGTCTAGGTGTCCAGTGTCTTTAGGGGTCGGTCAAGAAATAACATGCATTGAAATTCGCCTTATTTCTTTTTCTTGTCTTTATACTTGAGGACAAGTATGGTTTTTAAGTGTGACCAGTTTGATAAGGCTAATTTCATGCATTGGTTATGGGGTTAAATTCTATAATTTCCCAGGTCTAACACAAATTTTAAGCCAGGTGTGTAAAGAAAATTGCCAGATCTAGGAAGAAGTAGAAAATCGTCTGGAGAAGGAAGTTGGCAGAGAAAGTGAGCAAAATAGAAAAGGAGTTACCAGACGAAGGAGCATCTGAGAAAAGGACAGAATGAGGATTACAAGGAAGACTCTAGAAGCTCCATCCCTTATAAATAAGAGCTGCGGCACACGAGAAAGGATCCATCATCCTTAGCTATTAGCTCAGCTTTCTCACACTCTACACACACACTTGGGGGAAATCAGTTTGGGTGATTTTACGGTTCAGAATTTCATCGGAGTTGTGTAACACCGTCTCTACAAGAGGCGAAGATACAATCTATTTTTCTGTTTTAAGTTTACGTTTCTGAATTTCCCGAGTCTTCGCCGTTCGAAGCTCGACCGTATTTTGTTAATTTCCCGAGGCAAGATAAGTTGCTGCTTATCTTGTTGTTGTGTTTAGACTGTGTGCACAAAAAAGAATAACAAGCTTCCTAGGTCCAGCGAATCCACTAGATCACAGGGTCTAGGAACTCAGAGATCGTTGGAAGATCTCGGTCGTCGGACACACAGAATACCGCTTCAAAAACCCTCAACCACGTATACTAAAATTAGCACAGGGAAGTAGGGATCGATCCCACGAGAGATGAATGCACAATTAAACATGCTCAAGGATTCGGGACTATTTTTGGGTTCGCTGCTGCCACGCAATTTTGGGTTGAGGAAATTAAACTAAACTTGGAGTTGAAATCTGCTACACTAACAACTAGATCTAGGCAGAACAGAAATCATGCATATAAACTGGAACGAGCGGTACAATCACTAGATTAAGAAACTATTCTCTAAATTACCTAGACCTGGGAAATAAACTGACGGTGGGGACCATTTACTGAAAAGGTGAAATACGGACGAAAAGTTGGAAAACAACTAACTAAAGTACTAACTAACAACGACATCATCTTCTCCAACAATTTGCATAAAACTTTCAGTAGAAACAGAGATGGAACGTAAATTGAAACGAAGCAGACTGAATTTAAAAGCAATTAAAACTAAGCAGATCTGCGACTACTAGACGAAGTAAAATGAAAAGAGAGCAGAAAATTCATGATCCATGCACAACTCGGTTTCCCCTGTTCAGATCCACACTTCGGATGCTAAATCCACTCCGGATCCAAGCATCCGAAACAAACTCCGACCAAAAGTATATCCATAGCTACAGATTCGCCAAACAACCACCGATCAACAACAACAACACAAATCCACAACCTATTTCCCAGATCAAGCACAGAAACATCCAAAACAGAGAATAACATTCAACTGCCGAAATAAAACCTCAAACAAAAACATAGAATCAACATAAATCAACACAAGATAAACACCATCATGACATAAACTAAATGCATAGATAATCGGTGAGTAGCCAGCAACCAAATCGACTTCCAAAACGCTGAAGTTCGACGGAATAAAAGTGCAAAAACTGAATGGAAACTGATTGTATCTTCGCCCTCCGTGAGGACGGTGTTACCACTAACTTTCGCCGAAGATGAACCCCTAACTACCCCAGAATTCCCATTTGTCCCAAGTGTGTGAGTGTGTGAGCTGAGAGCAAAATCATCTATATGGCGTGTGCTGCATGCTCCTCTATATATAGGCGTAGAAGTGGGTCCAGCGAGGTATGAATAGTCTTTGTTGCCCTCAGCTTTTGACTCCCTTCGTCCAGCCATTTTTTTCTCTTCAACTCTGCTCACTTTCCTTCGTTTTCCTTCGCTAGTCCATTGCCTCCAGCTCTTCCTGGATCTAGCGATTCCTTCACACACCTGGCTTAAAAACTGCGTTAGACCTAGTAAAATAAAGTGTTTTTCACCACATAACCGATGCATGAAATTAGCCTTATCAGTCCCTCTGTATTTAGGCTCATAGGTCCCTCTATAATTTCAGATTCAAGACAAGACCGTCACAGATCCTCTTTAATCATATGATTCATGTACTTTCAAAACTATAGGTAAAAACATATCCATGTATCAATTACATATCCATTTATTCCATCAAATAATTCCAATACTATAGATAAATATATCCATTTGTACAAATCGCATATCCACATCATACTACACCCTCAATATCAAATAACACATAACCATTTCAAACCCACATCATATAATTCTAATATTCACTCCAATTTAACACATAACAATCAATCACGTTAAAATTAAAAGTGTAATTTATAAACAAATTAATTTAATCGAATTTGACTCCACTTGCTACATCCTTAATCCTTTTAATTTAATAGAACTTGATTCCACTTGCTACATCCTTAAATCCTTTTATTTTACTTCCGCTAAAATCTTTTGCTATAACATCTCCCTATATTTTTCTTGCTTCCTTTCTTTTTTCTTTCCTTCCCATTTCACTACGAATACATATTTTTCAAAAACCCTCTAAGTCGGCCAAGTCACCAACCAATTATTAAGCTCTAATTTATCTACATTTTCTTTCTTTTTATTCATCGCATTACACGTACACATGCAAATTGCATGCATTATCCTATTAACTACACGTGCTCACCCATTTTTCCAATAGTCACCAATAAAGCTTCTCTCTTTTTATCTTATTATTTATTCTATGTATGTATGTGTACAATAATAAGATTATAAATATTTCACTAATATATGTGAACATATGCTTTTGCAGTACTATAAGCAATTAGGCTTTAATCTCAACAAATACACGTATATTATATATTCCTATTTTCTTATTTGTTATATGTTCTTTATGAATCATTTACACTTACATAAAATATATCTATGTACTTGTACTTATAAACTCAATATTTGTATTTTTAACTATACTAATCTATCACAAATATTTAATTCATAAATATTCAAATTTATAATAAAATCTTCTAATATAAAAAAAATACATAATTAAATTAGGGATTTTACAACAACGCCTTAGTTTTAATCAATATTTAATAGTTTTAATCATAAATAAATCATATAACACGATTTATTCTGAAATAAATATGCATCTAATGTAAGACTAATATAATTTTCGTTTATTAATTTGAAAAAAATCAAAATTAACTAGAAAATTTCAACAAAAATACTCATATATAAATTTTTAGTAGTATCAAATTTTTAGTCAACTTCATAATATTTAATCACAAGCAATTATAACAACCGAACGAAGGCTAAATAGAATAGCTCTTATTTTTCTATCATGATTAATATTAGAGTGAACTACAAAAATGGTCCCTGTACTATGGGTTTATCTCGCCCATAGTCCCTGGACTAAGGGTTTACTTAAAAAATGGTCATTTTTCACTGTTTTTGGTCGAAAATACCCTTATAGGAGGTTTTGGATGGTTTGGGCAATTTGGTATTTTTACACATTTAACGTTTTAAATCTGATATTATTTCAGTTATGTACTAAATCTGATATTATTTCAAAATTATCATTCTTCTTCCCTTTTGTCATCCTCACTTTGTTTCTTTATTTCAATATTATATTTAATTTTACAAAATTAAATTTTAAATTTCAATTTTTAAATATCAATAAAAAATTTTAATTATAAAAATTATTAATAACAAAAATTAATAGTCATAATCAATATTTGATAGTGTCTAATATTTAATCAATAAGTTATAACAACGTTTTAGTTTTAATCGATATTTAATAGCTTTAATCATAAATAGATCATATAACATGATTTATTCTGAAATAAATATGCATATAGAAAACAATCAAAATTTACTAGAAAATTTCAACAAAAATACTCTTATATAAAATTTTTAGTATGATCAAATTTATAGTCAACTTCATAATATTCAAGCACAAATAATTATAACAATCGAACGAAGGCTAAATAGAATAGCTCTTATTTTTCCATCATGATTAATATTATTTTTCTATATTTCTTAATTCAGCTGAATATTATATTAAATAACAAAAAGTAATAGTTTTAATCAATATTTATAGTGTCCGTGAATTAATAGTTATAATTAAAAAATTTATTAATATTTAAAAATCAAAATTTAAAATTTAATTTTATAAAATTAAATCTAATATTGAAATAAAGAAACAAAGTGAAGGATGACAAAAGGGAAGAAGAATGATAATTTTAAAATAATATCAGATTTTGTACAACCCTGAAATAATATCAGATTTAAAATGTTAAAAGTAAAAAGACCAAATTGGCCAAACCCCCAAAACCCCCAAAAGGGTATTTTCGACTGAAAACAGTGAAAAGGGATCATTTTCGAGATAAACCCTTAGTTCAGGGACCATTTTTGTAGTTCACTCTTAATATTATTTTTCTATACTTCTTCAATTCAGCTGAATATTATATTAAATAGTAAAAATTAATAATTTTAATCAATATTTACAACGTCCATGAATTAATAGTTTTAATTAAAAAAAATATTATTTATATTTAAAAGTTGAAAATTTAAAATTTAATTTTTTAAAATTAAATCAAATATTGAAATAAATAAACAAAGTAAAGGATTGTAAACAGGATGAAGAATAATAATTTTGAAATAATATCAGATTTAAAATATTAAAAGTGTCAGAAGATCAAATTGCCCAAATGCTCAAAAGGGTATTTTCGTACCACAAAATGGCAAAAGGACCAAATTTGAGATAAACCCTTAGTCCATGGATGTCTGGTGATATTTTTAAAGTCCATGGACTATGAACGAGATAAACCCATAATCCAAAGACCATTTTTGTAGTTCACTCTTTTTAATATCCAACAACTTTCTCTCTTCCTTTTAAAACATTTTAAAATTAGCATGCATAAAATCTTGTGCCGTCCCATAAATGGGTCATCTTCTTTGTAACGGAGGGAGTACTCCTTGTTCCCACAAAAGATTACCTATTTTCCTTTTTAATTAGTCTTACTCAAATGATCCATTACTAAAAAAATAAAAACTATTTTATCTCTATTTTATTTTTTTTATTTTATATTATTCTCTTCATCTTAACACATAAATTAAAATTACATAAAATTTTACATTGTTCAAGAAAATGATCTATCCAATTTGACAAGACCCCCATCAGCAATATTTACTATTTAGTTCTGTGAAAAAAGAAAATGAATGTAAAAAAATTAATAAAATGTAGATCTAAGTATTAAAGTTATAATGGTATAGGAGTGTAATGAACAGATAAATTTGATACCAAATGACAAAATAACATTTTACATCCTTATTTTTAAAATGAAAATTAATAACTAAATATTATACATAATTATAATTTCTAAAATTACATTAAATAAATACTGATAATTATACTGATTTTAATATCCAAATTTATGTCAGAAAGAAATTTATAAATGAAGGTGAATTGTGATTTTTTTATGTTATTAGGTTTTTATTTTACAGAAGAATAAAAGAAAATAAAAAAATAGGTGCCACACCTGGTCTAACACTGGCCCAACCACTACCATTCTCCCGCAACGCACTAAGACTAAATAGCACTTCCATTTTTGTATGCAGTCACATTTGATGTGTTATAAGGTTTTGAGGCTCTTAGTGCCTTCAAAATGCCATGTTTCACCTTTTAAGTGGTCATTTATTTTCAATTTGATAATGTGTGAATAAAATAGCTAAAAGTAAATACATACAAAATAATTTATATTTATTTTGTATTTTTTAATATATTAAAGTAATTAATTATGTTATAGTACTCCCTCCATCCCGGAGTATTAGACTCGCTTCTTTTGGGCACATGATTTAAGGAATTGATATTTAAATAGTTAAAGTGGAGATAGTAAAGTATGATAGAGGGAAAAAGTAGGAGAGAGAAGAGAGAAAAAAGTAGGTGGAGAATAAAATAAGATAGATGTTTTTTGCTAAAAAAGGAAATGAGTCTAATATGTTGGGACATTCCAAAAAGGAAAGTTGGTCTAATACCTTGGGACGAGGGAGTACTAAAAACGGAGACTATTTCTATTTTGGTATCTACTAGTGTAAAAATAGTCCACTTTTATTTTTGGTAATTTTTTCTTTATAATGAATGGACCATATTCTCCACTAACAATACTCTATTAATTTTTTTATTCTCTCTCTACTAGGATTTATTAATTAAATATTAAAACATGTGGAATCTCAAATTTTTCTATTATTTTAATATATATATGTGAAGAAGTAAAATAGAAGGCATAGATCGGAGTATTATTATTAATTATTCCATTAAATTGTTGGTGATGTTTACCAATGAGAGGAAATAATTTTTATAAGTTTAAATTAGGTTGGATTGGATGAAATTAATGTCACTGGATGAGGGGAGACTTAGGTCATCGACCATCTTGTTTCTTAAACCGTGTTTTCAATATAATATTTGTGGTTCTCACGACACTTTTCCATCTCATTTCTTACTTTAGAAAGAATACCCACATCTCACTATTCATTTTTTTAACTATTCATAGATCTCAATTTTATTTTCTGTTCAATTCTTATTTAATTTATTTATATGCTAATTAAATTCTTTTATAATTTTAGAATACGAGATTCATTTAAACATAATTAAATACTAAAATTAAATTCGTAGATCAATTATTTTCGTCAGAAATTAAATTTTATGCTAATGAAATTGACATGATAAAAAATATAAAAACATGCTATTAAATTAAACAAGAAAAGAAAAAATAAAAAGATATTAAAATGAATAAGACAATAAAAATGACTCTGCGGATAGTAATCTTGAGGATAAAAGATGAAGTTATGTTATATCCTAGCCATTTCATAGGAAAAATTGTCATTTAAATCATAATTTTAGGTGGACTTCTGGTTAGTCACGTGACTTATTAAATCAACCAATTAAATTATAACTTCTATACATTTTTTAATTGTCTCATTAAATTGAAATTGTGATGAAATTTGTTGTATCTTTTATATTTTTCGGTCATCATATCTTCACCAATTATATAATAATTATTTAAAAATTGACCACCATAATTACGTACACTTTTAAACTATTCAGAAGTTAACCAAATATTAGTATGATTTAAATGACAAATTTCATCAAAATTTTAATTGTATGAGATAATTGAAAAATATACAAAAGTTTTGATTTAAATAATTAATTTGAGATTAATAAGAAGTCAACCAAAAATTATGATTTAATTTGATATTTTTTCCAAATACTGTATTAGTCTATTAGACCATTTGTCATTAATTCTCTGGCAAGCCCTTTCATGCCCTTAAGCCTATTTTTGAAAAGAGTAGAATAAAAAGAGAATAGAAGTAGTTAGTAATGCATAGATAAGTGTTGAGAAAAAATTAGTAGCAAGTTTGTATGAAATAAAAAGGAAAGTTGTTGCAAAGTTGAAGTATTGTAGTTAGTAAGTGTTAGAGAAAAAATTAGTACCAAGTTTGTACGAAAGAAAAAGGTTAGAAAAAAGAAAAGAAAGTTTGAAAGTTGTTACAAAGTTGGAAGCAATGTTTTAAAAACCGGACCGAATCGGTCGGTTCGATCAGTCGGACCGTGAACCGATAGGTAGTCCGGTCCGGTTCACTCTTTTAAACCACCAATGCATTGAACCACTGTGAACCGGCAGAACCGGCCGGCCGGACCGGTTGGACCATAAACCGGAAACCGGTTTAATATTATTTTGTTTAAAATTTTTTAAAATTTGCTGTTGGTAGGGGTTGAACTCATGACCTCTCTTCTACATAAGAAGACCTCTACCACTCCACCACATGAGCTCATTGAACAATTTGAACATCAAATATTTTTATACATTAACCATTAAATTTTTATCTACAAAAACTAATAATTCATTTTAATTTTATATTCTTTAATATAATTGTTAATTATAATATAAATAATTATCATCCTCTATATTTTAATGATGCTCTACTTAACATCTATATTATTATTAGTACCATATAAAATTCATTATTTACTATAAATAAATTTTTTATATTATATACTTAATTTATATACCCTAGCTATTCACATCAATGAATATTTTTATCTAAACTTAATACTTAATTCGTATTTAATTATAATATTATTTTATAAAATAAATTTTCTTAAATTAATAAACATTATCTATTTTAATACATAAAAATATTAAATTTCTTAATAATATATAATATATGTGTTTATTATATATTCCGGTTCAACCAATGGTTCGACTAGTAAACTGATTGAACCAATGAACCAGTAACGATGCCGGCTCGGATTGGTTGGAAGTGTTGTAGTTAGTACTAAATCAAAGTTGAATATCCCAGTATCTTTCAATAATAAAACTGGATTCATAATTAATAATGATGCAATGCTATATGGGCCCCAGCGTTGTAGTGGTTCCATTTAAAGTTGCAAATATAGACACATAAAATTAATAAAACAGGCATTCTTCGTATCGTTCACGGTTGTTGATATAAATGCAATTGTTATTTAGAAGAAGAAGAAGATAAAATTAATAAAACAGGCATTCTTCGTATCGTTCACGGTTGTACTACTGCAAGTACAACAATCAGGGCCTTTCTGCGTTCACGTCGTCTCTCTATCTCGCCGGTCTCGTCTCGTCCCTCGTTGCGTCTCCGATCACGCGCAAGTACGGCCGACGCGGCAGCATCATCTGCGGCGGCGTAAGCTTCTTGATCGGAGCGGCGCTCGATGCCTCGGCGGTTAATTTGATCATGCTCATTTTAGGCCGGATCATGCTCGGTGTGGGCATTGGATTTGGAAATCAGGTACTAATTTATCAATAATTCTAATCTCCAAAACTCTAATTTGTTAATTGTTTATAAAATCTATCAAATTTTTCAAAAAAAATTAATTCTTGCATTTGACCAAATTGAGCTGTTCCTTTTTCATTTTTTAAGTTCAAAACGAATTCATTTAATTATCCACGTTGTCATCGTCACATTAAAACACAGTTACATCAGTATTCAAGCATCCATTGAAAACATTAGAATGTGTTCACCTTTCTGGATATAGCAAGATTTAGACTCAATTTTGAGCATTAATAAGTGTTCAATGTGTTTGATACAAATCTTGCTGGCCGCCTGGCCCTAAGAAATCTCCACTTTTCATTTCTTCTATAAATGGTGATAATTGTAGTATCATTGAAATTCACCTCAAGAATCGAGAATGAAATACTATTTCTATCCCTGCTTTTTAGAATTCTCCAACTTCTGGGGGATACTCATCCGCCCACAATAAAAATCTAAATAAGAAAAATTAAAAATATTTCCCACTTATCAAAACCTGGCCTAATTCATGGAAACACCTATGGAATGGTTTATTTTTGTGGGCCCACAAGCTACAATTCTAACCAACTTTCATTTCTAATAAAATCATCTCAAACAAAGTGAACACTATTTTTTATTTTATTTTTATAGGAGTGCGCTAATTTAACACCTAATTAACATAATTTTTTTTATCATAGTAGCATTAACAAAATTAGACTAAATTTCATGATTTTGTAGGCAGTGCCGCTCTACTTATCAGAAATGGCGCCGACTCATCTGAGAGGCGGCCTGAACATGATGTTCCAGCTGGCGACGACGCTCGGGATATTCACCGCCAACATGATCAACTTCGGGACGCAAAAGCTCGAACCGTCGGGTTGGCGCCTCTCGCTGGGGCTGGCAGCTGCGCCGGCCATCCTGATGACGATCGGAGGCATACTTCTCCCTGAAACGCCCAACAGCTTAATTGAAAGAGGATTCGAACAGCAGGGCAGGAAAGTGCTAGAAAAAATCAGAGGAACAAACGACGTGCAAGCCGAATTCGAGGACATAATGGACGCTAGCGAGCTCGCAAACTCAATCAAGCATCCTTTCCGGAACATTCTAGAAAGACGGAACCGGCCGCAGCTGGCGATGGCCGTCTTCATGCCGGCTTTCCAGATATTAACGGGCATCAACGCCATTTTATTTTACGCGCCCGTGCTTTTCCAGGCCATGGGACTGAAGGGGAACGCGCCGCTCTACTCCTCAGCCGTGACGGGAGCCGTGCTGGCTGCCTCCACGGTCATCTCCATCGCGACGGTCGACAGACTGGGGCGGAGGGCGCTGCTGATCAGCGGGGGCGTGCAGATGATCGCGTGCCAGGTGATCGTGGCGATCGTGCTAGGCGTGAAATTCAGGGGAGATGGGGAGCTTTCGAAGGTGTATTCGGGGATTGTTGTGGTGGTGGTGTGCTTGTTTGTGATGGCGTTCGGGTGGTCGTGGGGGCCGCTGGGGTGGACCGTGCCGAGCGAGATATTCGCGCTGGAGACGAGGTCGGCGGGGCAGAGCATCACGGTGGCGGTTAACCTGTTCTTCACCTTTGTGATTGGGCAGGCGTTTCTGTCTATGCTCTGTGTTATGAAATTCGGGATTTTCCTATTCTTCGCGGGCTGGATTGTGGTGATGACTCTTTTCGTCTACCTTTTCTTGCCGGAGACGAAGGGTGTTCCGATTGAGGAGATGAGTTTCTTGTGGAGGAGACACTGGTTTTGGAAGAGGTTTATAACGTAGTAGTAATATTTGCAAGTTAACTTGCGTAATAATAATGGAAGAAATCATTTTTCTGATTTTCCCAATTGCAATTTGGACAATGATTGAGGATGGTATTGGAATATGAGAATTTGATAAAATTAAACAATCTACAATAACCAGAAACTCTGAAAATATAAATGCTGAATGAAACTTTAAATGATATACTAATTCTTTTGTACATATACACAAAGGGTTCTACTTTGGTAATTTTGTACATATACACAAAGGGTTCTACTTATACCAAACAAATAAACTGCATGAGGGCATCCACAATGGGGCGTCCTAAGGTCTGTTCTATAGGGCGCTTTATGCTCCGCCACGTCAGTATTTTATCCTCATATTCTTTCACCTACAATGGGGCGCCCTAAAAGTCCGTCCTAAGCCTTTTTTACTTATTTGAATATTTAAAACACTACAAAAATTGAAAAAAACAACTTCATTTCATTTAAAGTTCAAATTACAGTACAAAATAAAAAAAACTACAAATTCACAATGGTCGTTACGCTTCCAAACTTCTTCAATCATGTTGTTCATGAGCTGAGCATGGTTTTGTTGGCTGCACATTGAAATCTGTTTTGCTATAACCTCATTGAAGCCCATCGGTAATCCTCGAGCGACAGGTGGGGTCGTCGTGCTGGAGCTAGATCCACCTTCATCATCGCCCCAATCGGTGACACTTCCACCTTGTTGTTCGACTATCATGTTATGCAAGATGATGCATGCATACATGACATCGGCGACGACTTCCTTGAACCAGAAATGCATCGGACCTTTCACTAATGCCCACCGCGATTGGAGCACACCAAAAGCCCGCTCCACATCCTTCCATGCAACCTCCTGCTTTGCCGCAAATAACACTCTCCTGTCACCCATTGGGCAGCTGATCATCTTCACAAAAACAGGCCACCTTGGGTATATGCCATCGGCCAAATAGTACCCCATATGATATTGGCGTCCGTTGGCAGTGAACTCGGTGGCCGGGCCACGACCCCTGGAGTGATCGGCGAAGAGGTTGGACGAGTTGAGGACATTGATATCGTTGTTCGACCCGGCTACACCGAAGTAAGCATGACAGATCCAGAGCCGATGGTCAGCGACGGCTTCGAGGATCATTGTCGGGTGGCTACCCTTGTTTCTAGCCGAAGACAGCAGCTCGGAGGAAGAAGAGATCAGCGTGGAGGTCGAAGGGGAGAAGTCAGCTCGTCCAAAGAGGCAATCAAAGAGGCCCGTGATTTTGTTTCTCGTTAATGATACTATGATAGTATTTTAGTCTTTTATTTTATTATTATTTGTTGAACTATTTATTTTTGGAACATTTTGAGTCGAGCATTTTATAAGCTCCGTTTCAGGTTTTCTTGTTGGTTCTTTTCCGGAATGATCGAGTCGAACCAAACCTAGGGTCCTTAGATTATTATAAATAAGGATTCTGTGCATTGAAACACGGAAGAAATCAATACACAAGAATTTACCTAAATTTCCATCTTTACTTTACTGTTTTAATCTCTTCGCCCAAACCCTAGTTAGGGCAAAACCAAGGCTGCTCGACGGGAGATTCCTGCGAACGAACCTGCTCAACTCTGGTGACCTCTCATCGCCGGCCCTGATACGAGTTCACTCATATCACTTATCGTATCGCCCTGAGTATCATCTGTACTTTTCGTGAAAAAGTACGATGTGACGCTAATAATGTGCATAGACCATCGAGAGTTAAATAGTTTGACGCTTAAGAATAAGTATCCTTTAACAAGGATAAACGAATTGTTCGATCAACTCAATGAAGCTAGTATTTTTTTAAGAAAAACTTGAGATCCAACTGTCACCAACTAAATATTCGATTAGATGACATACCCAAGACATCCTTTCAAACTCGATATGATCATTTGCATTTATAGCGGCGCCGTTCGAATCAACAAATGCACCAACAGTACTCATGGATCTTAGGAAGCGTGTATTTCACCATTATCTAGACATGTTTATCTCCGTTTTCATAGATGACACTATCATCTACTCGAATGATAAGAAGGAACAAGGAGAACAACTAAGTGCGGAAAAATTGTACGTTGAATTTCGCAAGTACAAATTATGGCACAGAGAAAGAGAACTTTCTCGAGCACATTATGATCGCCGAAAGAATCCTAGTGAACCCGTCGAAAGAATAAACCATTGGGAATTGCCAATAACCATAAGTAAAAGTCAAGGTTTCTTAAGGATGAGTTGACCATTGTATCAGTACCAACGATCCATGAGCCATGAACAAGCTTTGGTGTCTGCACCGATGCATCAAGGAATGGATGTGATTTAGTTCTAATGCGGAATGTGAAGGTGATCGCCTATACATCGCAATATCGCAGACCACACGAGCTAAATCTAGAATTAACTATCGTAGCGCATGCACTGCTAATGATGCAATATCACCCCCATGGAGTTCAATGCGATTTTTTTTTCAGATCACAAAAGTCTCAAATATTTCTTTAAGCAGAAGGATCTGACATGAGATACTCAAACTAGTGAGAGACTACGAACAGTGGCGGAGCCAGGATTTTAATCCTGGGGGGAGGGGGGCAAATTACTATATTAAAATTTGTTGAGTGTTTTCGTGTCAACGACGCTGAAATAGCTCTGACATAAGTAGTGCGTTGCGCGCTAGAGATAGAAAATGAGATAAATAATTAGAGGATGAGTAATAGAAAATTTAGAGATACGGTGACAACGTCGACATGTAACAAAGTTAAAGAATAATATTTTTATAATAAAGATCATAGTACTATTGAAACCGATTTTACCGATAATATATAGTACTAGTATTTATATGTTTATGAAATTAAAGAATTACTTTCTTCTATTCTAGATTTTTTATGATTATAAATAAAATTAATTTATACAAAACTAATAGCTATAAGTTTATACTAGAGAAAATTAACATAACAAATATTTTACAGCATAAAATAAAATTATTTTTAGATTATATAAAATTGCTAGAGAAATGAAAGTCTAAAAGAGGCATAGAAAACAACTCAAATTCATAATGCTAGGAGGGGGGACCTGAACCCAGTTATTAGATTATATAAAATTGCTAGAGAAATTAAAGTCCAAAAGAGGCCTAGAAAACAACTCAAATTCATAATGCTAGGAGGGGGACCCGAACCCAACCCAGCCCAATTGTATGAATGCCTAGAATACATGCCAATTGCACTACTGCATCATTTTCAAGTCTTTCGTACATGTAATAGTGTATATACTATATAGGCATAATTGAAATGGCTGGGTGTCCGGGCCCCCCTCTCCCACCGTGGCTCCGCCAGTGACTACGAATATGGTATAAACTACCATCGCAAGTTTTGTAGCCGATACTTTGGAGCGAAAAGACTCTGCACTTATGAAGATTAATTCATTTATTTTTATCCTTTTTTGGAAGCTTTATTTCGTTTTTGTTCACTAGCTTGGAAACCAACTATTATTTCCTTTATTTAATTAACTATATGTCATATACAATTCACTATTTTGATTTCCAATAGATTTTGAAAATAAAAATAAAATTTGAGATTCTAAAGCCTTAGTACAATAAACTTATGTAAATGTTGGTTGTCATTCGATCCATACTCATGATATGACGATTTTAAATAGAAATATTGGTATACATCAAACATATTTATCATGATAGCAATATGTGATAAATGAATTGGCTTTTACTTACTGCTCCATCTGTTCATGTTAATAAAGACATATTTTTTTGATATTGAGTTTAAGAATAGTGTGTTAAGTAAATGGTGAATAAATTAAGAGAGATAAAGTAAGAGCGATATTACTTTTTATCAAATATAGAAATAAGTCAATTATGTTGGAACTTTTCAAAATTAAAAAAAAAATGACTATATTAATATAGAACGGAGGAATTATTGTTTGATGTGTTCATCGTGTGTTTATAGGGGTGGGTCGATACGATATATCGTATCGAAAACGTTGTATCGTGTATCGTATCGAAAATATCGATATGAAAGAATTCCATATCGTTATCGTATCGACAGTTTCGATATATCGAGTTTCGATATATCGAATTTCGATATATCGAACTTTCAATATAAAAAAATTTCATATCGTTATCGTATCGATATATATCGATATATGTCGAAAATAAAATATCGATATATATCGAAAATATCGATATATCGAAAATTTTCGATATATATCGTATTTTCGATATAAAACGATATATCGCGATATAAGGAAATTCATATCGTTATCGTATCGAAAACTTACGATACGATATCGTATCGTATTGAAAATTCGATAATGTTTCGATATTTTTCAATACGATACGAGCGATATATCATTTTTTTCGATATTTTTCCCCAGCCCTATGTGTTTACATGCAAGAGAATAGTTTAGTTAACAGATGGTTCAAACTTACTCGTAATTTGGTTACGGACACGACGGTTCAATATTTGGGCTTCCGGCACACAATTTATCTCACAATACACATTTCCTACTCCCATTTTTCATATACTCCCATTATACAAACAAGGATTAAACTGAGGGCATAGTAAATTGCAGAGGAAAAATTAACAGTGTCCCATAAAACAAGAGTCCTTTTGAAAAATTATTATTGATATAAATCCCCTGAAGCAGCTGTTTAGCCCATCGTGTATGATGGAGTTGGCAAGTTGATAACAGTGCTCTTCACCTTTGTCATCATGTTGATGCTGTTGGTAATTCCTTGTGATCCGATCCCGCTGTCCTTAATACCCTATTACAAAACTCCATAGTTAATTCATGAAGTGAAACATAGAAGCTAGTAGGCTAAGACGTAAATGCTACGGACTCAATATCACATATTGGTTGGGAGAGTAATTGATGTGTTGTTGGTTTATAGACTAAATGAGTTATATCTTCTATCTAATATGTTAGTCTTTCGGGATAAATTCTCTGGTTTAATTTGTAACATTGATGCTTTTACTGAGAACTCAAATGACTAATAGTGGTGGCACGGAAAAACAAATGTGACCAATGAGTACATTTCGGTGTCAACTCGGAGTGGTGCAAAGAAGCCGCCATGACCAATGAGAACTCAAATTGGTGGTCTGGTAGGGAACTAGCTATGACCAACGAGGACGTTGGCGCTTAAATAATGTTGATTGTTATGAACTCAATGTTCCATAGAGTAATTGGTATTGGGTCGAAAGACTAAATGAGCTATTTTTTTTTTCTTACAGACTAGTTTTTTGATGAGTTCTATACTAAGGTAATGAGTTGAGTACCTGGAAAGGAAAATGGTCTGGGCCACGAGCCGGGGCGGAGTTGATCTGAACGGTTCCGGACTCCATGGCATCACTGATGAGCATTGCCTTGTTGATATCTTTGGTGAAGACACAACCCTATAATTCACCAAAATTAGAGATGTCGATGTTATATAACACGAAAAATGTAGAGAGACATGGAACTCTGCTCTACCTGGAGGCCAAAATTACTGGCATTGCAGTGGTGGATTCCTTCCTCAACAGAGCCGATTCTGATTACGGGCAGCACGGGGCCGAAAGGCTCCTCCCAGGCGATGCGCATGTCCGGGCGCACGTGATCGAGCAGCAGGGGCCAGATGAGGTTGCCCTCCCTCTTGTATTCCTGACAGAATGTGGCACCCTTGTCTTTAGCATCCATCACCAGGCCCTCAATGAAGTTGGCAGACGACTCCGACACCACTGGGGTTATGTCGCAGTCGTCCTCAGGCGCACCCACCGTCAGCTTCGCCACCTTCGCCTTCACCGCCTCCACCAGAGCGTCCGCCACGGACTCCATCACCAACACCACCTTCACAGCAGTGCACCTCTGCCCACTGCCACACAATAAACACAAACATGTCATTTCCCAATTTCTGATGAACAAATATTTCCTCAGTCCCATTAAAAAATGAAATGTTTTCTTTTTTGGGTTATCCCATTAAAAATGAAACATTTTCTAAAATGGAAACAACATTATCTCTCTTACTTTATTCTCCTCACGTTAACTCATAAAGCAACACTATATAAAATCTCGTGCGAAAAGTAAATGTTTCATTTCTAATGAGACGGAAGGAGTATTAGTTTTGACAACCTACCTGTATGAGAATCCTCCCTTGATAATGTTGGCTGCAACCAAGCCCAAATCCGCATCCTCGAGCACGATGCACGCGTCTTTCCCTCCCAGCTCCATCTGCAGAGGGATCATCCCTGCTTTCTTCGAGATTGCAATGCCGGTGTCCCCACCGGTGAAGCTGAGGCAGAGTGAGATCAGATCAGATCAGTAATCATATTAGTCATTGTTCGGTTTATTTAGACAAAATAATCATGAGATGTAGCTATGACTAATTATTCATCTAGGAACAACCAAACACAATACATATTTAATCCCGAGATACAATTTTGCAAACAGAACAGCCCCTTAGTGTTTGTGTGTGTGTTCAATTTACCTTATGCAGTTCACACCAGGATGCATTGTAAGGAAATCACCAATCTCAGAGCCTCTCCCTGTGATGCAGCTGATGAGCCCCTTTGGGAAATTAGCCAAGTGAAAGCAATGCACCATGTGAAGGCAAGCCACCGCACCCTGAGTCGGAGGCTTCAATACAAGTGAGTTCCCAGCAATGAGAGCAGGCGCGATCTTCGACACAGCAAGGTTCACCGGGTAATTGAAAGGAGGAATCGCTAGAACAACACCGAGCGGAATCTATAATTTAAACAAACAGACTTAGCTCAAAGCAGACAATATCATACTAATATGCATAATCATAACTACCTTGGATGTGAGGCAGTACTTAGTCCTCTCGTTTCCCGGGAAGCTATCGGAGACGAGGAAGGTGCCCTGGCCGAGTAGCCTGACTCCTTCCTCGGCGCAGTAGGAAATCAGATCTCCAGACCTCACCACCTCAGTCACAGAGTCCTTTGCCGGCTTCGCGATTTCCTTCACCAGCGCCTCTGCGATGGGGGATTTGTGCTCTTTGAGGATGGCCGCGGCCTTGTGGAGGAGCTCCGCGCGCTTCCACAGCGGCGTCTTGGCCCACGATTTCTGCGCGGCTTTCGCTGTCTCCATCACCTTGTTCACCTCCTCTTGCGTGCAAGCTGATTAGTCATTATATAACCATATATATCAATCATATTCCGATTATAATGACAAAGCGCATCATATATGTTTGTTACCTTGAACTTTGTAGTGAGTTTTCCTGGTGGTGGGATTGACAATACCGACGGATTTGCCGGAAGAGGAAACCTTCCATTCGCCGTCGGCGTAGTACTTGAAGACATCGCCGTCAATGATCTCAGCAAAAGCACCGGTGCCGGCCATTGATAGATTCTACTTCACTGCTAAGAATGCTATTTTATAGGAGTGTGAGAGAGAAATGAAGCAACAAAAATGTTGGGTTTCTTCAACTCAGCTAGATGCCTGCGTATATGTAGTGGTTTCTGTTTTTCTCATGGAATAAGCTTAGCCACAATTCTCCTTCCATCATTTTTGGACCATATCCCTTTTTTCTTTTTTCTTTTTTCTTTTTTCCTTTTATCCATCCTCCGTCCATTTGTTTTTACTTGTACTACTATGAGTATCTTTTACTATTTCTTGCAGTAGTAATTGCATTTTTCAGTCCAAATACAGTACACGTGGAAATAGTTAGTGAATTGGTTGTGGTATTAGTCAGTCAAGAGAAGATGAAGCCCAGATAGGGAAACTTGCATGAGCGAAGCAGATACGTGCCTCATAATTGTTTTTTTATTCGTAATTACTTCCTCCGCCCCCAAATATTGTTCCACTTTGATCCGGAACGAGTGGTAAGAAATGTAATGAAAAATGAGTTGAAAAAATTAGTGGAATGTGTGTCTTCTTTTTATATATTAGTAGTTTTATAATAAAATGTGAGTATGAATGAGTTAGTGGAATATGAGATCCACTGCCAAAAATGGTAAAGAGTGAAATGAGACAAATTTTATGGGACAGACAAAAATAGAAAAATGGGACAAACTTCAAGGACGGATGGAGTATAAAGTAGTAAAATATACTCCCTCCGTATCATAGAAATAGGCCCTTTAGAGTTGGCACAGGTTTATGTATTGTTGGTAAAGTAAGAGAGAATGAAAAAAAATAGATGAAATTGTGTAGGGAATGATGGGAAGGTTGCCATAAATGGATATGGACCATTTCTATGGAATAGACGAAAAAGAAATTAGCCTATTTCTAAGAACGGAGTGAGTATATTTTATTTTTTGAATAATTTACTATTATCTCATAAAAATAGTCATATTTTTCAATTTTCTGTATCAATTTATAGTAGTTTTTTTCTCCATATTGAGATGCGTGTTACTTTTCACTGACTACACTTCGACTATTAATTAATTTTTTACACTCTCTTATTTTAACAATTTATTTTATGTTAAAATTCATGTAATGAACTACCAAGATTATTTTTGTAGCTGGAGATCCAATTGACATCAACAAGTTAAATAAGAGTTTTAATTATATATGTACATTAAAAATAAACTAAAATAAAAAATTATTTAAATATTTTGTACATGAGCACTTTGGCAAGATTTATTATTATATGTATAAAAATATAAATTGTTTTTATTTGTAATAGCAAGATTAAATGCTATCACTATTAAGATGTGTTTTGTTTTATTTTCTTCTTGTATGGCATTTATTTAAGCACATCGGCTTCATTTTTTTCCAAAAACATATTCCTATTATGAAAATTTAGGAAAACTAAATTGTTATATTTATTTTAAATTTATTTTTAAAATATATCAAATAAAAATTATATTTATTTGATGTGTATTGAATATTTATTGCCAAACTAAATTATATGGAGAATAAATGAAAAATGAGAAAGATGAATAGAAAATCAAATAAATAGTAAAAAAAGAGAAGAAAGAAGAGATAAGAGAAAAATATTAAGCAAAAAGACTCTAATATCTCTTAAAATTAAAAGGGAAATGTCTGAAAATATAGTATAAAAGTAATTCAAATATAATTAAGTCTGCCATGGATTTCTGCGGATATATTCTTTACCCCGTAAAAGTGAAAATTACACTGTCCAAAAATCTTTTCTATAGTTCACTTTAAGTCTTTAACTAATAAGTACTACTAGTCTACTACTATTAAACAAAAACTAATTGGAGAAGGTCTCACTCACTATTACCTCTAAATGCATTAGTGTAAAAATTAATTATTTCTATATTTTAAAAGCGAGAAACTAATTATTGTTATGAATAAAAGTATATGTTTTTCCAAGTAAACTGATCTCCATCCTACATTTAAAAAAAAAAAAAAATTACTACTCTCGTCCCAAGAAAGATAACCCCTTCTTGGGATGACATAAGATATTATGTATGTTAATTTTAAAGTGTTAAAAAGAGAAAGAAAAAGTTTATGGGTGTTTAAAAGTAGGAGATATGCAAAAAGTAAATGAGATAAAAGATTGTTAGGTATTTAAAAGTAAGAGAGATGCGAAAAGTAAAAAAGGAAAAAGATAATCAAGTATTTTAAATATTTTCTAAATACGAATGATATCATTTTGGGTGGGACGGACAAAAAATGATAGTGGGTATCTACGGTGAGACAGATGGAGTACGTTTTTAGTAATTACTCCCTCCGTCTCATATTAAGAGTTACTTTTTGCCATAAAAAATCGTCTCAGTTTAAGAGTCATTTTTAGAATTTTCCATATTTGGTCATATAATTTTACCCTATTTTTCATCAAAATTACATTAAAATGTCATTATCTACATTAAAATAAATCAAAACAAAAATCAAAAGTCAAAAGGGACCAACCTTCAACCAACTCTACCATCTCACTTCATTTATTACATACTCCACCATCTCACTTCATTTATTACACACTTCAATTCTTTCTTAAAATCTGAGCCATAACAATAAGTGATTCCAAGTGTGGGACGGAGGGAGTAAAATAAATAGCTGCAAAGACAGTACTATCATAAAGTCTACTTATTTGCATGCACCCAAGTGTGCCAATAGAATGACTGAATGAGTATTAGTAAGTGCAAAATGGTCCCACCCATTAAATAATTGGAGGCGTGATGAGATTTATTTAAAACAGTTAGGGGTATTGAAGAAATAAAATCATAAATTATACTATTGTAAATTTGAATCAGATAAACTAAAAAGTTTTGTAAATTAAACTATTTGTATGTAGGTATAGACAAAATCATCCAACTAACCATAAAATTACACGTAAATAATTGGTAAAACTGAAGTATGAGTCGCAGAATCATCATTTCTAATTTGTTGAACTTGAACCCCCATAATTTTACCGAGTCTGAATGATGTCATCCGCAACTATGTCTTTTATCCGTCTCTTAACCGTATCACCTCTTCAGTATTTATGGGTCCTACCTACTGTACTTTTCACCTCATCTTTTAACTAAGAGACAGCACTTGCAATCCCTCAATCTCTTAACCATCTCATCCCTTAACTATTCATTCAATTTCATTTTTTATTTTTATTTCCAACAAATTCAATTAATATTTCATTGAAATATTAAATTAATACTAATAATTCATTAAATCATAAAAAACACAAAAATTACAACATCCAAAAATACAAAAAATACATAATTGAAATCCTATGGAGTATTTTTTATTTTAATTTTAATTTTTTTAATTTTTAATTTTTATTACAATATTAAAAAATACAAAAATTAAAAATTATAATATTTTAATTTATTTTATTTTTGAATTTTCCTGATTTTAAAAAAAAACAAAAAAAAAACATTTTTAACGGGTATAAACGACGCCCACTCGCGAACCGGCGAGTGGGCGTCACGCACGAACCGGAGCACGCCACGTCGCCAAGGCGCGTGTCTCGCCAGCTCGAGGCCGGCCTCTTCGGGACGCGTCACGCGACGAGACGGCTCGTCTCTTCGGGACGAGATGCATGCCGTATCGTCGAGACGAGATAGGGACCACATCGAGACGCGACGCAGATGCCCTGAAACCAATCTTAATATATATAAGTAAAATGGGCAAATTACAGGAAAATTCTAGAATTTTAGCAAATGTTTTGGGTTCCATAACTTTTAAATTCGATTGTAAGTTATATTTTTCTTAATTTTCTTATGAGTAAAATATTTTAGTTGCCTAATATGCCCAATATAAAATAATATTTTAGTTGCCTAATATGCCCAATATAAAATAACAACAAAAAGTTTTAATATTAGAAATACTACGTACTGGGAGTATATGCGATGAAGAGATAATCCTAGGAAGTTGGAACTCCAAGGCATGGCATTCTCAACAGTACTTTGTCCCATTCCTTATTTAAGATTATCCTATCAACATGTTTTGTTTTTTCTAGTTGTATTTGTTTTAATGTTTCTTTATTTTATTAAATAAACTTTATGCATCATTACCCAATCTCTTTACGATATATTTTAGGTCAATACATGCAAAACATCCAACTTCAAATTGAAGCTATAAATTTCTTTCCGTAATTTGATTTTAATAAATAAACAAATTTATCGCAATAATAAAATAAAAAAAGATTACAAATATTTTTTTTATGGTTAAATTACCATAAATTAAAAGGCCGCACCATGGAGGACTCGAACCAGAAACCTTTGGCCTTAGACATAAGATTGCAAATTTCTTAATTAGGTGAACATCATTCTCCACTAGGTACTAGCAATACATCAATTTCCTTATTTTCTTCTTTCTACGTCTCTCTCTTACTTTACTAATTGTAAAAGCAACGCAGTCCCAAAAATTAATTTTTTTATGTGATGAATGGAGTAGTAGTATTATTAAAATTAAAATATGGATAAGAAAGCGTAAGACCATCTCCAACTCTACGTTAAATCTAATTTTTGGTATAGAAAACTTCTCCAATTATAATGTGAATCCAAACTAGTTTTTGAGTTTTTCTCCAGAAAACATCAAATATGGAGCTATTGCAAAAATTTTGCAAGACATATTACTCAAAAATAGTATAAATGGTTGAAATAAAATTACTTGACGTATACTCAAAAATTAATTTGAGTTTAATGTAAATAGTTAAAGTTACCTATGACCATCATAAACGGATTCCTCTTATCATACCTTTTATCTCTATCACATCATCATTCCCCCTAATTTTTGTCATACCACAACTTATACTACAACTCTTTATCTCTCTTTATATCTCTGTTCTAATAATTTTAATCTAATTTTTTTTAATTAATCATCTACTTTAGAAAAATTAAATAACATTATATTTAACAAATTATTTCATTGAAACTAATACAACTAGTACTATTAAAAGTGAAATTTGCTGATAGTTATAGAGTTTGAAAATTAGAACTATCAAATAGTAAATTTTCTAAAGAAAATTACGTCATTTATAAGATGAATTATTTATTTAAATAATTAATTTTAAATTAAATAAATTATTTATAATATATTTCTGAAGTTAAATTATTAAAAAATTCATTGCAGTGTAGAATGGTGTGCCGCAACGGGAGCCCCTCACCGTGATGCACTCCCCATACCTAGCACCCTCCCCCTCTCCCAATGTTTCCGATGTCGTGAAGGAGTAATTTAGATGAAGCAAGAATAATGAATTTCGTATTACAATGATTTAAGAAATTAAAATTAAAAAACTCACCATCCTTTCCCTTTCATTTTTCATCATAAAAATTAAAAATACTGTTCCTCCAATTTCATAAAAATAGAGATATTTAGAATGATATAGTTTAATATATATTGGTAAAGTATGAGAGAGATAGAATGAAAAAGTTACTTCTTTCACAGAAGTATGAACTATTTTTCGTGAAAAGTAATTTTTTTTTTAATTTTTGGATAGTTAAATAACACATTACCTCTATGTATCATTTTATTTACAACTTATATTATTACACCATAATACTAATGATGTATAGTTCATTATCCACTAATACTATTTACACTATTTTTTATCTCATCTTTTTACTTTACTAATAAGATATGATAGTGAAGAATAAGGCCATCACATTAGAATAAAAGAAGTTATAAAAAATAAAAGCGCATTATTTTTATTGGACTAATCTAAATATAATTAAGTCTTTATTTTTATAGGAGAGATGAAACATAAATTTAGCCTAACGCATATCAAGAGATTGTTTTTGAAAATATAAAAAATTTAAAAAGAGAAAAAGTACTTATTGGTAGGAGCTTATTCCCCCTACCCATCGGTCTCCAACTTTAATCAATAAATGCATTTTCACCTCTCCTAATAAAATAATCATTGAAATATGACTCTACTATCTATTCGGGTGATAAGAATTCGTGTATTGATTTAGAATCACATGTGACGGAGTATATATTATAATTTATGCACCATTTCACTTGCAAGGTCTACTACTTATATACTCCATATTTCACTTGCAAGGTGTTACTAGTGCAGAATTACATAAAGAGAGATGTACTACTTAAGTACTTATATATCACTCCATAGGAATATGATGAATCGTTAACTATTTGATAATTGTTAAATATTACCAATTCATAGTTATTAATTAATTAAAATAGTCTTTTAATAATTTTTTATATATGGAAATTTTTGTAATTCTTGTGATGTTAATACAATATAGTAAAAATGTCAATCAATGACTTGAATATTTTAACTAAATTTGATTCACAATATATGTAGTATGTGTTGATATTAATTTGATTATCGAAAATATTAAGTAATATTACGACATTTTATCATCTGAACATATGCTATTAGGAACATATGAAATTATCTTTAATTTGATATAGTATGTTTTTGTGAAAAAAGAGTTTAAATCTAGATAGTTATATAGTTCAAAGTTTTGAGATATTTTTTAAAAAAAGAGAACATTTTTTTGGACTACTTTTTCGACTATCATTTTTGGTTCATAATGTTTGAAAAATATCTTTTGAGATCCGTCAATTTCGACTTAATATCATTTGAATTACTTTTTCATTTTTTTGGACATAAAGACCTTTAAGGCCATAAAGGGCAATTTAGTCTATTTACTTTCTCTTCTTCATATAGTCTATTTACTTTCTCTTCTTCATAATATTTAATTTCTTTCTCTTTCATTCTTCTTCCCCTTCTTCCTTATCCCAATAGGACACGTCCAAGTCGATTGCTACACCAATTTTAAGAATTCAAAGCATCAAACACAAGAACTCAAATATACTTTTTCTCACACCAATTTGAAGAATTTGATGCTTTGAATTTTTCAAATTGGTGTGTAAAATCGACTTGGATAGGGATGATTGAGATGAGGAAGAAGAGAAAGAAGGAAAAAGGGAAGAAAAAAAAAAAGAGAAAGAAATTAAATATTTTAATAAAGAGAGAGTAAATAGACTAAATTGTTCTTCATGGCCTTTAGGGTATTTTTATTAAAAAATGAAAAAGTAGCTCAAATAATATTAAGTCGAAGTTGGCAGATCTCAAAAGATATTTTCAAACATTATAAACCAAAAATGATAGTTTAGCAAAGTTCGTGGACTAAAAAAAATGTTCTCTTTTAAAAATTAGTTATAACTAATAAAATTATGTACTCCCTCCGTCCCATTGAAGATGACCCACTTTCCTTTTTGGTTTGTCCCAATTAAGATGATCCATTACTTAAAATGGAAACACTTTTATCTCTACTTTATCCACTCTCTCTTACTTTACTCTCTCCTCTTAACACACAAAATATAACTGCATAAAATCCCGTGCCGCCCAAGAAAGGGGTCATCTTCCTTGGGACGGAGGGAGTATCTATTAATACTCTTGGTTAACATTATTTACACACCGAATTGACATCAGTACATTTTAGTTGGCATTGTTACAAAAACTAGTTGACATCGCGTGAAAACTGATACTCCATCTGTCTGCGAATAGGAGTTCCGTTTTTTCATTTTAGTCCGTCCGCGAATAGGAGTCCTGGTTCACTTTTACCATAAATGGTAATAGGATCCCACCTTCCACTCATTCCACTCACATTTTATTTAAAACTAATATATACAAGTGAGACCCCTATTATACTAACTTTTTTCCATTCACTTTTCTTTGCATTTCTTAAAACCCGTGCCGCCCATATATGAGATTCCTAATAACGAACGGAGGGAGTATTAGTCATTTATTTTCAGAACAGATAAACTAAATTTAAAAATATTTATCAACTGAATGGATAGTTAACGGTCTAATAACACCCTCACAATATATACGTAAAATGAGAATCTTTATGGGAAATTTATCGGGTCAGGTCAGATGGAAAATTTACACTATTCGGTAAAGTTCATGACTCTTTATACAACAATTAAAATTAACGAAAAAAAATCAAACGATGTTGAAAATTCATAACTTTATAGGCAATCTACCCTTATAAAAAAATATTAGTAATAAATTACAAATGGAAGTGCCCTTTGCTTTTATGAGTTCTTCGTTATTATCGAGTTCCGTCGTAACATTGATAACTGAATTTGTACCACTTTTTAAATTTCAATTAATGCGATAATTTAGAAAAATCATCTCTATTAATTTGTAGGGTTAAAAAGGACATGTTTTGTTACCCTCTACAATTAATTAGGCTATTGTCCACAAATCAAGGTTTGCTTGATAAGAGCCTCCGCAATGGTGGTAGGTTAGCGACCGGCTAGCCGATCGCCGCGCTTGGTCGGTTAGCCGAACCATTGACCGGCAAACGCGATTATCAGATGATGGGGATGATGGCTGGTGCGCGGGG
>NC_062970.1:10692512-10759583 GCF_023119035.1 Salvia hispanica | reverse complement strand
GGGGGAGCAGAAGAAGAAGCCGCGCCGGCCGCAGCGACCTTGCCCTCATAGTAGCAGGGGCTCTAGCTAGGGGTATAGTACGTTACTGTCTTCCAGTAACGGTCTCTTGACATTGCATGATATGGGGATCGATCTCGGGGACGATGATACTCCCGTTCCAGCGACGGCGGCCGCGCCGAAGAAGAAGACGAGGGGGAAGGGGAAGGGCAAGGCGGTCGGCGAGTCATCCGCAGCCCGCGAGGTCCAGTCCTCCGCCCTCCCAGCCGCCCCACTTGAGTACACTCTCCATTCGCGTAACCAAACGCGGGCTCGAGATGTTACAGGTCTTCCGAGAGTGGAAGAACGCCACCTGACCCCACGGAGAAGAGGTTTCTTTACGAGATGCTCGAGAGCATGCGTGCTGATTTAGAGATCGCGAGGTCACGGCTGGGGGGTTTCGACGTGGGCTCAGATACCACGGGTGGCGGCAGCGGCGGCGGCGACGACGAGGACGACGGCGACGGCGATGAGGAGTAGAGAGTGGCGGGGCTCGTGTGTTGAAGCCCTTTTTTTAAAAAAAAACATGTAATTTTTTTTTTAAATCTTTGTACTTTTTTTTTAATGGAATGGATTATTTTTCCCGTATATGTGTCGTAAATTTAATTCCGTATATCGCAATTTAATTCCGTAAATGTAGTATATTTTGAATTATTTTTATTGCGGGCTGGCCTATGGCTGGCCTAAATCCGACGTGGCGGGTGGTTTTTTTAGTGTTGCGACGTGGCAGAGGAGAGAATGGCTGGCCTATGGCTGGCCTAAGCACCATTGCGGATTCTCTAATAAAAAAAATTAATATATTTGTTTCATAGTAATTGATGCGTTTCTTTTTGGCACATTATTTAAGAAAAATTGTGTTAAGTGGGTTAAATAAAGAAAAATAAAGTAAGAAATGAAAAAGGTAAAAAAATGAAGAAAAAATAATATAAGAAAAAGTAAAGTAAGAGAGAAAAAATGTATTGACTTTTATTAAAAAAATAATAATTTCACTATTATAGAACACCAAAATAGCCAAATGAGTTTAATACTGTGGAACAGAGGCAGTATATATCAACATTCGAAAAAGAAAAGCAATTTTTAAGAGTACACAAAATTTACCAACATTTATAGATGTTAGTATTATAATTTTTAAGAGTACACAAAATTTACCAACATTTATAGATGTTAGTTAATACTATATCTTTTAAAATTGGGAGATTAGAGCATCCCCATCCGTGCTCTTAGCTAAGAGCACGGAAGTGGGCCCGGACCCACTTTTACTCCTTATCCTTAGCTAAGAGCACAACACCCACATCCGTACTCTTAGCTAAGGACAAGCTCAAGGATCCCACCATTCTATTATTCAATTTAAATACTCCAATTATTAAAAATATTTCTATATTATAAAAATACATTAAAAATAAAAATTACATAATTAAAATCCTAAAAAATAAAAATTACATAATTAAAATACTAAAAAATAAAAATACATAATTAAAATCCTAGAAAATAAAAATATACATAATTAAAATCCTACAAATTAAAAATTACACACGTAAAATAGATGAGAATGTGATTTTTTATTGTTGAAGTGGGGGTATTTATAGATGAAAATGTGAATTTCGGGGGAAAAAATTTAAAAAATAAATTAAAAGTGGGGAGAAAACGGATATATTTTTTTGGGAAGTGGGAAAATATTTTTTTTTATTTAAAAACATTTTTTTAATTAATTTCGCATTTTTAAAAAAAATTAAATAAGCCAACGGCTATGCCGTTGGCGAATGAGGCGTCGCCACGTGGACGTGCTCTTAGCTAAGAGCACGTCCGTTCCAACGGCACGGACGGACGAGCATCATTGGTGGACGGACGGCACCGTGCGCGGCACGGACGGACGAGCACCGCAGCCTTCACCGCTGCGGATGCTCTTAGGGGTTCAAATTCGTAAACGTTTTCATATGTTCGAATTGGACCAACAATATTATCTCTATCACCACGTTTTTGCAGCAAAGAAAAATAAATGAATCACATGTGACAAGAAATACCTATACAAAATTCGTACTTGTCTCCTACTATTTTCTAGTAATACCAATATAATTATGTACGATGAAGCATTTGCTCAATATCTAAAACTACAATAAATGCGTAAAGCATAAATCAATAAGGCAACCTATTAAAGTATCCGTATTCAAATTGATTAATTCATATATTTAAATATTAATAATACAGGCCAATTTTATAATTTTACTTTAAAGTATAATTTATAGTATTAATTTACTCATAAAAGAATAAATTCAAATTACGTTACGATATGTGTAATGATATAATATGATTCCCAGCTGAAATCCAACCAACTGTTTTAGAAGTAAAATCAAGAATGGAAAAGTTAGAGAAGGTGGTAGCTGGGCAAAAATTTGTGGTTATGATTTACTTCTTGCTCTTGCCTTCATTTTTTTCGCAGCCATCAAGTTGGCTGAAATAGAGCCACAAAAATTTGACTGTAGAGAGCCCACTTAATCAATTACATTTTTGAAGCCCTATAAAACTAAAAATTGGACCACATATAAATGTAAATCACTTCCAACACCATGCCATGGACCCATTTGATATTGACTCATTGGTGATTGGTTTATTCATGATTTTTATTAGATAGTATATGGTTGGCAATTATTTATTATAACTAGTAAATAATTAATTGAACAATAAATCAAAAGTTAGAGTTTATTAAGAACACTAATTTATCTTTTTAAATACATCATATTCGCTTTAATAAACGTTATTATTCTCGGTGTGCCAACTAATTAAAGATATACAAATGGAAGTTTCTTAAAAATGTAAAACATTAAGAGACACTGTAGTTAACAAATATGTTTTCGATCGAAGGACGTTTTTGTTTGAGCACTAAATTTTTACTCTATTTTAAATATATTTTGACATATGTAATTACGTCCCCAATTTTGCTTATAAAATAAATATTAAAATATGACGTGTCCTCGCCTTAAAGACATTTTTCTTTGCGTACTAAATTTTAATTATTTTTAAAAAATTTCTAATGTCAGTAACTGCATCTCCAATTTGTCCCTCCTTGTAAGATGAGTTTGTTGTTGCAATAAACGCTTAATTTTTCTCCATAAATTGTAGTAGTGTGTATAAATTGACTTGACAGGTTTGAATTCAATTGAGATGGGGACCAAATTATGTTAGTGAACTCCTAGATAGTGAATCGTGAGCTTTTTTTATTACTTTATTATTTAGTAATAAAATAGGGAGTATTACATATACAAATTCCTACGAATATTCCTTTTACAATTGTAATGTTAGAATAACTCATAGCACGAATTAAAAGTTTGAATGAACTAGGCCATTCAACATTACCATTTCTTTCAACTTCTATAAGAAAAATGCTAAAATCCAACATTTGAAGAAACGACTTTTTAGTTATTTATAAAGTTGTGTTATATGGCATAGTTTAAGGATACTGAAGAAAAACTGAACAATGCTTTAGTTGGAAATTAATTGTGGCTATGTATATCGGGAACAAATTATATACTCGATCTTAAGGTCATGGGTTCAAATCCCACTATCTGTCGAGAGATTTTCAGTGTTAATCCGAAAACCAAGTCAAGTAGGATTAGTCGAATCCCGTCAAGATGGGATTCGGTAAACTTGTGGTCAAATAAAAAAAAATATTATATGCTAGCTATTTTTTTATGACCGATACTATTGTAGTAATCAAGTAAATCCTAATATATAATATCTTCCAACCAAATAGTCCAACAAAGCACATGAATTGCTTTATATCAGCCCAACATTCGCAATCCGAAATATTAATGGCCCACAACAGAAGCCCATCTTAATCTATCTTCATATATACTATACTACTCTAATTCATCCTTTGCATTTTTATCTCCGGCTCAAGGTGAGCATCGTTCAACAAAGCATCCCTCGGTCCCACTGTAAGCGAGACGCTTCATTTTTTAATTTGCTTTAGAAAAATAATAAAATATTTTCTCCGTCCGTATATAAGAGTCTAATTTTTTCATTTTGATGTGAGTCTCAGTTCATAGTTAGCATAAATAGTAAAGAGACCTCTATTCCACTAATTCATTCCACTCAAAACTAAGAGCATCTCCGAGGAGAGAATGAACATATAGAAAAAGTATATCATATATTTACCTTCTTAAAAAGTAAAATATACCCTTCTAAAAAGTAACGTATTCCAAAGGGAAAAGGTATATGGAAAGGTAAATTATTTTTAAAAAATAAAATAATAGTACAAAATGCATTAAAAAATAGTATAAAGTGTAATACCTTCTCAAATACCTTTTCCTAGAGAATGATTTTTCATATAAAAAAGGCAAATATGATATTTATAAGATTTTACCTCCCCATTGATATTGATGGGAAGGTAAAGATACCTCTTCAAAATGAGAAAATGTATAATACCTTCTCAAATACTTCTCCCTTGGAATGATTTTTTATGAAAAAAAAGGTAAATATGATGGTTATATTAGTTTGTCTCTCCATTTACCTCTGAAGGGGTTGGTAGCAGAAGCTTGCTTTACAAATAAATCAGATAATTAAGCGATCTATTTAGCATATTATTTAGACAAATTCTATTTATCACATGTATCATGCTCATAACTCAAATAAATAATGCTTTAAGTATAATTTAAACCTAAAACATGTTTTTCTATGGATTAGCTATTTTACCTTGATGATTCTCCAAAAAATCGAAGATAGCTAGCGTATTCTCCACGTGAAGATCTTCAGTACTAAACCACAGATCTTCTGATTGGTTCCCAGACTGTAAATTAATAACAGGGTGGGCTGATCTCACCATAATACTAGAACTTAAATAAAGAAAACAGAAATTGATCTCACAGAGGAAGATCTGAGAGGAAATTTTCATCCTCTTCTAATAAGGAGAGGGGGACCAAATTTTTGTAGAAAATTAAGTGTATTTTCTATCTCATTTATTCTCTTATTTATATTAAATCACATATTGTGCTCAGACAGAGATCTATGGAAGGTTTTGGATATGAGCTCCCCCAATTAGCTTTTACTAATTAAACTGAATTCCAAATTACTATAAGCTTTCATTTGGAATATTACGAGCAGTCACTACAGAAGTAAATATTGAACTCCCCATCCAAATCCAAAATTATAAGTAATCCGGGTTTCCATTGTTTGTCATTTATTTTCCGCGCTTAAGATATAAACATCTATTAATTAATTAATGTATGCTATAGACTTAATTTATTAACATCTAATTAATTTCAAGAGTGCTCAACAAGAAATGCTTATTTATTATTCATAGAGTAATCAAACTCCAACTAGCTAGGTTCCGAATAATAAAACCTTATTTTGAGCTTCTCTTGAGGATGTTATCAAACGAGACTCACCTCGCGCACGATTCAATATAATAGCAATCCTAGCACCGCTAAATATAAATCACCACTACCTAATATACCAGGTTTATTAGATTGCGAAAAACTCGCACCATTTGGTAAGTCAATGTAGTGCATAATCAATACTGTATGCTTAATGCTAACGTACATTGATTAAGCAACAATAATTATCAAGACCTCATCTTTCAGTAGATAGCATAAAGACTGGTCTCGTTGTTAGATCCAATTCAGTGCTATACCACACCAATGTCATCTTATTTCAGTAAGGCTTAGAAATATGTGGACTGACATTGCAACCTTTCATGATAGGTAGTCTAAGCCTATCTAGGTTGTGAAATTCTTATTTTTCTTTGTTCATAGCAGACAGTGTTACCTTAAAGTGGACGACGCCCACAACCGGTCTACTAAAACAAAGACTTAGACTTTGTTAAGTTACTTATACATTCAAACATGCAATAAACATCCATTAACTGTAAAACATAACAACATTATGACAAAAATAATCGGTTTTATTCATTGGAAAATAAAATGAGAGTGTTTACAGTATTCAATGACTCGAAAGATGATTTCTAGTATACACTCTAACAACCTCTTCCCTTGGAGATGCTCTAATATATATAAGTGAGACCTCTATTCCACTAAGTTTCTTCCACCCACTTTTCTTAACATTTCTTAAAATTCGTGCTGAAAAAAAAATAGACTCCTATTCGCGGACGGAGGGAGTAGTTAGGAATAATGTACAATAAGAGAGAGAATATTGTGAAGAAATGAAGCGCCTCACTTATGGTGGGACGAGCACCTCGCTTATATTTTCTCTCTTACTTTACATTATCATTATATCCATTTTAACTATTTTATACTCCCTCGGTCCCAAGATAAGCGACTCACATTCCTTTTTGGGACGTCCCAAGATAAGTGAGCAATTTCTTTTTTTGGTATTCTCTCTCTTACTTTTTATCTCTACTTTATTAACTTTCTTACTTTATTCACTTTTCATTTTATTAAGAGCATCTCCACTAGCAATAGTCCAGTCATAAGCTAGCAATAGCCTAGGAAAAAACTCCTCATGTCTCATCATCTAGGACTAGAAACCCCTCCTACAACATCATCAGAACAAGAAACTGGACTAGCTATAGCCTAGCCACAATAAACAATATTATAAAAAACAAATAAATTACAATCACACAAAATACGGAATTAAATTTATGAAACAAATACGGGAAAATGCAATAATTTTATTTAAATTAAAAAAAAAGAACATCCTAAAAAAAGTACATAATTACAAAAAATACATAAAAAAATCCTCCTACTTCCACACACTCGGACCCAGTCACCGCACGCCATTCACGTATGAGTTTCGGAAATTTAAAAAAAAAAAAAGAAAAAAAAAATTCTAGCCGGTTGGCTAGCCGATTTCAAGCCTGCAATGGCGGCTAGCGCATCGGCCAGCGGATCGGCTAGCGCCCGCGAATCGGCTAGAGCTCGCCGACCGCGGATAGGCTAGCCGATATGCCTATCCGCTAGCCTCCATTGGAGATGCTCAAACAAAACTCATTTTCTTAAATTTCGTACCGAAAAGTTTGTGCTCACTTATTTTAGAACGGATGGAATATTATTTTTCCAAAACAAGTATAATAATAAAACGTCTCGCTTAGGATGGAAGTGAGGAAATATATATTTACTTCTCTATAAGTTTGTTTTTCAAGATGAGCACAAAAGAAGTTTTCGTACTCACTTTGAAAATAAAAGCATAATAACACTTTGTAGCACTATTCCACCTTATTCCATTCACTATTCACTATGCACTTTTATCCCAAGGTAAAAGAGTATTTACCGACTAATCTCTTACTCCATCCGTCTCCAAGGAATATAGTATATTTTAGGTTTAACGTGAGTTTTAAAATAAAATTGATAAAGTAAAAGAGATGTAGAGAAAATAAATAATTAAAATATTGTTAGTAAAGAATGAATCACACTCATTAAAGATAAAAGAGTTTATAAAATTAGAAAATGCATATTTTTATGGAACGTGCTAAAAAAGAAAAAATGCATATTTTTAAGGGACCGTATTTTGCAGGAGCGTAACTAGAAATGGAGCACTGGTTGCTTGAAAACGCCATATTTCTCCTCTTTGTATATCATCGATTTAAATACACCAAATGCATTTCTCAACTGTAACCGAATATTTTTATTAATTATAAGTGGACACTTAATATTTATTTAGACTATATTTATATTTGAAATATTACTTTCTCACATTCGGCATCAGGTTGCTAAAATAAATCCGAAAAGAATTAAAACAAGAAAATATAGTAAGTTCAAACCACTAATCGCTTTTTAAAAAAATGCCAAAAGATTAGAGTATTGATGAAAATAATAGTGGGATGTCACATTAATCCATAATTCAAATCAGTAATTTTGTTTCCTCTTATAAATCTACCCAAAGTTCCTAATAAATTAGTCATAATTATATATTACTAAAAATAAATCGAAATTAAAGCGTCTTGTCTTGTATGTATAATTCATTCAATAAATTTGTTTTTTCATTTTAAATATACCATCATATAAATCACAAATCTCGAAAGTAGTTATTATTGTCAAATACTTCTACTATATTAAGCATACTTCTTATTTTCTTTGGTTCTATTGTAATATTCATATTCTTTCGTATTTTAGGCAAAAATATCTCAAAAAGTCTTGATATCGATTTGCCAAATGATTATAAAATATTTTCACAACATAAAACCAGGACTGATATGATATCTACTTCCCAAATTACATGATTCCCAATCATGGTAGACCATTAATTACACAAACATTTTTTCATATTATTAATTACATAACCACAGAATCACAAGAGTCGAAAAAACATAGTAGTAGTATCTTTGATTTTCCACCTAAAATCTCATTAATTATTTGATTGCCAATCCAGAAAATGATGTGTTTCCTTCCTTTGATATTTAAGGCATTTATGAACCCCAACTAACGACTCCAAACGCGGTAAATTTATTTCCAAAAAAATACAATTGTGTAAAGTTTAATACATCAATCAAACCCAACTCACACTGTAACCCATTATTTTCATTGCATTAAAAAAATGACTATTTCAGAGGAGGTTTGATGTTTCTTTGTCATAAAAAATTTCAGTCAGTTAGAGCTGTTGGCTTCTTGCAAGAAAACCAAGCAGGTATGCTATGCTCCAAATAATAATCTATTGTTGGTTGAACTTTAATGACACTGTGAATAAAACTCTTTAACTTCACTATTTTATCTGTTTTCTGGCGGTGGAGGTGGACTTATTGTTGTTTTTTTCAGGCTGCAGAAAAACTGCTACATAGCCATAAATGGGGCAAGATTCTTGGTCTTGATATTTTGAAGATTTCAAGATTTGATTTTTTTTGTGTGCTTGGAGCCATTTCTCACAAAATGGGTGTTGGGATATTCTGTTACTACTCCTTTTTAGTGGTGACTCTACTAACTAGGCCTTTGGTTTGCCAACAACCCAACACAGATGAGTCATTTCTCCTTGAATTCTTTGAAAAAATGGGCTTAAACCCACCCCACAAGTATGGCTATTCTGGCTCTTTGTGTTCATGGAGAGGTGTGGTTTGTGATGATGGGGGAGAAAATGTTCTGAAGCTAGAAGCTTCTGGAGTGGGTTTATCTGGTGTGATTCCTGAGACAACTATTGGGAAATTGAAAAAGCTTGAATCTTTGGATCTTAGCAGTAACAAGATTGCCACCTTGCCTTCTGATTTTTGGAGTTTGGGTTCTCTCATAAATCTTAATCTTTCACACAACCAAATTTCTGGGAGTCTTTCAAGTAACATTGGAAATTTTGGGAACCTTCAAAGTTTGGACCTTTCATTCAACATATTTAAAGGGAGCATCCCAGAAACGTTCAGTTCTTTGTCAAAGTTGGAGTCTTTGAATCTCAGTGACAATGGGTTTGAATCCAGTGTCCCATCAGGAATCTTGCAGTGTTTGAATTTGGTTTCTGTTGATCTGTCTGAAAACAATCTCAATGGCTCTCTTCCTAGTGGCTTTGCTGCTGCATTGCCACAGCTCAAGTTCTTGAACTTGGCTGAAAATGAGGTTGTTGGTCGGGATTCGGACTTTAATGGGATGAAATCGGTGAGCTATCTGAATATCTCTGGGAACTTGTTCAAGGGTTCTGTTTTAGGTGTGTTTGAAGGGGCATTGGAGGTGGTGGATTTGAGCAGGAATCAGTTTCAAGGCCACATTCCACCTCAGGTAAACCCCACCTCCACTTTCAATTGGTCGAATTTGCTGTATTTGGATATGTCGGAGAATGAGTTGAGTGGTGAGCTTTTATTCACTGGATTGCATCACTCTATTAAGCTTAGACACCTTAACCTTGCACACAACAGATTCACCAAACAGGACTTGTTTATCAATGCTGATGTGCTCACACATTTAGACTATCTCAATTTGTCTTCAACCAGTTTGGTTGGTGAGATTCCTAGCAACATCTCAAGCCTAACTAGTTTAGCAACCCTTGATCTCTCTGATAACCATCTCAGCAGCCACATTCCGCCTCTCGTGTCGAAGAGCCTCAAATATCTCAACCTTTCACGCAACAATCTAACAGGAGATATCCCATTGGTGGTGATGGATGAACTCCATCGTATGGATAGTTTCAATTTCTCTTACAACAACCTTAGCTTTTGTGGGTCCCGGTTCCCCCCGGAAACTATTCAAGCTTCTTTCATAGGATCGACTAATAGCTGCCCCATTGCTGCCAACCCGGACTTCTTCAAGAAAAAAGCTCCAATGCATAGAGGGCTAAAGATTGCTCTGGCTCTGACCATCTCCATGGTGTTTTTGCTCGTGGGGTTGCTTGTGCTAGCATTTAGGTGTCGTAGAAAAACAAGAACATGGGCGGTGAAGCAGGATTCTTACAAGGAGGAGCAGACCGTTGTCTCGGGGCCCTTCTCGTTCCAGACAGATTCAACCACTTGGGTGGCTGACGTTAAGCAGGCTACATCAGTGCCCGTAGTCATCTTTGAGAAGCCCTTGCTGAATTTCACATTCGCGGACTTGTTGTCTGCAACCTCTCATTTTGATAGGGCCACGTTGCTGGCAGAAGGGAGATTCGGGCCTGTCTATGGTGGATTGATGCCCGGGGGGTTGCACGTTGCTGTTAAGGTTTTGGTTCATGGTTCCACGATGACAGACCACGAAGCTGCAAAGGAGCTTGAGTATCTTGGTCGAATCAAGCACCCTAATCTCGTCCCATTAACGGGATATTGCTTGGCTGGGGAGCAGAGGATTGCTATCTACGATTACATGGAGAACGGGAACTTGCAGAACTTGCTACACGATCTGCCACTCGGGATTCAAAGGACGGAAGATTGGAGCACAGACACATGGGAAGATGAGAACAACGGGATACAAAACGTTGGCCCTGAAGGGTCACTAATAACATGGAGATTCAGGCACAAGGTCGCACTTGGCACTGCTCGTGCACTCGCGTTCCTCCATCACGGCTGCATCCCTCCCATCATCCACAGAGACGTCAAAGCAAGCAGCGTCTATCTGGACTCAAACTTAGAGCCAAGGCTGTCAGATTTTGGTATTTCAAAGATTTTTGGGAATGGAAGCGAAGATGGGATTGCTCGTGCATCCCCGGGGTATCTGCCACCAGAGTTTCTCGAGCAAGAAGGCAGCTCCTCGCCGATGGCACCAACGCCCATGTCAGACATATATGGATTCGGAGTAATCTTATTCGAGCTCATCACCGGGAAGAAGCCGGTTGAGGATGGTTATCAAGAAGCAAACTTAACTAGTTGGGTGAGGGGACTAGTGAGGAGGGACGAGGCATCACGAGCTATCGACCCCAAGATCCGTGGGACTGCACCGGACGCACAGATCATCGAGGCTTTGAAAATCGGGTACCTTTGCACGGCCGAAATCCCTTCCAAGAGGCCAAGCATGCAACAGGTAGTTGGCCTGCTCAAGGATCTTGAACAAATTACACCACAGTAAACACATTTTGAACAAAATCATGCTCTAATTTCTTTTGATCAATTCCTTGTCTAGTTTATTTTTAGTATCACGAGCTATATGGCGTCATGATTAGATGATTGTATATCATTTTGAGTTTTGCTTTCTTGACATTCTATCTGTGCTCACCACTCTTTCATTGTACAAACTCTTGAATCTTACCAAAGTTGAGCTGCTCGTATCTCACTTACAATATTTTAATAAAATTGAATAACTATAAAATATAAATACATTTTGTTCATGTGGGAATTAGGTATCATGCCTTAATAACTGCTGAAAATTAAATAATTATAACAATTGCTAGAGCACGAGTTTTATTGCAAATAGGACACTGATTCAAGTGATGATACATAAGATACAAAATTAGAAATTTAAAAGTGACTATTACATAAACAATCTCTGAATTTCTTTTTCACTATAGAACCTATTCTGTAATTCTTTTTTATTATAAACAGCAGTATTCACTTTTTCCTCTCATAATTAGAAGCGTTCAGACCATTTCGAACCGGCAATCGGAACCGTCAATTCTAACCCAGAATTGGAATCGGATAACAGTTCATAAATTATAACCGTGATCCTATTTTGTCGTGGCCGGTTACGGTTCCAGCCTTGTGCAATCCAGAACTGGTGAATATGCCTAGAAAAAGTTGCATTTTTGGTCAGTCTTCAACACAAAACCAGTTGAAAATTGACTTTTTATTTTTCAAATTTTAAAATTATCTCATTTATATCCATAAACATTTTCATTCATCATCATTTCTACTTTGAGAAGGTAACTTTACGTTTTTTAATAGATTTTATACTATTATTTTATTTGTAAAAAATAATTTACCTTTATATATACCTTTTACCTTTAGAATTCGTTTTATTTTGAAATGATATTTTTCATTTTTTGACAAGGTAAATATATAATGTACCTTTTTTATTTACCTTTTCATGTTTGAGATGCTCATAGTAGAATATGTGATCCATATTTAATAAAGTAAGAGAGTAGTGGAATGTACATGAAGTCAATATTATTAGTAAGAGAGGGAAAAAAATAAAAACCCTAAACCTTAAACCCTAAATCACATTTCTTTTAATTTGTACCCCACATTTCTTTTTAATTTGACTCGTTACTAAAAATAAAAACTCATTTTTATCTACTTTATCCCGATCACTTAATACACAAAATAAAGTTGCATAATTTCGGAGTCATCTTCCTTCTTCCTTGGGACGGAGAAAAATTGTTGAAAACTTTTTTTTTTAAATGTACTCTATTTTTCTTGGACGAAAAGAATACTAATTTTGGCTATTGGTAATCATAAGGATGACCACTAATAAATTTGAATACTTGATATTCAAATGTTCCCAACAAATGATACATACAATCATATTGCATTTCATTAATTTACGATTTTATGGTAAGATCAATGGCAAAAAAATGTGACAAAAAATACAGGGAATATGATTAACTAAAACAATACTACTACTATTGTTTCATTTCTATTGTTACTTCCAATATGTTGACAATGTTAACATATGCTATATTAAAGATAAAATGACCTCAATCTGAATAAAATTATGTACAGAGGAAAAATAAAAATGTGTACAAAACAATGTGAAACCAAATAATCCTAAAATAATTGTAGATATTGGATCCCAGGATAACAAGTTATCTTCAAAAAAGAATTCATTACAGACAGATAACGCAGTAATATATAACATCACTGATCCAAAAATAAGGCATCAATCAAATTCAGGATGAATTTCTGAAGATCAATAAAAAACTAGAAAATCAAAGAGAAAAGCAATGGATTTTGTAAAAACGATAATACAAATAATTAATAATTGGAAATAAAGTATTGATTTTATATTAACAAGACGAAAAGCATAAAAAGTATGGAATGAAGGAATGAAAAGTTATAAGCATCTCAGAGTATCATTTCCCCATTGATTTTCTTCATTTCTGAATCAAAGTGCAAGGATGACATTAATGTTTTCTCATCTCGGATGCTTATCTTCAACAATGAACAAATTCGAAAATATGAAGAATAAAATAGAAAAAGAAAGGATCTCAGGAGCTAGAAAAGTATCTTCAATTCCGAATTGGAAATATCAGATAGATAACGCAGTTTTAAACTAATGCATCATCGATCCTTCTTAAAAATTGTAAATTAGTTATGAAAATGGAGAAATAAAACGATTATAGGAAAGGAATCGCGAACCTATATTGAAATGCGATGACGATGAACTTGTGTATCTCAGAGAGGTGTGATTTAGGGATTATAAGGGGCGTGAATGCGATGAGGAAACCCTAGAAAGGCTTTAAACGACAACGTAGGGAAAGAAAGAGCAGAGAGAGGGCGGGAGAAAGAGGCGTAAACTTCATTCCTTTTCTTTTCTTAATATTGTCAATATATTAGGGTTTCTTTGATTCTAATTTTTGGGCCAATTATTTTTTGTGGAATAGTCTCTTACTTGTTCTGTATGGGCCGAAAATTTAGAGGAAATGAGAAATTTGGGCTTTGGATTTATCTCTTAATTATTGGGTTTGATATTACTTCACTTGTTGGAAGTTTTTAAATAATTAATTATTTTTCCTTTCTTCTTTTAGTTGAACCTCTAGATTAATTAATATATTTATCTCTCCTTAATTAATTTCTTAAGGATTGGAATGTATGAGCTCAATGAACTCTTCTCTGTTTCTTTCTACACTTAAGTTGCTTAAGTTTATGCAACGCATTCTGAATTATTTAAAATAAAATGAATTTGGAATTCCATTGTATACCGATGGATTAACCTATGCTACCGTCCTAATAATATATTTTTTTTAATATGGTCTGTCCCAAACTAGAAATATAGAGAAACCACTTTCGTATTCTTTCTCCTGACCCCGCTACGAAATGAATTTCTAGACTCGTAGATTTATCGACATCAGGTTCGTAAAAAGAACAAAATTTTTATTGTCAATTTTTGCATGATAAAAAAAATATAATCTCTCAATACATTGCATCTTATAAGTTCTAAAACATCTTATAAGCTCCCTGCAAAAGCTTATACTAAGTTTTTTAAAATAAATTTAACCAAACAACCACTTAATTCAAATTCCACACTAGCCCGGTAGCGCCCAGGCTTGCATATATGTAGGTTTACACGCAACAAAATATTAAAAGAAAAAATAGACACAATTCAAGTATGATAGCTTGTGAGCTTCTTCCATATCATCTCCTTAATCAGATGCCAAAAACATTGGTGGAAATTCAAAATTGTATACTCAATTAATTTAACCTAACTAAAATATAGCTGCTACAAGTTCAACTCTACAAACTGGGATAATAGCTCAACAAAAAATTACTGTAGTATCCAAAAAGGATAGTAGTATATATATATTAAATAAAAGGGGACTACTTCATATAGTTCCAACATAATCATTTTCCAAATTAGGAAGAGTTCTTAACTACCCATTCGACCAGTGTTGAAACCCCGAATCCAGTTGCACTCTTCTTCTTGTCATTCCAAACAGGGCCAGCCATGTCGATGTGCATCCATTGCACCTTCTCATCAACAAACTATCCCACAAAACATGTCATATTTCAGTATTCATGTTTGTCGACTATATATAACACAGTCTATCTTTGATACAATGTGTTTAGCAAGCTTGGCATTCAAAGCTGATAAAGAAAACATTACCTGTTTCAAGAAAAGAGCTGCGGTGATGGAACCACCTTGACGACCACCAGTATTTACCATATCAGCCACTCCGGACTTCATGGACTCCCAGTAAGTTTCCTCCAACGGCAGCCTCCATAGCTTTTCCCCACTATTCTCTGAAGCTCTTGACATCTCTTCTGCTAGATCATCGCTTGGCGTGAAAACACCTGTTTATTTATTAATGAAATGAGCAGTGTATTTTGGTCTGAAAGAATGACTACAACATATCGATTTCAAAAGGTGGTGTAGCTATTTTCATGTAAATTACTAGAATAGAATCTATACGCTCCAGATTACAAGAAAAGAAATCTTTATAGACCTAATATACCTGCAATTGAGGGTCCGAGAGCCACTATACAAGCTCCCGTGAGTGTAGCCAAATCCACTATCTGCACATTAAAATGCTTGCTACTCAACCACAAAATACAACATAAGTAAAAATGCATGGTGATTCTCTGTGCGTAGGAAATAAAAGCATCGAGCAAGCAATAAGCATTTCTTCAAGAAATATCATAATGTTTGAACCAGAAAAAAGTTTGCTGGATTGCAAAATAAGCCAAGGACAGTAGGATAATCATGTCTTATGTTGCCTGTGTCTGTGAGAAGATGTCACTGAAAGCATGATGAACAAAACCACCGTATTATACCTTCTCTGCACCTTGATTACAGGCATATACCAAAGCATCAGCAAGTGTAAGTCTTCCTTCAGCATCGGTATTGTTTACCTACAATGTTGGGTTAAGGGTGAAAACCATCAGTGAAGAAACCTTATTGAATGCTAACATAAACATGCTTCCTTCCCTGGTCAAATAGATCTAACCTATACGAAGATGAGCTGGATGGACGAGAACAATAATTTGCAACCTATGGCAAGGAGAAATTACCTCAATTGTCTTCCCATTTGAAGCAGTAAGGATGTCCCCAGGACGCATACCTGTTCCACTTATCATATTCTCGCAAGCGGCAACAATGAAGTGAACCTGAATATACAGTCAATTGTCAAATTTATTTCTAATCTATGATAACAATAACAGGCAAAGTAGTAACTCAATCAAATCAAATCAATCAATCAAGTAAAGTCAGGAAGAGCAAATGCACCTCTACCCCATCAGGCTTGATTTTTCCTAGAGATTTTGCAGCACCCAATACTGCTGCTGAGCCTCCCATGTCAAATTTCATGAGTTCAATCATACTACCTGGTCCTGTCTTGATATTGTAGCCACCACTGTATTGTAAGGAAAACATCAAGACAAGAGCATCTGATGAGCATTATAAATATGGCTGTTCTTGTTCAAATTTTGAAATCAAAAGATAAAGATCTCTTTCTTAGGGTATAAAAGTTACCAATCAAAAGTCAAGCCTTTTCCCACCAGGGCCAGCTTGGTTCTAACTGTTCCACCTGGAGGCTTGTAACATAAATGGATGAAATGCGGAGGATTGCACGATGCTGCGCCGACAGCTAAAAAGGATCCCATTTTCAATTCCTTGCACTGTTCTTCATCCAATATTTTAACCGTAAACACATCACTGTGGTCAGATGCAATTCTTGTGGCTTCTTCAGCTAATACTCCTGAATAAGAGTAACATTCAAAAAACAAGTGAGATATGGAGAACTACAGATCATAAAAGTCTAGCAATATGAATGCCATGAGAATAGGGGTAATATAAAAAAAAAAAAAACAAATGTTATTGAGGAAAACAAATAATATGACAAACCAGGTGTGAGTACATTCGCAGGAGCATTCACTAGCTCTTTTCCTAAAATGATCCCTGAACAAACATCTTCGGCATATTTGAGTTTTTTCTCAATCTCAGGTCCAATACCAAGACCAAGGATGTCAATTGATTGTAGAGCAGGTTTCTTCGATTCTGATTTGAATCTGTTATCATCAAATGTCCCCAATATAGCTCCTGTTTAAAGTTCAAGGAGCAGCCACATTAACTACAAACAAAGATGGGCATTTCTACTCATGCAATCTTGAAAAGTACATACCAGTAGCTATAGCTGAAGCAGTGCTTGGCTTCAGTTCTGCAGCAATTCCTTCGGATGAAGCAAGTGTGATGGCAACATTACTAGCCCGGGAAGACTTTGCTGCAGCAGCAACAGACTCACCGAGACTGCGGTAAGCTGTTCTTGCCGATGCTGCTCCAAGCCCAATCAAACCAACCCTTTTAGACCCAACACCAGGAAGCCTGAGCACTGTTGATTGTCCAGCCTTCCCAGTGAAATCTTCCTCGGACGAGGCTTCAGATAACAAACCCCCCAAATGCAAATCCAGCTTTTGCAGTATTACATTCTTAAAAGCCGAATTTTCATCCCTCTCCATGTCCTTTTCCGTGACGCCCACAGCAAGTATGTCTCCTTTCCATTCTACCAAGTCTATCTCTTTTGCCGAAAATGCGATCTTACCTCATCCCAGCAACACACCAAATTAGTTAAGCCGATAACTAATATCCCCATAAAATTAACATGCCAGGTTACATATATGAGTCATATTTCATCCAAATCAGTTGAAAATTAAAGTGAAATACTATCACAATCAAATGGAATTAACATGAAACCAACATTATCCCAATGCATCATTATTCACAGCTCCAAATAAATGAGAGAATTGATAATCAGTAAATACAAAGCAAAATGAATACCTTTGGCGGATCGATCTGTTTGGGTTCGGTGAGACCAAGAGCTGCTCGAGTAATGGAATGCGCCATTCGCTTTCCTCTCCAAGATAGTCCGAATTCGAACTTAGTGAAAACAGAGGTGGAGAAATTAGAGTAAGAAGACGAGAAGGAAGATGAAGGCGACGCCGAGGCACGAATAGTAAAGGAGCTAGAAGCTACTCTAATGGCGGCCATGCTTTGGAGAAACAAATGGATGCTGTTAAATTTATCTCCATTATCTATTTGGGGAGGCAAATGAGATAGTTTGAAATTCAGGGGTAGAAACGTAAAAACGGTGAACTCTTCACCAAGCTTTCTCTCTACTCTATCCCCCTTTCATCGGAGAATCAATTAAACCCTAGCTAGTACAAAAAATTTTACTCAGTAATCAATCAATTGAGAACAAGTGAAGATGGTGGCGACGAATCTGAAAGCGGAGACGATGAAATTGATGGAGAAGCGGAGTGGAATAGAGGAGGAGATGAATGTCATCATCGAACGCCTCTGCCAGCCCGGCGGCCCTGGCCTCTCCGGCAACCTTGTCGATTCCGAGGTATATTTCGTTCCATTTGCCTTCTTCGTCTACACCTGTGGATTGAATATGAAGATTTTGTGGCGGATGGTTCTGAAAATTGAGGTTTTGCAGGGGTTTCCGAGGACAGATATTGACATTCCGACTGTCAGAGCTGACAGGCATAGACTTGCTGGTAATGGCAATCTCTCTGTTTTGGATTGAAAACTACAGAATGTGAATTGGCTTTAATTTTTGCTACCTGTTAACAAATTTAAGTTAGGTGGTTGGAGAAGCTCTCCCTTTTACTCACTTTGTTTTTGCTGGTGCAGAGTTGCGTAATGATCACAAGGATATAACGGAGAAGATGAGCCAAAATATTGAGCTTCTTCATTCTGCAAAACATACTACAGCCACTTCATCTGTTAAAGATTCTGGTTAGCTACTAATTGATTCATAATTGTATGTTGTTTATTGGAGTTTTTGATATGTGATAGATGAGTTATTCACACGACACTTACGAGCCTAATTAAGCGATGGGCATGAGCTGAAAGTTAATTGATACTTTAACAAAACACACACTGCAATTCACTCAATTGCTAATGTCGAAAGGTTCATATATGATTATATTCAGTGTGTTAGTTAAGTGGCATAAAATTAACTGTGTTCGCATTTGATGCCTCAGGCCCAAGTGCTGGCATGTCTGTGTCCCTTGACAAATCTGTAGCCATAGATGCTTCTAGTGCCATGGATGCGGATTTTGACATCGGCAGACCCTTTGCAATTGTCGATGAAATTACTGAGTTGTCTCCAGCTGCAGAAGATGGTTTACAACTGGGCGATCAGATTTTGAAATTTGGGAATGTGGAGGGAGGTGAGAGCTTGCTGCCCCGGCTTGCTGCTGAAGCTCAACAAAAGCAAGGTGAAGCTGTCCCCTTGGTTGTGTTGAGGCAGGGTTCTCTGATTAATCTGACTGTAACTCCTAGAACATGGTCAGGTCGAGGTTTACTGGGGTACGTCCTGCTTTACTTTTCTTCTTAACATCGTCAAATTTTCTCTTTTTACCTTTCATTGCTGCAAGTGTGGCATGTGCCCTCAACAAATCTTCGAAAAACTCTTAGTGCAGTATATCTAGTCAATATAGTAAAACATCAAAGAACAAATTATCTATATGAACCTGATGATTCGCCAGAAATGATGCTGGTTTAACAAAGCACGAATTCAAGCTTTTATAAGGAATATTTCTCTACTCAGTTACTAGTAACATACTATTTCCATTCCAGCGTACTTGATCAATTATGCATCATTTTAATTGTTTTCTTGATGTGCTGGTAGTTTTGTTTGTATTCATCATCCTCGGTCCTTTGCTGCACACACGAGTTTCACATTCAAGTTTGCATGAATGTGCTACTATTTAAAACTATATGTTCACGTACGCTCGAGCTAGAGTTCTAATTTGTGTATTTCCGCAGGTGCCATTTCCGGATCTTATGATGATGGATTCATGCACATAACTCCTTAATAGTTGGGAGCAAACTGCCTGGAGGGAAAAGAATACTAGTAGTAGGTTTTTATGTGCATTCGAAATAACTCTCTTACTTGTACTTACTCTGACGATGACCCACACCCTGCTCTTCGAGTATGTTTCTTGTATTCGACCTTCAATCTTTTAATCTATTCCCAATCTTTCATATTGATTTTTTTTTCATTTTGTCGATTTAGTATTGGGTATAACACCTTAAAATTGATTATTGGCGTAATTAATTTTACAAATAACATAAAAAATCAAAATTAGATTTATTCTTTTCTTCATGTTTTTGAGATTGTAAAGAAAATGGACAAACCAATTTTGATTTTTATAACAATTACAAAATTAATGACATAATGCATTCAAATCAAACCAAAAGGATACAACGCTGAAATTAAAATTTACTACTATGTTTATAACAAATAAAATTAAAAAAATAAAATAGTCAAAAAATAATAATTAGACAGAACGAGACACAGATTTGTGAGATGACTGATTAAACATTTTAATTATAGCAAAATCACCGTGATAGCGATTATAATAATTAAATCTGGAACATATCAAACTAATTACGATTATGACTTTGAGAAACTGTTTATTTGAAATTCGAATTTCAAATTACAATTGGATTTTCACATCTAATTAAGGAAAACAATAATAACGTGTATAGTTGATATTTTGTGTTAAAAAAATCAAAATCAGTAAAACTTAACGCAAATAATTAGATACATATTGAAAAAGTACGGAACATACCATTCATGAAACAAACAACCAAACTTTTACTAACAAATCCATTCCAAAACCCTAAACAAGAGCAAACATTATTGCCATCGCAGCGCCAACGAAAACACCGGCTCGAAGCATCTCACTGCCACTGTGATGCGCGGGAGCAGGGGCGGGGGCATGGTGGTGGCTGCCATTTCGAACAGATGGAGAGGGAGCCGCAGCAGGGTGGTGGTTGGCGGAGAGAACTCTCATCTCCACCTTCTGCCCCTTCTCGCAGTGGCCGTCGGCGCCGCTGATCAAGAAAACGGGGCCGGACTTGTCGAGGGTAATTTTGGTATTTCCATCGTTATAGGATTTGATGGGGTGTGATCTGCTGCATGTTTTGTAGTCTGCTCCGCTCACTTCCACCACCGAATCTAACTTTTTGTCGTACTTGAAAACTATAACAAACAATACCACAAAATAATAATAAGCGGTAAAGTAGTGTTGCTACCGTCATCTGTTGAGATTTTTAAACTTAAAGCATGAAATTAATAATAATAAAAAAAGATAGATTTTTAAACTTAAAGCATGAAATTAATAATAATAAAAAAAGATTTTATAAAAAAAGATTATATATGAAAATGAGACTGTAGTGAGTAAACAAATGGTCTTGCTGCCATGATATGCTGAGATTTTTAATTTGAAAGAAATTAATATGAAATGATTATACATAAAAAAAAATGAGACGTTGGTGAGTACCGATGGAATCGCCGATTAGAAAGCGGTTTTTTTCGGCCCATTTTTCGTAGGTGTCGGGAGAGGAGGGAATCTGCCATGAAGCCTTGTTGTCGACGACATGGAATTCTCGGGCTTCGGAAAAGCTCGTGAAATGAACCAGAGCCAGGCTAAGAAGGATGAATTTGCACAAATCCATATCTAAAGATAAAGAGAGAGGGAGAGAGTTTTGTTGCACAATATCATGGTGTGTATCTGCCCTATTTATAACAATCTAACATGGTTTTGGACTTTTGGTTTGTAAATGTTAGTATTTGAAATTAGCGAAAATCAATGAGCCGTTTCGAGTCATCATTAGTCTTATTCAAATTTTAAGGTTGTTAATTGCTTTTAATGTAGAAACATAAACATATCTGACTGAATTTGACTTGAAAATGTTGGGAATAAATGATAAAGGTTTGTGAATGATAATTGTTATTTTGTATATAAAGTTTTGCAGCTATATTACAATTGACATATTTTAGTTATGAGGTCATAATAAAATAATTATTATAAATTACTTAAAACTTTTATAAACCAATCCAATTTGTACAAATAATTTTATTAATCAATTCAATTTGTAAATCTAGGGGTGTCAAAATCATGTTGGGTCAATCTGACTCATATCAATAAAGCCTAATTTGAACTCGACATGTTAAGAAAAATCTCAATCCGATTACAAACTCGATCTGCTACCTTCAAATGTGAACAGACTCACACGCAACACGAATTTGTTAACGACACAATATCATATGGATTGACATGAAACGCTCACAATATGATAACGACCTGAACCTGAATTACACGAATATATCTAATTTCAATTAAAATACGATTTTACAAGATTAAACATGACTTTTAAACCCGATTTACAAATTTTAAGCCTGATTTAAATGATTAAACATGATTTTCAAACTTGAATTACACGAACCAAGAGAATATAACTAAAGTACATATTTTTAAAAAATAAAATAAAAATCACTGACATAATAGTTTTATTTTTGAAATAGATTATCCGAACCCAACCAATCCCAATATTATCAAGATACTGACAGGTTAACCCGATAAGAACATGAAACCAATAAGACATAACCCAAACAAAATAATTTTAATTATAAGTGTTTTTGTAAGATTTTTGTGTCAAATAAAAAATTGTCACCCTACTTAAACCATATTATCCATACTGTGCCTACGAGTAGCTAAAAATATAGTATGTCGTTGACTTATTTTAAAATCAATTAATCAATTAACACATTGTGCATGGTAAAATTTTACACTAACCAAATCGAGCATTTTAATAAATACTATTAGATCACTCTCATTCGATTGATGACCACAAATCAAATGAGTACATAATTATTTATTAATAACAATGACCTTTGGTATTGTTATATGAGTAGAAATTTTGAATTGATTTATATTGTTCAAAACAAAGCCACATTTCTACATATATTAATTTTGACAAAATATGACTATTGTATAGCCAATTGCCGTATGGTAGGTAACACAAGAATATAAGATGCTTGATATTGTGCACAATCATGATTATTTTAAGGTTCATATGATGGTTGAAAAATATAAATTAAGGCTAAATTAAATTAGTAGAGCAATTTTGTGTAAATTAAGGTTCATATGGTTCATATGATATTGTGTAATTTTGAAATATTGAAGCGGTACGTGGAGTATAATTTATTAACAATTTTTAGTTGGAAATTATTTATTGGAACAATATGTGATTGGATTTACTGGAATTATAGTTGAAGATCATATCTTGTCAATGTCCTAATAGTAACGCTATAACGCTCATTCCCGTAAAAAAACTTGTAGTTTTCTCGTGCTCTCAACACACTATAAATGTTGTTCCCGCAAAACTTTGATGCATTTTAGCATCAAAATATAATCTAGGATTGAATTGTGAAATTATTTTAATTATAAGGGAACCAAACACACTACAAATTTAATCTCGGATACAATCTTGCAAACCGAACGCACGCCTCCTTAGATCATTTGTACAATCTCTTGCTATGTAAGGATACATCACTTCATTGGATCAAATTCGAGGGTACGATTAAAGACGATGGTTATCAAAGATTGCTCGTGAAGTTAAAATGTTCGAAGGGGATTGCTCTAAAGCTTAGTTATCAACTCAGGGTGTCTCCGGTGGCGCCCCTCCCATTAGGACCTCCACTAGCCCTTCCCATAAAAACTGTCTGCCACGTCAGCACTAGCCCTTCCCATTCCACTGCCACATCACTAGCCCTTCCCACTGCACTAGCCCCTCCCACTAGGACTTCCACTAGCCCTTCCCACAATTATTCAATTTACGGAATTATTAATACGTCGAAACTTCATTAAAAAAATTACATTAAAAAAAATTACATAATTTGGGGATTCATCCCCGCCATCTGGGGATTCATCCCCGCCGTCCCCGCCATTTGGGGATTCATCCCCGCAAAATTTCCCTCCGATCCGATGGGAATCGAGGGTGTGTTTCCTCCGCTCGTGGTGGGGGAATTTCTATTGTACTCCATTGTAGTAGAAATGAAATTTGTAGATTTAGAGAGAGAAACTTGTCAACACAAGTGGTGTGAATGAAATGAAGTTGGAGGAGCCCTATTTATAGAGTTTATTAAAAAAAAAAAAAAATTTAAAATGTCGGACGTCCGACCTTCGCCACAGTGGCGGACGTCCGGTCGGACGTCAACGCGAGGGGCGAGCCCATGGCAGGGGCACTCGGGACGGGCGTGGGCGGACGTCCCGCTCACTACGGCGGACGACCGGTCGGACGTCGCCGACGGGCGAACGGGACAGCCGCCAGTGGAGACCGGACGTCCGCCGACGGGCGAACAGGACGGCCGCCAGTGGAGACACCCTCACATTTCTCTTCTCATCTCGACTTTCTCTCATTTCAAGTTTCTTCTCGTATGCATTTTTTTTGTTTCATCACTCGATAAAGCAAAAATAAGATTGTAATCGTTCTTTTAAGTTCAAGTCGAAGTTGTGTTCTGGAGGGAAACATGCAATTTAAAGCAATCTAAATTCTTAAAAAGTCTCGACTTTCGCCCTATCTGCCACGAGATTTGAAGATGAGAGAGGGCGAGGAAGAGGAGAGGATGAGAAAGAAACAAACCAACTTCATTAGTAGTAGTAGTAATATAACAGGGTTAAGCTTGAGAAACAAACAGAGTAGTAGATGGAAATCCAAGTGAAATAGGAGAAAGCAAAAGCAAGCAAGGATATGATCCTACTATTTGAGAAGCGTTTTCACGATAGACTTCACATTGAGCTTCTTCAAATCAGTATAGGATTGCCCACATCCAACAAACATCACAGGTGCACCAGAAATGTAAACCATGGATAATGCAGCTCCCACCTATATCATTTTTATTTTTTATGAGTAAATAAATTTGGTTGCAATTATTATGTCATGCTAAATAAAACAATCACACACCTTGTCATCAATAGTGTCGAACTTGGTCAGCAGGATTCCGTCGATCAGTCGGGGATCTGGTGAGGGTGAGAGGTCACCTAGTTTCTGAACAAATTCAAGGACATTGGCCGGTTAATTTCCATATGAGTAAGTAGTATTATGAACAAATTGAAAGGAACAAGTAAACAACCTGGTTGAACTTCGACAACTGATCAACAGCATCGTTCCCCACAAGTGCCTCGCCAACAAACAGAATCAGGTCTGGACTGTTGACGTAGATGAGCTTTGACAGAGCTCGCATCAGTGGTTCGTTATCCTGCAAGATACAAAAATATCTCCATGAATATGCATTTGGCAGGAAAATGCACTCGAGATAACACGATGCAGCAGCTTGGGAGTCAAAGATAAGATCATGTAGTAATTCCAAACATGATACACTCAAGAAGCATACAGGCATCTTTTAACATTAACTAAACTGTAGCAAAATATCAATATGCACATGAAAAGCAGAAAAAGTACCTGCATTCGTCCAGCTGTATCCACCAGAACAACATCTGAACCATTTCGACTGGCCTCCTGGATAGCTTCCTTTGCCACAATTGCTGGATCCTTCTCATAACCTTTCTCAAATATGGGAATCTGGTGGTTGCAAGATCATATGCCATTCCAGTTAGAGCTATTTCAGTTAAGACGTATAGCACAGGTAATATAAGTGTGATACTACAATATACCTGGAGTCTTCGTGCATGGGTACGCAGCTGCTCCACGGCACCTGATCTGAATGTGTCGCAGGCAGCCATCATAACATTAACATTATGTTGTTGAAGCCAGTAGGCAACCTGCCAAAGCCACATGGGAAAACCATAAGAAAAGTGCGAAGTTGGTCAAATCATTCATTTGAATTGGATGTGAACAACCTTAGCAAGATTGGTAGATTTCCCTACACCATTAACTCCAACAAAAACTACAACATAAGGTTTCCCTTGCTCCTTTGCAGCATGAACATCCCTCAAAATATCAATTGAGCGCCTAGGAGTTAAAATGCGGGTAAGTGCATCTTCCATAGCAGCCTGGAAGAATCATGTGACCATTAAATCACTAATAAAATTCTCTGAGTGAATCTTGAGAAATAGAGAGCTGCAAATATGCCCTTTTGTCCATATAGAGGTGGATGTTTTTCCACTTAGCCTTAAATTGTTGATTAGAAGAAGAGCTTCAGATATTCATAGATACCTGAACTGTTGATGAGATTCTTGTGAAAGAAGCTAGCCTTTTGCCCTCAAGACTTGAGGCCACTGATTCACAAAGTTTCTCAGCAATTTCCTCTGCCTGCCAGCGATCATTCAAAGTAAGTGCAGAAACATGCTAACAAACACTTTATGCAAAATAAATGCTAACTTGTATTAGAAACCAGTTTTCATGTCATAGATCCCATTCATGGATAAGACACCATCAGAAACTTACCACATTCTTGGTCATAAGTCTGTCCTTAAGAGCTTTAAGAGCTGGTTCTAGGTCAGAATTCTCCAAATTTGCTTTGCCCGCAATACTGAATCAGGAAAAAAAAAGGATCATAAGATATCTTTTATAGAAAAGAAACACAATATTGTAGCAATTACACATCCAAGTTATAATATATAACATCACCAAAATTTTATTTGTACAAATTGAAGCACAAAAGATTAGCAGTATTTGCTTGGAATGCAGTATGATCATAAATAGTTCAGCCTAAAAAAGATACAATCGCACTCTCATAAACGTATTGATCAGTAAAATGCATGGAAGAGTACATCTTGACTAGAACTCCATAACCTACCCGACCTATTACTCATTTACCTTCCCTACACATAACTAAATGAAGGATGTACATATTGAAGAACAATCAGCCCTGGCAACATTTACCAAGTGTTACATATAGCATTCAATAGATTTAACCAGTTATAAGTTGTTGAGAAATAAATTTAGTTCAGTTCAGGTCAAAGTCAGATGATGTACCTCTGGAACATGGATGAAAACCACCCTCCTTTCTTCTTTCCATCAACCTTGTTATCCTTTGATGTCTCTTCCTCCTCGCTTTCGCTTTCACTGCTAACAATCTCCTCTTTGTCCATCATACTCTCCCCTTGATCTGCAGCTACAACTGATATGTGCTGCTCCTCCACATTCTCACTCCCTGGATCAGTGAAATCTAATTTTGCCTCTTTGGGTGAATCATCCCAAACTCTGTTCTTTTTAGTAATCTTTTTAGGCTCCTCTTTGGAAACCTTGTTAGGTACAGTTTCAGTTTTTTTTCCACCTTTCGACCTAAGCTTCTGTAGCTTATTTACATCAAAAGCACCAGTATTGGAAACACCATTCTCTTTTCCATTATTTTTAACCTTAATAGTTGCTTCCCCTTTCCCAATATGATTATTGCTAATATTTCCATTTTCTAAAGGACGCCCTTTGCTATTGTCACCGTCACGATCATTTCCCGGTTCACCTCCACTCTTTTTTTTATTACCTCCATCCATGTTTCCATTTTGCACATTTCCTAGCTTCCTGGCAAGGTTATTGTTCATAGGCTTGCCCACTTGCTTTGATTTTTTCATTTCCTCTGCACGAGCCTCAGCTTCCTTCTTAAGCTGTAGAAATATATCATCAAAGTCGTTGTATGACGTCCGCTTTGGATCATAAATCTCCGAGAACTCTTTCTTAACCATAGAAAGCAGATCGTCAACGTACAATAGATGGAGAATACGCTGATACACAGCAACAAAAACAAGCCCTAGATCATTGTGAAATGTCCACTTAAGAGTGTATGAAGCACCCGGCGCATCATAATTGTACGATGCAGAGCCTGACCTTTCCTCCAAAAGGCAGGACCTTATCAAGGTATCGATAGGCGATCCTCTAAGAGCATTCCCAAGCTCTTTGCATGTCCAGAGGATTAAACCTCCTCTTGTAAATATGAGTAACTGCTCTAACATCTCTAGAGCTTAGAAAGCTGTATCCTGAAAAAGTTTTCAAAAATTCAATGTTTTCCGAAACCTTCTATAAAATGAGTACAAGTTAAATATTCAATCATATCTAAAAAAATATCGAAAATCTTCAGAGAAACCACTGAGCAATTCATGATAGTCAAAAGCAAAATACACATTGAAACGAACAAAAAAAAGTCTTTCATTCACTTCTTTTTATATTCTATGATTGCTAAAAAAGTCACGATATATGAATTTTCCAAGTTGTTAATTTTATTTGAATCAATCGCAGAAATACATCAGATCTCAAAAGAAACCGCAGATAAAAAACAAGAGGGGTGAATGATTGATTAAGTCGACAAAAAAAAACGAGATTCCAATTGGATCCGAACAGATGAAGAACAAATTAGGAATCACAAAAATACCGAAAATTAAACGACAAAAAGAGCAGGCAAATCCATAAATTTACAGATCTGATAATAAATTCATCACCTGAGAATCTTTGACGCCAATTCTGTTAAAAAGAAAAAGGAAAATGAAGGAGGAATTGCGTTTGAGAGAGATGAATATGGAGAGTATTATATATATATTGGGAGCTGACTAGGAATGTTTGGTTGGTCGGCCAAAACCGGCGGCGGGGGTCAGCGTGTTAAGGTCGTACTACTATTTATTCCAAATATCCGATTTTATTAATAATCAGGAAAATGTTGTAAAATAAAAATCATGATGGTGATGAATTGCTTGAATCAAACAAATCATGGTTAAGTAAATCTTTCAACTATCATAGAAGCTTCTCAGCCTTTATCATGCCGTACATCAGGAGGTTTGGAACTAACAATGTACAATGTGATCGAGTACAACCTCTTATATTACCATCTTTTGAAGTCATTTTATGACAACTTTTCAACGGGTGATATTTAGGGTTTAGAAGGCGCTAGACTTGGTCCCAAACGGAAGCTTCTTGTGTTGACTTTCACGGTCTTAAAAAACTAAGTTGAGCATGGATAATGCTCAAGTCCAAAGAAATGAGAGATTATAGGCAGAGGAGAACATTCGCAACTGACAAGTCCATCTTCAACTCATGATCGACATAGTTGAAGAAGTTTGGGCACGCAGTGTGTTTAGAGTTTGTATACTAGAAATCACCTTTCAAGTAATTGAATGCTGTAAAACTCTTATTTTATTTTCCAATAAATAAAACAGATTATTTTTGTCATAATGTTGTTATGTTTTACATTTAATAGGTGTTTATTGCATGTTTAAATGTATAAGTAACTTAATAAAGTCTTAGTCTTTATTTTAGTAGACCGGTTGTGGGCGACGTCCACTTTTAGGTAACACGGTCAGTTCTAAACAAATAAAAAGAAGAATTTCATAACCTAGATGGAATTAGACTACCCATCGTGAAAGGTTGCAATGTCAATCCGCATATTTCTAAGTCTTACTGAAATAAGATGACATTGGTGTAGTAAAGCATTGAATGGATCTAACAGCGAGACGAGTTTTTATGCTATCTACTGAAAGACGAGGTCTTGATAAGTGTTTGTTTCTTAATCAATGTATGTTAGCATTGAGCATACAGTATTGATTATGCACTGCTTTGACTTATCAAATGATGCGGGTTTTTCGCAACCCAATAATCCCGATATATTGGGTAGTGGTGATAAATATCTAGCGGTGCTAGGATTGCTATTATGTTGAATCGTGTGTGAGGTGAGTCTCGTTTGATAATGTCCTCAAGAGGAGCGCGAAACAAGGTTTTATTATTCGGAACCTAGCTAGTTGGAGTTTGATTACTCTATGAATAATAAATAAGTGTTTCATGCTAAGCCCACTCTTGGAATTTATAAGAAGTTAATTAATTAATGTCTGTTATAATGGACATTTTTATCTTAAGCGCGAAAATAAAAGTTAAAACGGAAACCCAAAATACTTGTAATTTCGGATTTGGATGGGGAGAGTTCAATATTACTTCTGTAGTGACTGCTCGTAATATTTCAATTAAAGCTTGTATTAAATTGTGGGTTCAATTTAATTAGTAAAAAGCAAATTGGGGAAACTCATATCCAAAACCTTCCATAGATCCCTATCTGGGCCCAAAAAGAACTTAATATAAATAAGAGAATAAATGGGAAAAAAATACACAATTATTTTTCTCAAAATTTTCGTCCACTCCAACATAGAGTAGAGGATGTTTTTTTTTTCTCTCCAGCTCTCCTATGTGAGGTCAGCTTCTGTCTTATTTATTCAAGTCCTAGTATCCCGGTGAAATCAACCCACACTGATATTGGAATACAGTTCGGGAACCAGTCAGAAGACCATGGTCTAGTACTCAACGCTTCACGTGGAGAAGCGCTAGCCATCGTCGATTCTTTGGAGAATCAACAAGGTATTATTCATACTCCGTAGAAAAGCATGTTTTAGGTTTAAATTATACTTCATGTTTAATTCAAGTTATGAGCATGATACATGAGATAATTACGCGAATAGAATTTGTCTAATAATCTGCTAAATAGATCTGATTATTTTCCATGCATCACTATGTTGTCTCTTCTTCATCGCCCTGTTTCTGTCCATCTTCATCACAGGGATCCTAGAGCTGAGGTGGAGCGGGGAATTTAGCGAACTGTATGCCTTCAAGTGGACCACATTGCTCATCCCTCCAACCACCATCCTCGTCATAAACTTGGTAGGGGTGGTGGCTGTGGCTGGGATATCTGATGCCATCAACAACGGCTACCAATCGTGGGGCCCCCTCTTCGGAAAGCTCTTCTTCGTCTTCTGAGTCATCGTGCATCTCGATCCATTCCTCAAGGGTTTGATGGGAAAGCAAAACAGGACTCCCACCATTGTGGTCATATGTTGCCTCCATTTTCTCCTTGCTTTGAGTCAGGATTGATCCATTCATACTTCGGACTAAGGGCCCGGATACCAACAAATGTGGGATCAATTTTTGATTTATTTTCCCACACTAATGAATTTTGGCCATGTTTGGTTGTCGGGAAAGTAAAGTTGACAAGAAAAATGATTCCTAGGAAAATAAATCATTGGAATATGATTCCTAACAAATTAACTTTCTTGTGTTTGAAAAATATCAAGATTTTAAATTTCATATTTGATTAAATAATAATAATAATAATTTTGATATTATATTAAGATTCCTTTAATAAATTATTAATTTAAAAAAATATAATATATTATTATTTTATTTATTATTATAATGATAATTTAAATAATTGAATTAAGATATTCTTCATTTATTAGTTTATATTATTATAATTATATATAAGCATATTCTTATAATTTTAAATATTTATTGATATTATAATTGAATAAAATTTATAATTTCAAAATTTCATTAAGCTTTGTTAATTAATTAGTTTATAAAATGGTAATAACATTTTATTATTAATAGTATTATGATACATAATTTAAATAATTATATTAGTAATTATTAATAATTATAATATTATAATAATAATATAATAATTATTATTATAGTTATAGTGTAATTTATAGTTATTTATTATAATTAAATTAAGTAGAGTAAGATTCATAATTTTAAATTATTTTTAATTTTATTTATTTAATAATAATAATAATAATAATTGTATAAGATTGAACTTATTAAATAATTAAATATATAAGAATCCAAAAACTGGGAAAAAGAATACCTGAGAAAAGCTAGGATTTAGAATCCTGGAAAGTTGTACTAACTTTCCTTGTTCTGGGATTTTGATTACTTTCCCAGTTTGATTAACAACCGAAATAAACACAGGAATTTAAAATTTAAGGAATCAGATTACTTTCCCAGACAACATCCGTGCAACCAAACATGGCCTTTGTACTTTTTTTTCTTTTTTTTGCATTTGAAACACCGATTTCCCATCTTCTGTTTTTAGTGTTTCTATTCTCTTTGGAGTATAATAGTTTTATTACTTACCTTAATTCGTAGACCATAAATACTATGCATATTCATGAGTTTAATGTAGACGTTTCTTAAAACTCGTATCGAGTTAAATGTGGATATTTAATTGGGGATGGAGGGAGTATTAAAATATTTCATACTCTCATCGTCACACTCTAAGTGGATTATTTTGTTTTCTGGCACGAGATTATATGTACTATTATTTTGTGAGTTTAGAGAATAAAATAAGAGAATTCGAAAAAATAGAGACGCCAAAAGATAACTATTTTCCATGCATCACTATGTTTTGAAATCGTCAAAAAATAGTCTCATGACTCTCATTTCATTTTTTTTTGGATTTTCCAACTCAGTTGAAACAATAATTTCTTTCTTGGTTCACAATAAAACTCAGAAATTACAATATAAAGTAAAATAGCAAAATAAATTCCTAAAAGTTAAACGGACCGGTCGAATTAGGATCCAATCTCCGTCGCATCGTGATCTCCTCAATTGGGAGTGGATTCCCCTGCTGTGGTGAAAATACGTAATAATTTACTATGGTCTATGGATTAGCTGGATTAGTTAATGCAGCTTGTGTTAAAGTAATTTGAAAAGATTAAAGTTTGATGATAAAGTTGAGACAAAATGCTATATTTACTCTGTAAAGTGTAGAGTAGCCAAAATCATTGTTCAAATAGGAGATGAAGCAATTGAATGAATAAAGGTGTTACGGTAGAGTAGTGCAATAAATAAGTGTTAAACCAAAATAATTATTAAACTAAATTATTAAGCTTAAATAAAAAAGAAAGGGGATGAAGCAATATTGAGTGAAACGCCGCCGTTTTCTGCACCACAGCACCCCCTGCTGTGGTGAATCCACTCCCCTCCCCAATTAGGGTTTCTATTATTTTGGGGAGAAACCAACACTTTCTTTATTCGTTCATTTGGAAGGAAATTGCAGGTTTTCGACTTGAATTTCACAGCTCAAATCGTATACACATATTTCTGAGTTCTGATAATATCGAACATTTTTTTAATAGCAATGGATGACCAGAAATTGGAGAATCTGAAGATCCAATTGCAGCAGTTACACAATGAAGCACACGAATTTGTGCAGAGTATCCCGCCAACGCAGCTCTATGGTGCTATCGGAGTAGTCATTCTCACTATATTCTTCTTCTTAATCAGTAAGTTGACCTAACAATCTTTACTTTTTTTTTTACCTTTTGAATTCTGTTTTCTTCCTGTTGCTCGAGCTGTTTGGTCGTGTGGCAATTGGCATTGTGTTTGTGCATAAGTCGTAAGCGAATAGCGATCTTCTTATTGCTCCTGTGTTGTTAAGTGATCGATATTATGAAATTTCACCTTTAGAGTAATTCAATCAATTGTGGATACAAAATCACCTAATTCCATACTTGAATTGCAATGCCAATTTTAGGCAGCTTGAAGACGTGAACGAGTTGAATCTCTATAAGTATGTTTCGATTTTTCTCTCTCTTTTGAGCTTCAAATTGTGTTTAATATAGTTTGATTAATTGCTGGTGGACTGAGACTGACATTGTTAGAGCTATAATCTAGTGACGTAAGGGTTGAGGTGTTTGCTAGTTTCGGTGTGATTTTATTTATTTTCACTTGTGGAGTGGAGCACTGGAGCATGAGCTGATCGTAATTTAATCAAATCAAAAATAGTGTAAACGCTTAGTTCATTATGTTTCATGGAACAAATTCAAATGAGATTTGAGCAATTGGTAGTCTTATGATGAAATAGTTTAATTATGATTCTCAAGATAAGACATCATAGGTAACTCTTGTATCACGTTACAGTTGTGCTTCAAGTTTGACTGCATTGTGTAATATGGCAAATGTTAAAGAGATGACCAGTTTCTGGCAAAATGACTTCTTATTTTCTGGTGAAAAATGCCTCGGTGTATAAACTTTTGGTGCAAAATTTGTAATGCACACTAAACATGTGTTTTTTTAATGCTCTGGTTTGTATCGTCAGTTGCATGACAATGGGTATGTTCACTCTGTTCATTTATATGAAATACCTGTGGCTGCAGTTCGTCTTTTCAAGCGTAGGGCTTCGAATACTATTGTGCTCACTGGATTAAGTGGAAGTGGTAAAACTGTTCTTTTTTACCAGGTACATATGCAAGAAAGAGTTTTAGATGATTTAGATTCTCTTCCTATTTTCTTTAATCCGAGTACTGTACTACTGTTAAGGTTTACTTAATTAAAAATTTTCATGTTCCAGCTTCGGGATGGCTCCTCCCATCAAGGTACTATGACATCAATGGAACCAAATGAGGATACATTTGTACTACACTCGGAGACAACTAAGGTGATGCACCTTTTTATTTCTTCTGAAAAGTGAATTTAGATGAATTCTTCGAGCATGTTTAACTGATTAAGTAGTGTCTCTTGCAACAATATCATTTTCAAGCCTAAATTAATTATAAGTATCATCTAATGCCAAAATTACTCCATATGTTACTTTGCTGTATGCAGCTTGCAAAATACACATTTATTATTTTTCACCTAAGTTTAATAACAAAGGTGTTGAACTAAATATAATTCGGTTACATGCTGCAGAAGGGAAAAGTGAAGCCTGTTCACATTGTTGATGTTCCTGGGCATTCACGTCTTAGACCCAAACTAGATGAATTCTTGCCTCTGGCAGCTGGAATAGTTTTTGTAGTAGATGCTGTGGAATTCTTACCTAATGTCCGTGCTGCTTCAGAGTACGTACTATTTGGATTTTTAGCATTGTCGTACAGGCCCGAAATTTCATCTCATGTTGGTATGGGTTGATTTTTATATATATTTGTTGTATTTATTCATGCAGGTACCTCTATGATATTTTAACCAAGGCTAGTGTTGTGAAGAGAAAGATCCCTTTCCTACTCTTGTGCAACAAGGTAGACAAAGTTACAGCACATACAAAAGATTTCATCAGAAAACAACTCGAGAAGGAAATGTAAGATAATTATTTCCGACAGCTCTTTCACATTTGCTCTTCTTCTAGTTAGATATGTATGCCGTGATGTCTCGATTAAGAACTCCCCTGTCCCCAAGCATCACCAGAAAATATCATCCTAAACGAATTAATTAAAAGTGGACAAATTGGCGTTTGCACCTTTGGAATAATTCATACACAGACATATCAAGGCTTGGATCAGAAAGGTAATGAAGGATGATAGCAGAGCTTTGAGTAGATGTTTTTTAGGTTATTGCGTGAAGCCTTGATACATATAACTCATTCTTGCTTTGGTATTTGTCTTGAATTAATGAAATTATATTGCGAATCATATTTCTCATTTCCTTCTGTACTTGTTGTTTTGTGCTCAGCGACAAGCTCCGTGCATCAAGAACAGCATTATCTTCAGCTGACATTGCTAATGAATACTCACTCGGGGTACCTGGAGAAGCTTTTGCATTTCATCAGTGCCTCAACAAAATCTCAGTCGCAGAAACATCTGGTTCGACTGGTGACATCTCTCAGTTGGAGCAGTTTATCAGAGACTATGTTCAAGCTTGACCGATTGTACCAAATTAGAACCATGGTTGTGATTTTTGTTTTCTACCGGTGACTGTAAAAGCATTGAGATCTGTAGAGACGAGAGAGCAAGAAGAGCGGTCTTTGTATATAACTTTGCATTCTTAATTTTCAGTCACAGAAATACTTGTGCCAGTTGAGTACGACAAAAAAATTGTTTAGACATACAACTCAGTATTAGCCAATTTATGCTTCTAGAATCTAGGATATATTTTGAAGAGTTTTTTCCCCTCAATTGTTGTTGCAGTCTTGCTATCTTGATAAATAACGTCGCTTAATCTTGAATATAAGAGAGAAGATCCCATATAATGGAATATGCATCAAGCCAACACCCAGATACCTGCCAAATTTGTCCATCAACTATGAGCATATAGATTGAAGAGAATAAAGTGTAGTGTAGTGTAGTGTAGTGTAGTGTAGTGTAGTGTGTGTGTGTGTGAGAGAGAGAGAGAGAGATGACAAGTCTAGGAAGGTATACACACAGAAATTTCAACCTAATGTCAAACAATGCTACAAATATTTTGATTAAAAATGACTAAGACAATTAATTTCCTTTTTTTTTAAGAAAAAGAAATGCAAACCTCATTGAAACACAAGCATGGATGATCCACAGAGCAAAATATGCAATTCGAAAGAAGGGGAAACTCTGCAAGGAAAATATCACACTTGTTTTAGTCGATAAATCTTCGAAGCAAACTTAGGTTTACGACCAATTCTGTATGGTTTGCAGGCTCTCGTCCAAGTAAAGAAAGAGAAAAGGGCTTTCCGAGAATACCAGCTGCGTTGACGGAATGCATACAAACGACCAGCTGTGTTGGATAGAATACACATTACACAATCAATAGTCCATAGGAGTATGTATTATCATAGCATTCTACTTACAAAGGATATATTGTCTTCTTTGCTGTACAGTACGAGCCAATACACTGAATCAGTGAGCATGACAGCCCCAGCACATATCTACAACCAAGTGGAAGCAGAAGGAAGTGATAAACACGAGAAAGAAAATTCTTATTTATTGCAAGTTCTTGTCTTAAAATAGACTAATTGACTGCATTTGCAGAAACTGCCTGAAAGATTATTTGAAAGGCGTATTCTGCGATAGATGGAGGTACAAGAGTAGGGTTGTGAGAGTCGTTCAAGCTTGTTTTTGTGGTGGTACAAATAGGCCATGCTCTGTATCTGCAACGATGGAATGATCCGCCTTTGTCTCCCTTTTAATGCGACATCCGAGGATGGAGAGAGATGAAGCCATCTACAGAACATAAGAAACTTATGTGAATATATATAGTATGTTACAAGATCAAATAAGTAGCAATATAATGAGAGTTTGCAAGGAAATGTAATTTATGTGACATACCCCAAAATAGATGGTGAGCAATGTGAATGTCCACCTGCAAAATGGAATTATCATATAACAAAATTAACTTAAACCTTAAGCTACTTATGTGAAAATACAGAATTATTGGAACACTCTCCAAGTCTAAAAAAACTGCAAAAAATCGAAAGTGATAAAGAACTCAAAAGCAATGGCCTTAACTGCGTGTAGTAGTAGAATATGCCAACACCATGGAGAATAGTATCAGCAAGAATCAATCCTAGTAAGGTGCAGAAAGCAACATTCCGAAAACCAAGCAGCCAAACAGGATGGATTGAGCTCGAACTTGTTGCCCAAGATGCGCCCTTGTTCCTCTGATCCCCCACTTGTACGGCTACTGGGCGGGCTGCGCCCTTCATACCTCCATATAATGAGCGCTGCAACGATCATAGCCACCACAATCCATATTGCAGCCAGTAGCTCGGGGCCGTCGTGTCCGTTGCCATCACAGGCCACCAAGCAACATACGATCAAAATTTCAAAATTATATCAAAATCTAGTATTATTTGGTTGTTCATTAAACCATGAAAACAGCTATCTTATCTTCAAATTGCCCAAATTGTGTACATTCTTAGTAAATTCCAACATGAAAAATAAAAAAAATTATGTATGCTGATAGCATAGTCAAACCAATTTCACCACCAAATATTACTACTATAGACATATTTAATGTATGCAGACTTTATACATAGAAAAAGTAAAAAAGGCTCACAATGAAGGTAATTAAAATTCCAGAAAGAAAAGACGCAGAACATACACCTATGCAGACTTAAATTTGCATTCAAATTGATACCTGAATCTTCTCGAAATGAATGTTTGAACAGAGATTCTAGAACTGGGTCACCGGAGACCGGAACGGCGACCGAGAGAGTACCTATGCGTAGAGCACTATGAGAGGAGGCGGGGGAAGAGCTATTAATTCGATAATGATTTGTTTACAAAGGAAAGGCAGCTTATATAGATGCTGCATGTACGGAAATAACAACATCACAACTATCTAACTAACTATACATTCTTCTCATGCTCCGCGCTCATGGTTGATTTAATCCTCTGTTCTCCCGTGTTGCATGCACCCATGCTCCACTTATTTAAGTTTTCCATCTCCCGTGCTTATTCAAATTGCCTATCACGTATCATCATCCTCTCCAACTAGGGCTCTAGAATCCGGTGACGATCTTCGGTCATCCGAATAGATCGTGGCGGGATAAGAGTGTGTGATTGCCTGAGACATGCTCTCAAACTCCTCCACCTTCGAAAGAAGCTCGTCCAGGCTCACGTTAACCTCATGTAGAACCGATGCTCTTCCCGACTCAATGGCCCATTGCCACAGCGCCATCATCTTAGGGCTTACCTGCCTCGACTCCGTATCTGATTTGCACGAAAAACCAATACAATTAGACAAAAATGCCGATAACCATTTGTGAGGAAGAGAATAGTTTGTACAAACCCGAAAGATCTGTAGGGGACGAGTCATTAGCAGAAGGTAGGTATATCCGAGGAACTTTGTTCCGATACATTGATTTCCACTCCCTTCCTCTCTGCATCAGTATTTGCTCATCATCAAACGATAGCAGCACGTAGGGCACCAATTCCTGCAGTCAAGGAATGAGAAATGAGATTAGAGAGATTGTTTCGGGAAGAACAATACTGAACTGCAGCGAAGAGACGGATACAAACCTTCAACTTAGCTCCTATCTTCTTGTAATCACTAGGTTGCAACCCTCGGCAATCTATCCTCACCAGGGTAATGTAAACCCCATTTTTTGCTATAAAGGACACAATTTGGCACAAAAGCAAGTTAACATCAACAAGATGACAAAAGCTAATGTCTTTGAAATATAAGCCCTAGTTTTTTAGATTCCGAAAAAATACGAAGCAATACACGTTTTATGAGTTGGTACCTAATTTACGGATTGGGAGAAGCCTCTTCCCTTTCATTCTCAACTCATCTGCTTCTTCCTTCGTCAGCCCCTCGGGGGGCATCTTGTATAAGCTTCGCATAAACTGGTGTAGCCGGTTTCCAAAGCATTATCAGGAAGCGAGGCCGTCTTTGGTGATCATAGTTTCTGCCACGGAACAGATACAACACTCCGCCCATCCTATAAATAATCTTGCCACCAGATTTTTCCTGCATGATCAGTACTCAGTCGTTAGGTAGTCATAAATGAACAAGATGTCACAATTCTAGTAGCAAAAGCATCAGCAAGACTAAGCCATGAACTTATGATCACCAAAATCCGATGAGAAAGTGAGAACCTCAATGCACCGGCATATGTTATTCATGTCAGCAGTTGGGACACCTAAACAACGGACTTTACAAACAGGTTGTCTCCTCCAATGTGTGTGTATCAGCTCCAGCATATTATGTGTTAATCCTACCTGCAGAATTCAACGTTTCAATCAAGCAACAATGTTTATTACTACATTGTTACAACCCGGCACTAATTGAAATCCCCATCCCAGCACAAAATCAAAACAAAAAGACATAATCCCACTGAAGTTATCTAGAAATGCAGCTCTCAACTAAATGAAAAAACAGCAAGTGAAATAGCAAGAAACAGATTTGAAGCATCATAATGCATTAACTCAACCTAAATCACAATCACCCTAACATATCCAAACAAGTAAAGAGATAATGCATCCAGCACTAAATAAACTGAAAAACAACAATTACAACAGCAAAAAACAATTTTTGAAGCATCATAATTAAATTCCCATTATCCCAATACGAAGCAAGAAGAAAACCATAAACCGAATTTCCTTGCTACTTTCAAGAAACTGAAACAACAAGAAACAAAACAGGAAGAAACAATTTTGATACATCACAACACATTAACTCACCTAAATTCCCCATCCCAACATGAAATCCAAACAAGGAGAAAACACACACACACAATCCCACTTAACTAATCCAAAAATACAACTCTCACGAAATAGAAACAAAAGCAAATAAAACAGCAACACAATTTTAAAGCAACAGACTACAATAACTCACTAAATGCAGACATCCCAAAAACTAGAAACTCAACAAACTAAACCAGACGGGCAATAACAATCTTGAAGCATCGTAACTCATAACACAATAACACACTATACCTCTATCATCCCAACACAAAATCCAAACAACTAAAAAAACACAATCCCACTGTAAAAAAATCTGGCAACGCATCTCCAAACAAATGAAAAACCAACAAGTACAAAACAGCAGCAACAAACAATCTCTCCATAAAACGAAATCACCTAAATTCACCTGTTTTTTACTAGACAACAAGGGTTTCACCATCGCTCTCATCTCCGCCCTCGTCAGCGGCGCCCCCAACACCTAAATAATCATTCATACTTTTGTTGTGTGGAAAATTTGTGTGTCTGTTTATGTACTTTTGGCATGGTAAAATACTCCACCTCAGTGGTTAGTTTGTGATAAGCAAACTCGAACCATGCACATTACCACATTGATCAAAATTCAAATACAATACATATTTATATCCACATTATATATCTAGATTCTTCTTCTATTGTCGACACGCGCCTTCTTGGAAGACCCCAATACCCCATGCTCTGAACTTGATTCTATCTGTATAAATCGTGACGTGAATATAATAATAATCATAAAAGCTATAAACTGATACTACTAATGAAAAAGAAAATACAAAGAAAGAGGGGATATGGAATTTGAGAATTTAGTCACCTTATTCAGTTTCTCCCTAACCAACTTAACCGTTTGATTCATCGATTCTGATGGAAAATATTCCTGCCAGGATTCAAGTCAAGGAAGGATTCGAAACGAACGCAATTTACTTCCGAGAAAATTCACTTATAAACCAACCTTATCCGAAGAGACTAATGGCTTGGAGGAAGCATGTACTGTGATACCAGCCCGTGGCTCGCCCAAATTCCTAAAAAAACGAACAAGGCATATCCAAACATCACGAAACGTGAAATTTTTTAACAAAATTGCTAAGGGGGCGAAGTGTAGGAGTACCTTTGGGATAAGGAAGAAGTAGGGGGACCTGACTCCTTGATCGAAGGAGTGGAAGCTGAGGAAGGTTCTCTACTAGAATCCGAAGGGCCTTTAGATCTTCCTGCTGAAAGAAAATTGGAAGGTTTCACAAGCAATGCGATGGATAAGAGGAACTCTGCAGCAACAAGGAACACGTCACTTTGGACTTACGGTTAAGACGTGCTAGAACTTCCTTTCTCCGTCCTTCTAACTTCTCTTTTGTGTCAGAGAGGCTCTCATACTCGGGTGCATATGTCACTTGTATTTGGTTTCCTAGAAAAACAGACTCGTCTAACTTTCTTTTGGCAAACCTATCACCAACATCAGATTCAAGAATTAACCCTCTGCACGTGGCAAATTTTTGAAACGCACATAATACATTATATGCACAGAACTTGTATATAGACATTTGAAACGAGAAACTGGCCTTTCCCGCAAAAACTCACCTATACGTGCACCTAAGTTACACGCGTAATATGCTGCACATAATGAAAAACCAACACGTGAATGAGTGCGAATGTACATATTTGTCACAAGAAACAAATCGTAAATGACATTTTCTACGCAAACCACCACCGCTAGTTCGTTAACCAGAGAATAACAAATGCACCAATACTCGCACCTAACCTAACCTATAAACAACACACAATATGTTGCACACATATGAAACCACACAAAAGAATACATGCATAAACACTTACTAATCAAGATAAATAAATTGTAAAATGCCCCTTTTCCACACAAATCACCACAGATATTATACATATTCCAATACATTTTACACACAATTACCAAAAGAAAACAAATCACAGAAACCCCCTTCCCCAATCACCAAGTGCATTAAGTATGTAATCACTGACTTATTAAGCAACATAACTACTCAATTACGTAGAACACAATTATCCATGAAATGCAAAGCATCAAATCGGTAAAATCACCTAGCATTGCTGAGTTGATGAAATTTGATCCAATAAACATCGGTATAAGCCTCACATTCTTCCGCATCCATCGGCTTACATCTGACCAATAATAACAATCACAACACCATTACTATTTGCACTTTCACATCAAATTTCCATGAAAAAACAGTACACACTTTCTTCATTTCTTACATACAATAACAACACTACCTTTCTAAAGCAATCTGCATAAAATCCATTAAAAATTCTATTTTATTCTTCTTAAATCATTCAGAAGTATGCAATAACTTACTCTGCAACTGGGCCATAAGTAGAGAACAACTTCAAGAGCTCATCTCCACAACCCAAAGAAGGAACATTCTTAACAATCAGGTACCTGCATCCAAAGCCAAAATACTCAAAATCCTGATCTCAATAACTAAAACTTTCTTCATTTATCCCCCCTTTCCCGAATAAAATTAGGGGGAAGACAAAAAAACTGAAGGACAAACCTTGATTCATCACAAACTGTATAAACGCGAACTGCAGGGGGCTCGTTTTTTGATTTAGGCATCACCTCCCAATTGAATAAACTGCAATTTGGGACGACAAATCGAGGATACCTTAATGAAAAAAAATGGAATTTAAATTTTATTCAAAAATTATGAATGAATATGTGGAACTGGGCTTCATGCTTCAATTCAAGAGCGTCGAATTTTCCTAAGGGTTAGACCGGAAAAGCCATAACCGCCCCCTCCGCAAAAAAAATTGAGGAAGAAAGAAAACCTGCGATACCTGTGATGAAGTGAGTGGCGATTTGATTAGACGTACGCCGGCGGAAATGGAGATTGGGGCTTGTTCAGTGAATTGACGAAGGAAAATGAAGATGATAATATCGGGCTTATTTGGGGAAAGATATATTGGGTTTGATGTATTTGATCATTTGTTGGGATAATACATTTTTTTTATTAAAATCTATAGAAGGGGCCATGTATTAAATGTGAAGGATAAGTAAAAGTTAATGATTAATATCGAATCAATTTTAAAGACCGAACTAGAGACTAAATTATTTATTAAATTTAATTTTTTTGATGAGATTCGCTAATGTATAAATTATTTCGGTCTTTATTACAAACTCATTTTACTTCATTTTAGTAGGTTTATTACTTCATTCCGGTACGTAATACCTTGAAACGATAGTATATTTTTACTTACTTTCAGTAGATTTTAAAATGATTCAACACATGCTTTATTCGAATTCATTGAACTGGATTTTTACTTTATTCACTTAAAAAAGGATAATTTCTTTCGGTAGGTTTATTACTTCATTCATAACATTATTACTTCATTGGACAAAGTTTTTACGTCATTTCAGCAGGACTTCAAATGCTTCAGCACATACTTCATTCAAATAGTTTATTAATACATCATTCAATGTGCTTATTACACCATTCAATTAGACTATCATTCCATTTTGTTACCAGCCGTGACGGCGGTGATAGACATTGCAAAGAGAAAGAACGGTATGCAACGATAAAACCGTATGTATGTACTGGAATGAAGTAATAATCATATTGAAATGAAGTAAAAACCTACTGGAATGAAGTTAAATATTCATAATATTTTATGACTTATTTGCTCCGAGTTGACGTAAAATATGCTCGTGATGAAGGCGAAAATAATTTATATATAAACGCATCTCATCCATAAAAAACTAGATCCAAAAATCCTAATTTGATTTAATTATGCGGTTCGGCAATAAGGAGTAGATTTGCATATAATGAGACTCGTATAAGTAATTTATAAAATTGGAGACACTTTTTTTACATATATTACTCGTTAATATGGAATATGGAATGCACATTTTTTTCTATTATACTTTACTTGGACAATTTTATATACTATATTTAGGAAAATTATACTCAATTGTACTATAGGTTTTATTTAAAAAAAATATTAATACCTCAAATTATATATTCAATTCAATTGTACTAAATATATTACTTACTCATATCTTTTATAAATATCTTTACTATACATTTTTGGCTAATTTTTTAAATATAAATTAATGTCGTGGAATGATACTTGAATATTAATACATCCAATAAATATGAAATATTTGAATTTCGAGATTTTATGTAATATTTTTTTTTTTGAGTTAATAAACAAAAAATGTTCTTATACGTAGTAATATGACAAAAATTAACAACCTCAATTAGCATTTCCTTTGATCTTAGAGGTATAAAATGAGCATTACTTATTAGCAGCGGCAAATCCAGAACTTGAGAATGGAGCGAGGGAATACAGATACAGCATGCTAAAAGTCTCCTTTAAATTCCAACTTATTAAACTATTCTTCCCATCCACTATTTGTTACAAGAAGTGACCTCTAATTACCCCTCAAACATCTAAGGCATACCTTTCTACCAACACCATAATCTCAACTAATATAAAATGCAAGATCCACACAAGTAAAAATCCAAAATTCTATTGGTTTAACAAGAATTATCCTTTCCTGAGTTCTTGAGCATTATAACATTCGCTCATGTGTCAAATAACTCACAAAACTTTATACTACTACTCAAATGTACATTTCAAACTATACTTCAATATTCTAGGCCGACCTTTCGATCAGTACATGCCTCCTACTTCTAAGTCTGGATTCCACTCACAATCACTATCAAACCCCATTACTTAATAAGCTTATAGCTATAATGCAACTTCAGATTATTTACAGTAGTTTAAAGAAACTCCCAAACTCAATTAAACTTCATAATTTTTGGTCCTTAATATTACCCACATGGCTCTAATCTATTTCACAAACCTCAATTCTAATGTACGGTATTTTCTCTCAGTCTCAGCTATACATAAAACCAATTTAAATAGATTAAAGCAAGAAAAAAAAATCCTAATTCAGCTCTTAACTTAGAGCAGAAAATCCAATTCATCAAATTAGGGAACTATAGCATGTTCAACTAATTGGTTCATAGATTATGTATTCAGCTAATTGTGAACCACTCGCCATGTATATGTTCAGTTTATGCGATTAGCTTGATGTTTTAAAAAGTCTATTGACATATTTTCCTGTTTGAAAAGTCTTTCATTAGTTAATCTTTTACTTATTTTGTCACACATCTTTCAAAACCAAAAAATCAAACATTTATATGGTTTTATATGCTTGTAAGTTTAAACAATTTTTCATTATTGAGTGATGGACCCCATCATCACTTATCATATTTGTATGTATGTAGTAGGAGATGAAGTAGAAAATGACATAGAAGATCTAAGTGTTGAAATACTACTAACGACGTTGTAATCTTATAGTTTTTTAGTATTATTAGAGTTAATTTATTAAATTTGTGTGTGAACTAGATTAAATACTCTAAAATACGCAAAAATTATCATATTTGATAAATTCACTTTTTTATGTATATGTGAATTTATATAATTAAAATTCTAAATATTCTATATTGATATATATAATTAAGTTTAATTTTAGATTTATGAATTTATTAAATTTTGTATAAGATGAAATTATTGTTTCATGCATGTTTATTTATATTAATTTTATGCCATGTAAATATTGTTAAATTTTATAAAATTTGAATAAATAATGGTTAAAAGAGGAAAGAAAAGACACGAAAAAGCACTAGTTGTATCTTGAAAAAAATAAGCATAAAAAAATGGTCAAACAGAAAAATTCGATAATATCGGAACTTAGAGCGAGAGTTGATGGAAGTTTTGGCACGGTCGTTGGCTGGATTGGAGGTGAAAGATGATGATGTTTCTAACAACGAAAAAGACGATTATACCCTTCAATTGTAATGCGTATCTTGACTGGTTCAAGAAGATGCCAAGAGGGGTACAAATGTCTTTTCGGAGACCGGGTCCATTCCGCAATTAAAAATGCATCGCCATCAAAGCAGCTATCAGAGGTCCAAGTACTACCAACAACTGCAATACACATCAGGACACAGAATCATCCCCATTTTCTTGCTTTTTCAGCACCCTCCCATCATCAATCTCATGCTATATGCCTATACTCTCTCTAAAATTAAAAAAAAACAGGTGTTCTCTTCTAGAGAGAGAAATACAGAGAGGGAGGGAAGTAGTCCTGTAAATTAAACTTACATAAAAAGGAGATAAGTTGGGTTGCCAGAAATGCCCTTCTGCAACACCCCAAAAATCCCAATCTTCATCATCAACTTCAAACAACAATGTTTTTATTTTGGCGCAAATTATGTGGGCTTTTTCGGTCAGAATTTTTTCACAGGAAAGCAAAGAAAGAACCTTCGCCCCAATTTTCTCTCTCATTTCCTCTCCTATCTATCTATCTCTATCTTTTCCATTTTTTTCTTTTTCTACAAACAAACCCACCTCTCTTTATTGCCTTTTCACCAATCTTCCATCCCCCTCTCTGCATCAAATACCCTCCACACGCCTAATTTCATATTAATTTCGTATTAATTTCCCCCGATCTTGTTCAAGATCGCAGCTTTTTCTGTGATCGAATGTCTAGGAAGAGTAAAGGGGCGGTTTTGGATCCGTATGGAATTGGGGGCGCCAAGGCTAGGCTCAAGTTTCAGGCTCTTATGCAGGACTATCACGAGCTCGAAAAGGTGTTTAATTTTTCATTTCTTTTTTGGGAGATCTGATGCTTTGTTATGTTATATTTGATATGCTTGTTGATTTTGTGATCTTACTCTTGAATGAAATACATGTTTTTCTTTTTTTGTTTTTTGGGTTCTTGATGATGTTCTTGTTTTGTCCCTTAATTTGTATATTTGTGTTTACATCTATCTCTATGGCTTGTTATTAGATCTGATCTTGAAGGAAGGAAGGCCTGTTTTAGCTTTAATGCAATTCGTGAGATTATATGAGACACACTATGTATCTCTTCTTCATGTTAAGATATACTCCCCCGTCCCAATAAATATAAACCATTTGGATTTCGGTATTGAATTTTATGTAGTGTTGTTTTCTGAGTTAATAAAGAGAGTCAAGTAAGAGAGATAGAAAAGTAGAGATGATGCTATTTTTATTTTAGGAAACGTTTCATTTTTAATGGGACGGAGGGAGTATATTTTTCGTTGTTTGGGTGGATAGATAAAATGAATAAGATGCTAAGTTATCGACTGTTTTTTTTAATTTAAGAGAACGCAACTTGCTTTAGTTGTGGAATAGATTGATTTATAGGTTTATGATGTTGCAGGAGGCTGATGTTATGAGAAGCAAATTGGATATGGTGAAAGAGAGAAAGCTGATGCTCGCAGCTGAAGTTCGGTATGGAATTTGATTCGATACCTTATGCCTTTGCCTCCAAAATTTTCTCGTGGTGTATGTATTTTCGACAAAAATGGTGGTTTCTATCAATGGCTTGGTCCATGTCTTGTCTACAATATATGTTTCGTTCTTTGTTATTTTTGCGCTGCGTTAGCTTTTGGAGAGTTAAGTTCATTGTTATCTTATTTTAGTATCCTACACTTGTGTTACACTGATCACTATCACAATGTAACAATTAGGTTTCTACGGAAAAGGCATAGGTACCTTGTGAAGACGAAGGATGCGAATTCACTACAAGAACAAAGTCTTGTACAGGCGCCAAACCTACTAAAGCGTGCTAAAATCACAAAGCAACAGCTTCTGATTGGAAAAGAAGCGAGTCAGCATAGATTGTCTTTAGCTCCAGAGCCCATCTCGAAGAAGAAACTAGTTGCTCTGCCTGATACATTTCCAATCAGTGATCAGCCTCGCAAGAAAAAATCATACAGCAGGAAGGGACATGGTATTCCACCACCGGTTTTCGATTTGGACCACAAAGGAGTAATGCATATCAGGAAAGAAGCAAACATAGTGGCAGCTCTCGACAGAAACTCCAAGGAAAGAATATTTGGTGCAAATGATGCAATGTTTAGGAATTCTAATTCTGCCGCTACTTTTGATTTGAACCTCGAGACTATACCTAGTGAGAGAGAAGTTTCGTTGCCAACCCGAGCTCCAATATTTGATCTGAATGAAATCTCGGTAGGTGGTTGATTTCACTCAACCTATGAAAAGTATCGTTTACTGCATATTCTAATTGTTCTCGATATTTCCAGACAGGGGAAGAGGATTTCCAGGGTAGTGAAGCAAACAAGTTTGATGACACCAGGAAAAGTTTAATGAGAGGCATGAACGAAGAGCAGCAAAATGATCTGAAACTGTCCATTTGTCGAAACGCTGGGGAGGGCTCATCTCGTGCTGGGAAGCGAAAAATATCATGGCAGGATCCTGTTGCACTGAGAGTTTGAACGGAGGAGTCTGATAAGGCAAGATACAGATGGATGTGTAATCATGCACGTGCCTGACTGGTCTCGAACTGCTTTGAAGTTCTACTGTAGGGTTATGCATCTCCTCAATGTAGCTAGTTTTATTTGTTAACACTATACAGAATGGTATGATGGAAGCAACTCACTTCAATTAGTATAGAATCTACCATGTTGCATAGGATTTTGATGAAATAGACTCAGCTCTTTTCCCTCTCATTTTGATGTAATTTTAAGTTTTGTTTATAAAATGTTATCCCAATATGCATTCTCCTGACCCACAAATTGGACAAATATGAAGACTGTTTTAGTTTCTTAAACTCAAATGTAGAAATAAGAAGACAGCTTATATTGGGAACGAATTCGACATAGCAAACAGCATTTGACTAATTGGACATGAACCATAGCAGCTCAATTCAAGTAAGCATCACCAGAGACTTCTCTTCACAGCTGTGAGATCTTCTGCAACTGTTTTCTCCACTACTTGGTTTTAAGAAGACGACGTTTATGTTTCTTACCCTGTTGGTGCGTTTCCATGACCTTCTCAGTGAGCACACCAACCTGGCACGTCTCACACCAAAATTTAAATGTTTCCTTCTTATGTTCACCCTTGTGTTTTCCTTGTGGAGTCACTACTGATTCTTCCTTCTTCAAGTTGTCTGGGTTGGGTTTTCCCTGCAACGGCAGCAGACCATCTGTCTCAGAGCCGGGCTTAACAAATGACAAAGGTGTGGGTGTAAGTTTCACTTGTATGACTTGACTGGAAGTTCCTGAACTCTGGATAGGCTTGGTAGCATTTTTTGTACAAAGCCCTATCATAGTTTTTTTCGCCTTCAATGCAGCCTCCTTCGTCTTGTGCTTCTTTCCCTTAAGGTGCTCATTCAGAGTATGTTCGCTGGTTGCAGTAACTTGGCAGAGGGTGCAACTCCACTCCTCTTTCACTCTCTTCTGCTTCTTCAAGTTGCCATCTGACTGGGGACTTGTGCCCGATCCAGGGTTAGGCCTCTTAGCTCCAGTTATATTTTCGGTTGGCTTAGCCTGCAATACTCGCAAAACATACTGATCATAAATATTGTACAAAAATTACACATGTTGATTTGATGTTACAGAATTTTTAGCTAAAAAAGAAAGAATATCGACCAGTATACGATGGGAGCTTTTATTAACTGAGTTCTGCCATATATATTTCATTCATCATTCTGCTAATTCGAAAATTTGGAATTGAGATAAAGAAATCCAAAATTTTATTATCGATATAGAAATCCCTATAGAATTTCCCAGTGAATTTTTAATGTGAAGAAGTGAAAAAGCATGGAAAGAGGAAAGAACATTGGGGACACTGGAAAACAAAAAAAAACAGAAAATAGGAGAAAATGGAAATAAATATGAGATAGGGAAAAAGTAGAAGTTGAATGACAAGAAAAACAATGAAAAGATTAAATAGAGATTTCAGAGCATTTTTATGAAAACCAGATATAAATAATCAAGAATCACCTCCAAGCTCTCAATATGAATACATATAACCTAACATTACAACAAGTTAGACAAATACTCAACCGATTTAGTTGGGTTTCGGGAGAGAGCAAAATTTCATTTCACAAGTTTTGACGTACCTTTTGCAAAGTATAGTTATTCAAGAATAGAGTAGTCTAAAATTTTATCAATTTTTTCTAATTCTTCAAGTACTCCTATTATTTTTTTTTTCCAATTTTCGTTCTTTTTTCTATCCACCCGCACCTCTCGCCCTGTTTCCACTTTCATCTCCATATCATTACCACCCAATGCCCGCATCTACCAGCATCGAACCAGGGACTAGATAATTCCTACACCAGAACATATATCACCTAAGTTCAAGCTCCAAGTTATATCACAGCCTAGGATTTAGATTGCGTTGCATTTTACACAAAAAACCACTAAACTATGCAATCAAAATACTTTGAGAACAAATTTAGATTGCGTTGCATTTTACACAAAAGTAACCATTTTCAACCCAGTATAAATAATCCAAATCATAAAAGTTTGATTAAAGTTGAAGGCTCTACAAACACAACAATCAAAATTAAAAGCAGAGAGAGACACCTCAATCAAACTCAGGGGATGGCATACTGACCTCTAAAATTATTTCCTTCTTTTTGTTGCTGCCCTCTGAGACACATTTGACCATTGAGTCTCTTCCCATTCTCTCATCAATTGATGCTCTCTGAAACGGTAAGGATCCAGAGCGTCCACCCTCACACACGTCGTTCAATATGTGCCTCTGCGTGAGCAACATACTACTTTCACCAAGAAACCTCTCCTCAGTCATCGTCTCTGCCAGTGGAGCCACATTGTGTCCTCTCCTAAGAAAGGTTTCAACCATCAGCAGATCCCTCCTTACCTCAGCCTCCAAGGCACGCCTTGTAAGGATCTTGTACATGATTATCTCATGTCTAAACCTCTCCTCCTCAATTTCTCTCTGTATCACCCCGTGCAAGTCATGGGACTGAGCTGAAGATAAAGGATGTGGGTGAATATGAAATTGAGGTTGAGCACTTAGACCTTGTTGATCATGCTGCAAATGGTGATGATGCACCCTTCCTAGTTCGTATCCATCTAAAACAAATTAAACACCAGCAAGAAATTATAAAATATCAGGAAATCGTAGACACCATAAATTACAAGCAAGATCTCTGTTTTACTAGAGATAGAATAGGATTTATCACAAGAATATGAAATGCAAACAACAAACTACGAATTGGAGATGTGATGTTTAAAAGCATGATAGCAAGATTCAATATTTAACCATTTTTGAATTGAAGAAAAAAGAAAGAGACATTCCAAGAGTTGAAGCGTGATCATGATAAACACAACAAAGAATTGACATTCTTCAATAACTATTACTACAAGTATATTTTGAGAAAAGAAAAAAAGAAATTGGGATAGAATTCTGACCAAAACACTGTGGTTGCGATACTGTGTGGGAGTGAAGAATGTGAGTAGAATGAGCGCGATAAGGCCCTCCGTAATCGGACGCCATTAACGACGAATTTGGAAATTTTGAATTATTTAGGGTTTTAAAATTCAATTAAATACTGAGGCCGACCGGAAATCAACCGACTCGCGCTTTAAATTTTGTTTTGACCACTTAAATTTTGTTTTCTCATTATTTAAAATTTAAAATTATACCTATAATAGATAGAAAATGCTAATATATTTATATTAATGTGGGAATGAGCTTTTATCATAAAAGAAAATGTAATATTTTTTTGGGACAAACTAAAAAGGAAGTGTGATATTTATTATGGGATCGATGGAGTAGTATAATTTTAGTTTTTTTCAATTGAAATTTTCAAGAATATAAGAGCTGATTTGTTTGTTGATGGACAATGGGTGCTTCTTCCTTTAAATCTCTTTTTATTTTATTTTTTTTTGTAAAATTCTCTACCCTCTCGTAAAAGCTTTATATTCTAAGATTCACGATATCTTTATTATCTATATGCCTACCATGTTTATCTTCATAGTTACCAATTCAATTATTTTCTGCTCCATACGTCGCAGTCTATTTCTAAAAATTTCGAGGTTACATCGTTGATCATTTTTCTCAAACCTTCCATGTCCACCTCAAGAATTAGTTAGTCAAGTTTGCACTAGCACTGGTTTTGATATTTACATAGACGAGTAACGGTTTTACACATGATTTGTTCTAAAAAAAGTTGGGAATTGGTAGAAGAAGACACGCAAAGATCATAGAGAATTTTTTTTAAAAATTTCAAGGGTGATCGGAGTGCCAGTAGGGGAAATTTTTATGAATCTCAGAAGTAAATCTATCCATACACATATAAAAAAGGAGTTTTTGGGGATATTTTAAAGACTGCCATTGTAAATTAAAAATTGTAATTTAATTTCAACATTTTTTTTACATAAATCTGTACATCTCAACGACAATTTCACATCTCTCATTAAATGTAAAAAATATTGCAAAATAAGAAGATTTCTAGAAAGCTCTAATATTAATAAATTGAGTAAATGTCTATAAGTTACAAACTTACAATCCATATTTGATGTTATAAATTTGGAGAAGCGAAAAGTTTTATAGGATTATTATCATGTAAGTGGGGAAGTGAAAGGGTTTTGAATATTTTTATTTACCCTATAAATATATGATAGGTTGCACTACCCATAAACAAGAATGAGCTTCAACCTTCTTCTTCAAATTGTGTATGGTGAAAGGAGTCGCAGCATGACGATGGTTAGGCGGCAATCGTGTTTTCCGGCAGTAGAAAACAGAAAATATAGAGGAAGGTTCCTTATATTCCTTATACTTGAAATTTGATATAGCCAATGAGTTTAGGAAATAAAAAGATGAGTGATGATTTAGAGATATAATGTCTCCAAGACATAATACCCCTATGTCAATTTGACATAAGCCAAATTATAATATGGACTAATATACCCTTATTTTCAAACTAATGCACTTGTCAAATTAATTCACTAGTATCGTAAAGATTTGAACATTTCAAATCAATGCACTAATTTTGCAATTATCATTATTTTCTGATTCTAAGCGCTAGCCAATAATTTAGTAAGGATACTCCATATCATAAATTGACTTTCTACAAAATTTGCATTATATAAAAACATTTTAATTCAATCATCTAATAGTCATATAGGAATACTTAATTTCTTAATATTATCCTCTAACAAAACAAAAATATTTATTCACATCCAATTATTTTATTATTAAATAATAATTAAAGTTCTAGATTGTAAAAAGTATATACGTACATAAATATGTTTAATTGTTTTCATCCAACGAAATAGTAATAGTTAGTATACATATATTATATATTAAATTTCTACTTGTATCATCTAATGAAAGGATAATAGTCATTTGCGTCAAATTATTTTATTAGTATTGAATAATTACTAAAATTTTGAATCATAAAAATGATTGCATCATATACATACTTAATTTCTTAGAGTCATTTTTCAACGAAATAGTAATAGTCACTCACATCAACTTTTATCTTTCTATATAATAAAGTTTAAAATTCTAAATTGGAAAATAGTACTCCAGTAATATACATATGTTATATAGTTAATTTCTACTTGTATCATCTAATGAAAGGATAATAGTAATTTGCGTCAAATTATTTTATTAGTATTAAATAATTCATAAAATTCTGAATCATAAAAATGATCGCATGCATATACATACTACTTAATTTCTTAGTGTCATTGTTCAACGAAATAGTAATAATCACCCACATCAACTTTTTTTTTCTATAATAATGTTTAAAATTCTAAATTCTAAAATAGTACTCCAGTAGTATACATATGTTATATATTTAATTTCTACCTGTGTCATCTAATGAAAGGATAATAGTCATTTGCGTCAAATTATTTTATTAGTATTAAATAATTACTAAAATTCTGAATCATAAAAATGATTGCATGCATATACATACTTAATTTCTTAGTGTCATTGTTCAACGAAATAGTAATAGTCACCCACATCAACTTTTTTTTCTATAATAATGTTTAAAATTCTAAATTCTAAAATTCTAAAACACATTATTTTGACACCATGTAACAATTTAATTCTAGTATACAAATTTAAATTGTTGTTCCCTAACATTTTGTCCATTAATAAAATAAAGCATGTATAAATTTCGAATCTTTATTTGATGTTATAAGAACTCAAGCAATTAAATTGATTTATTAATTTTATAATTATAAATTCTAGATTCAATAATGTTTTGTAATAATATAATTAAGATTGAGTATCAAATCTATTAAGTACCTATAAGTTTAGAATTTAAAAAAGTATGTATTATTTAAAATAAAGTTTAAATTCATTATATTAGATTAAATTTTTTAAAAAAATTCGTGATTGATGTTAGAATGAATAATTCAAAAAATTTATGGCATGTATTTCCAAGTCTTCGTGACTCATGTTAGTAGAATTAAATCAAGTGGAATTTTGGAACTAGAAAAAAATGATGAGATTGTGGACTTCTTCCTAAACAAAATAGTGGAGTATAAAATTAAATCCAATATATGATGCAACCGATATTAGAGAGATTGAAGATTATGGTGAGATATTAGAGAGAATATTTGCTTAAATCATGTCATCCATATAAATGCACACAACTTTCCTAAGCAAGTAATTCTTAAATATAAATAAATATTTTTATATGCACAAGGGTAGTATGGTATATGTACAAAACATTTATTTAAATAAAAATATAAAACAATCTAAAATGACTACTTTAACCTCATTATGTCTTAGACATTATGTCTCCAAAACATTATTGTAAAAAGATTACGTATAAAATTGTAATCTTGGCAGCTTATTTTGAGGGCTGAATTTATGGGATATTTACCATATATTGAGTTAGTATTGATAATATTTTGGATTGATGAATTTAATTAATGAGCAGTGATTTAGAGACATAATGTCTGTATGCCATAATACCCCTATGTCTCTATGCCATAAGTTTAATTCTTACTTTGATTAATTTACCCTAGGAGTGCTATTTAAAGATAGATTTGAACCATTGAATACTACTCATTATACATATTCACTTCTTTGAATATTGAACAAGATTTGTATTTATAAATTACCAAGATAGATTTAAAAAAATTAATCCGATTATAAGATCTGATATTAAAACAAAGGTTAGTAAATAGTAATAACTAGCATCATGTTTATATATTTAATCTAAGTATATATAAGAGTGGTTTTTTTAGCTTATGAAAGCAAAAGTGTAAAACGTCTTCTTTTATTTAAAAGTTTTGTTTTGAAAATTGTAATGTTAATTTTTAGTTTTGAGTTAGGAATACCAAATTCATATCTTAATTTTCAATAAACAAAAATCAACTAATTTTAATTTTAAAGTTAGTTTCTTTTGGAACAAAGTTTAATGTAACGTACTAAAATAAGAATTTAAAGAAATTATAATTTTGGAAAGTGAAGAATTAAATTAAAAACTATGAAATCCTAAAAATCAAAACAGTAAATTAACAGTTTTTATTTACAATATAATACTAATATTTTAATATGTTGCATGTTATAATGAACTAAGATAGGAACTCTAGTATCTTAGAAAGAAAAAAAGAGAACATATTAATTTTATAGTGTTAATGTATAAAATAGATGAATTTAAAATATATAATTAGTTTTTTTTATAAGATTCGATGTAATGTTTCAAAGATCAAGAATTTAAATAATTAATATTAGAAACTGTTAATTAGAAGCATCAAATTTTAATTTATTGCATGATACACGGATTGAGTTAAAAGCTATAATATTCTAAAAATAAAAAGAGAAGATATTAGATATATAGTCTTAAATAATAAATATATAATATTTTAATATGTTGCATGTTATAATGAACTAAGATAGGAACTCTAGTATCTTAGAAAGAAAAAAAGAGAACATATTAATTTTATAGTGTTAATGTATAAAATAGATGAATTTAAAATATATAATTAGTTTTTTTTATAAGATTCGATGTAATGTTTCAAAGATCAAGAATTTAAATAATTAATATTAGAAACTGTTAATTAGAAGCATCAAATTTTAATTTATTGCATGATACACGGATTGAGTTAAAAGCTATAATATTCTAAAAATAAAAAGAGAAGATATTAGATATATAGTCTTAAATAATAAATATATGAGTTAAGAATATGAGATTATTTTTATTAAAGTGACCATACCATTCCAAAATTTAAGAATTTATAGAAATTAATATTGCATATATAAAAATTTAAATTGAAAGGAAAATAATTTAAATTAAAACAAAATCAAACCGTAAACACAATTAGTATTATTGCATATATAAATATTTAACTTCTTCCATGCTATAACTAAATTGACCTAAGAACTTGATATTTTAGAAAGAAAAATAAATTATTAACTTTATAGCTTTAGTATTAAACAAATTAGTTAAAAATCTGTTTTTTTATGAGGTTTGAAATCTAAATATTAATAGATAAAGTAGGAGAGGAAAATAAATTGAGAATAAATTTTTATAAATAAAAATAATATTAATATTAACCAAAATAAACTTGACCAAAAGAAAAAGTAGTACTCCATAAATTTTGTATTTGTATAATAGTGAAATTATTAAACTTTTTCATACTATTAATTCTTACACATTAGAAAATTTTTAGGTATTCAATATACTTTTTCTTATAAATTTAAAGATTTAATTATCATAAGATTTACCCAACTTTGCGTAAATATACTGTCAACATATATTTCCCATCATTAAGGTATTCTAATTCATGACCTCATTTAATACTCCTTATTAATGGTTTAGGGGCAACTAAGGTATATATACAAAATGTAAAAATAATAAAAAACTAAATATATGGTGAAAATTACTATTATATCCCCATTATGACGTTATGGCTGGGTGACATTATGTCTCTAAAACATTTTCCATATACAAAATGTAAAAATAAAAAAAAACTAAATATATGGTAAAAATTACTATTATATCCCCATTATGGCATTATGGCTTGGAGACATTATGTTTCTAAAAAATTTTCCTTAATTATTTTAGACATAATATCGATATAGTTTTTCAATTATGGAGTATATTATATCTTGAGCTATATTTAGTAAAGATGATTTCAACTACAATCAATTCTATAATTATGGATAAATTAGTACATATTGTGCTCTATATTTAATATATACTATCTCTCATTTTTTTCTCATTTTTTCTTTCCTCTTTCGTACTTTACTCACTTTTTCTCCCTATTTTTCTTACTTTACCTACTTTTTCTCCCCATTTCTTTTACTTTACCAATTCTAAATTAAAACGCAAAACGAACAATAATAGATCTATTGTTTGTGGACGGAGGGAGTATAAATTAGTTAAATTTGTCCTTATAAATATGAATTCAAATTTGTGTTAAATTCTAAATTTACAAACAAAATACTAGTAGTACCATTCTTTAAAATTTGGTCACAAATCGTGTTTGTGGAAACAGAAAAAAAACGATTATTAAAAAATGATCCAATTGAATTATAAAATCATATTCATGGATTAATAATAAGGATAGATTATTGGGAAACAAAAACGATTCTTTAAAAATATCACAATTGAATAATAAAATCATATTCGTGGATTCATTTAAAGTTTGAAAATTGATTCCAGAATATTTTATAGAAGACGTGAGTGGGTCTATTTTATCGACAAAGAACTTTAATAATGTTCGTTTAATTCTACATGTAATGTAGTGTATAAATAAAATTTCTAAAATTTATGGGTGATTCCTCTTTTGTTCAACTCTTTATTACTCTATCCGTTCCATAGTAATGGAGGCGTTCACGGAGATTAAGAAATTTTTTTTGTTAGGTAAGTTAAGTAAAGAGAGAATAAAGTGAAAAATAAAAAAGGTAGAGAGATGAAGAGAGAAAAAAGTACTCCCTCCGTCCTAAGGTATTAGACCAACTTTCCTTTTTGGGATATCCCAACATATTAGACTCATTTCCTTTTTTAGCAAAAAGCATCTATCTTATTTTATTTTCCACCTACTTTTTTCTCTCTTCTCTCCCCTACTTTTTCCCTCTCTCATACTTTACTCTCTCCACTTTAACTATTTAAATATCAATTCCTTAAATTATGTGCCCAAAAGAAGTGAGTCTAATACTCCGGGACGGAGGGAGTAAGAAAGAGTAAAGTAGGTGTGGAAAAATGTGTTGACTTTTTCTAAAAAGGAAAATAACTCTATTACTATGGAAAGTACTACTACTAAAATAACTTTATTATTATGATGAGGAGGGAGTATAATATAAGGTCTTATCTCTTATGATTTAATATTGGAATATAATAATTAGTGATTAGTTGTTTCATCGTCAAGTCTAAAAGTCAACACTAGGCAAGAAGAGGGAAATGATACTTGGATTGAAATCCTCGCTCTTGAAGTGTGTCTCTTCTATTAGATTTTTATTGGTTTATATTTTTGAGGGAACATCTTTTTTAGTCTACGAACTTTGCCAAAGTATCATTTTAAGTCTGTGAATTTTGAAAATATCATTTCAGGTCCATCAACTATGGGTTAATATCATTTGAAGTACTTTTTAACTACTTCCAAGTTTTATAGGACAAAAATACCCTCGATAACTTAAAGGTATATATTTTTAATAAACTTATCATATACTCATATTTTTTATAAATATCTTTACAATATATTTTTGATGAATTTTCTAAATATAATTTGACCTTCAATATTATCATTTAATTACGTGACAAGTAAAATTGCTTTTCTTCAATTTTTTATATTAAAGAATTTTAAAATAGAATAAAGAACTTTTCTTCAATAATAAAAAATTGAATAAGGATCTTTTTCTTGCATGTCACAAAATTAAGTGATAATATTGAAGGTCAAATTATATTTAGAAAATTCATCAAAAATATATAGTAAAGATATTTATAAAAAAATATGAGTATAGGATAAGTTTATTAAAAATATATACCCTTTAAGGTATCAAGGGTATTTTTGTCCAAAAAAACTTGGAAATAGTAAAAAAGTACTTCAAATGATATTAACTCATAATTGATGGACCTGAAATGATATTTTCAAAGTTCACGGACCTAAAATGATACTTTGGCAAAGTTCGTGGACCAAAAAAGATGTTCCCTCTATATTTTTATGTACTTTTTTGTTTAAATTACATAATGATGTTGTTTTTAATTTTATTTAATTAATATGTATCCTGAAATTAATATTTTAAATTTATTTTAGTTTGTGTATAGCACAGAGTGTAATACTAGTTGCATTAAAGGGGAGGAGAGATAGAATTTTGTAAAAAAAAGTAAAAAAAAAATTCTTGACTTAAGGAAGAGGCACTCGTTATCCTAAAATGTCAGCATATCAATTATGTGTTTATGCGTTAAATGGTAATGTGGATGGCTACTAATAACACTTAAACTCGCATCGTTTGATTTTATGTTGCATGAGCATAAAAAAGTTATTCAACCTTATGATCATCTTGATGTAAATCAAATCATTATCTTGCTTCATACATTTTAAGGTTAAATGTAAATTTATTTTGGTGTAATTTCGGGGCCAAAAACTAAAGCTGAACAGAAGAAGCAAGAACGAACTAAGAAAAAGGATGGAGTAGCGCTTCTATGAAAGTGGACTCAGCCGGGTAGAAGAGGGCATAAGTACATAGAAAGAGACATAGTCCACTAGGATTGGTCTTTAAAACCATCCAACCACCGAGTGGAATCGAGCAACAATCCAGAGGGTGCAACCTGCCCGGGTAGGTAGGGCTAGTAATTTTCGACACGACACGAATCCACACGAAAATTATTGGATTTAGGTCAAGCCTTATTAGTTCATGTCCTTATCGGGTTGACCTATTAAGAACCCGATAATTTCGGGTTGGGTTCGGGTTGGATACGGATAACCCATTAAGATAATATTATTATTTTTATTACTCCCTCCATCCCCGATTAGGAGTCACACTTTGACCGGACACGGATTTTAAGAAATATAAAAAAAGTTGGTTGAAAAAGTTAGTGGAATGTGAGACCCAATTTATATATTGGTTTTATAATAAAATGTGAGTGAATTGAGTTAGTGGAATGTGAGACCTACTTACTATTTATGGTAAAAATAAAGTGTGACTCTTAATTGAGGACGAACCGAAATAGAAAAGTGTGACTCTTAATCGGGGATGGAGAGAGTATTATTTAAAAAATTATATTTTACTTTATTGTTTTTTTAATTCTTGTAAATTAAGGTTTAAACGGTATAAAGTGGATTTTAATTGTGTAAATTAGGTTGAAAAATAAGGTTTAATCGTGTAATATCAAGTTTTAATCGTGTGATATCAGGTTCGGGTGGTTATCGTATCGGATAAACCCGTATTATATCGTGTCGTTAACGGGTTCATGTCGGGTGCGGGTCGTGTTCGAATTTGAAGGTAGCAGGTCGGGTTCGTGTTCGGATTTACAGTTCCCTTAACAGGTCGGGTTCGGGTTAGGCCTTATTGGCCCGATAATGACCCAATCTGCACGATTTGCCAACCCTACGGGTAGGATTATCCTTAAAACCATCTGGTCGGGTGAAAAGAGGTCGATGATACATAGAGAGATCCGACCTGGTGAATTTGGCATCAAAATGCCAAATAAAATTGAAATGCGGAAAATAAAAGAAACAAAATACTTTATTGACTACATTGTATTCCCTCTGTTCCTTCATAGTTGAGTAATTTGAGAATTTCCTTTATAATTGAGTAACTTGAGAATTTCCTTTATAGTTGAGTCATATCCAGAGATGGTGATAATTAACTCACTTTTTCTTTACAACTCCATTCTCTCTATTTTATATTCTATTTTATTCTCTTTATTTTTTTTCTTTTTCTTTCTTTATATTTTTTTTACCTACTCACTTAACACACTAAACATTTTTTCTTAAACTCTATGCAAGAAAAATGTCTTAACTATAAAGAAACAAAAGGAGTATTAAACTTGAACGAATTTCTCAAAATGGTTAATTGTAGATATACATGGAAAATATATTCTAATTTCACAAATATCTTCTTGATTTGATTTTTCATAATCTTTAATCAATTTCCTCTTTAGAGCACCTGCATCGGTGCTCTTATGCAAGAGCACCCGCCGTACCGACTTCATGGCAAGAGCCGTGCTCATCGTTGTGCTCTTGCCGACGGCACGACCCTGCTCTTGGCCGTTGGTTTATCATTTTTTTTTGTTTTTTAATTCAAAAAGATCTGAAAAATTCAGATTTAATAAAAAAATATTTTCTCACTTCCCAATAAAATATATCCATTTTTCCGCACTATTAATTTATTTTTCATTATTTTTATCCCAAAATTCACAATTTCATCTATAAATATCTTCATTTCAACATAAAAAATCACAGTATACCAAACAACTCTCTCAATCTCAATTTTTAGGATTTTAATTATGTAATTTTTAATTTTTTAGTAAATTGTAGTAGTATTTCGGGTAATTTTAATGCATTTTAATATTGTGGAAATGTTTTTAGTAATTGAAGTACTTAAATTAAATAATAATATGGTGAGATCCTTGAGCATGCTTTTGTGGAAGAGCATGAATGTGGTTGTTGTGCTCTTGCGGAAGAATATGGAATAAAAAATGAATAAAAGTGGGTTCAGGCCCACATTTATACTCTTTGGCAAAAACATGAATGCCTCTAATTTATATGATTTCTTATTCTCCTCTCTATTCCCACACAAGTGGATTCACCCTATAAACAGAAAACTTAATTAATAAGTGGATTGTGTTTTAATAAGTTGGTGTAGAAATAACTAAATCAAGATTTATAAAGCATACATATTCTGTAAACCAATTGAATGAAATGAACTTGCTCTAAATTATTGTCGTGTATTCTGCACGCAACTGCTATAATTGTTAGGATTGGTCATTAAATCCACAGTAAAGGTTGAAATTTTTAATGTGGGATTTCATCAATTTCATCAATTCCACAGTAAAGAGTGAATCAGTCATTACAAGTTGAGTAAAAAACAGAAGAAGATGAGAGTCAAATTTGAAGCATGAAGAAGCTAGTCAAAAACATAGAAACACAGAAACTGATAACAGGTAAATCAGCGGCTCCAATACTCTTGGTTTGCGAAGGCTTTTTCGTAAGATCCGAGCCTCCGTTAGCTCCTCTGCGATCATGAACGACAGCTTCCGCGCTCGTCTGATGTTTCTCGTTTTTGGAAATTGGTTTCATATCTACATCTGGTGAAGCAGTTTAGCAACGTAGACGATGTTGACAATTGAAACTAAAAAATAGAACATATATTATAACTATCTCATATTGGTGTACAAAGAGAACTGAAATTATTGTATAAGTCTCATGGACCCCTCCTCCTATCACTAATTGATTTTAGGATGGAACCCATGAATTTCTATCACGAACAAAGGAAATAATGTACGAAAAGCATAATAACCTGTTTCAGTGGAAATGCACCCCACCAAAGCAATGGCTAAGAAGAAGATGAACAAAAGTGATTGCATCTTCATGTTCTTGAATGGTTGATGCTATTGCTATAGACATTGATATTGATATATATAGAAAAAAGGAAAAGTAATGAATGTTGGATGAAGAATAAAGGACACATGCAATTGTAGCACTTGCCATGTTATCTACTTTTAAATGCATGAGAATAAAAGCTTGTTAAAGTAAACAAATAAGTTTACTAATAACTAAACCAAGGTGGAGAGAATCAATTGGAGTTTGTGAAAGCAAACGCATCTTCACTGATTACCACAAGAATGTTGCACTGAATGCCATCATCTTAACTATTCGAACAAATATAGATATTGAATGAACTATATAAATCGATTATCGAATAGTATCAAGCTTTTAACGTTAATGCGTTCATGCTATCCGGCTTTACCACCAATATGTTCATATTCAATTGGTTGCCAATACTCGATGTAGGAAGAATCAAATTAGAGAATGAGGAAAATTTGTCATCTAAAAGGAATAAGTTGAATTACGTATTTCAACCTTTATTAATTGGAGTATAGTTTATTATCTAATGTGTTGATTGATTACAGTATCATATATTCTTTTGTGCAATAGTCATCATTAAGACAGCCACAAAATTTTACTCCCCATTTATATATGAAAAAATGTCTTTTGTTTAAAATTAAAATTAATATATAAAAGTTAAAGTGGAGAAATCAAAATAGTCAGAAAACACAAAATAAATGGTTATTGCAACGAACCAAAATTTGACAGAAATACCGAGATATCAACGAGAATTCAAGATCCATATATATGTCACAACCAGTATCTTCCTATAAAGAGAAGAGAGCAAAAAACATAGAGAAAACGAGAACAAAACAAATTTGAAGCAGAAAAGACGGGCTAGCGCGAAACGAGGAACTTCCACGGGCGCCACCACGTGGGAGGGTGGCGCGGACCCTCCTCTTGTTTACAACAACCATCTTCCTCGACCTCAGCAGCAGCGGCAATGCCTCTTTGCTCTCCTGTTGCAAAGATGGGCCAACAGAGCTCATGTCATGAGCAGTCGACGTCATCAGAGGAAAATCAGATGCCACCAATATTACTACTATCACGAGAGAGATTGCACGTTTCATTCTCTTCATACTACCGATAAGATGCAAAAATATTTTTGAATGAGTGTAATATGGAAGGATCTTGTGGTGGAGTTGGTGGATGTGGATAGAGTTCAAGAAATTAAGCAAACGTGGGCCTATACTGATAATGGAAATAATTTAACATGATGGTGGGGGTTTTGGATTTCTTTCCTAAGTAGCCAAAATTGACCCACTGCAGTTGCATCTTATCAGTATAAGCATCAAAATATTTTCATCAAGATTAAAAATGTAAAGTTTAGTTGACTTACGTCAACCAAACAATATACCAAGAGTGTCTGGTTTGAGCATCTGGGGAAAGGGATCCCGACCAAGAAGTCTGGTCAGCTCTCCGGTCACACGATCCATGTAAAGTATGTATACTGCATTCCTATTCTCCAAGAGCTCCAAAGCTTTTCCAGCACGAAAAACAGATATCACCCAGTCTTCCAGAAGCTCTGTATATACAATCCAGTCATAAGAATAGTTATGCATCGCAATAGCTAATTAAAACAAGTAATTGCACATACTTGAATCCAAGTCTCTCCTGATTGACCAAGAGAGTAAGTAGTCTGAAATCAGAAACTCGATTAGCTGAATCCTGCCATAAACATTAATTAGTTTAGTGCAACACAAATTTATTACTATTATGGCCTTTGTCAAATATATGGATCACAGCTGCCCAGTTTAATACAATTATAAAATCTCGAGGACTTGAAGATTGTTAATTTAGACTCACAGTAGATAAATGGAACTATGCATTTTCGGAAAGGCATTGTCAAATGGATCCATAAAGAGTAAAGTTTCCGCAGCCATAGAAATCCTCTGAGAAACTGCAAGAACAATGTGTTGACCGATATAGGGGTCGCTTCCAAGTTTTCGCATCAAATGTTGAATATAGATCCTGAAACTATAGGGAACTGATTCTGGAAAGGTAAAGTAAAAATTCATCAAGATAATTTGATAAAACTGAAATGATGCTAAGGATGGTGAGCAGAAATAATTCAATATTACCATGATCAACCAACAGCTTACCATCATTTTGTGATCCCTTACACATCATTTGCATCAGCCGCATGATCAAACAACTCACAATGCTTTTCGTGGTTTCATCCAACTTTTCACCAAGTGACAAATCCTTCAATGCAGCTTCAAGAAATCATCTAGTAAGTTAAGTTAGTATACTGTAAAAAATGAATTTCCTACCATGAGAAGATAAACTCATTAGTAAAGGATATTTTGAGTTGGTACTGCTACAGGATCAAAAGAAAATGAGAAGTGTAGTCATTCAAAATAACTAAGGGATGATCAGAAGGTTGTTTCAATACAAAATCGTACTAGTGTTTATTAAGCAGCAGTTCACATGCCAAATATTATCCTTTATGATTTTTCCAACACATCGACACCGAAAGCAATATTCTGATGAGATTTCAACCATGGTTATTAATTAATAAACCAAGGTTAAATGACTGGTCGCCTAATTTGCATTTATAAAAAATATGTTATAAACTTTACAGCAGCAGAATTGAGATTCATCTTGATTTGGCATACCAAGAATAAAGTCAGCAGCCTGGTGCGACCAATTTTTGAAATTAGATTCCTCTGCCTGCAAAAATTATGAGTTCACGAACTTAATAAATTGTGATCAAGCACTTAATAAATTGTGATCAAGGTTGTCCCACGCACTCCGGTAGCAGAGGAAGTCTCACAAAGCTCCACGAGAAAATCAACTGAAGCTTTCAATTGCTCCAATTCATTTTCAACAGCCCTGTCTGTGACCAATAAGAAGCATTATATACCAATAGCAGCTATGAAGCAATGAAGTGGCAATAGGAACGTCTCTCATTGGTTTAATCTCCCTTTATTTTATAACTCTTGCCTCTTGGACTCCAATTTTTACAAGGAAGAAAGCAACAGGTAATAAACAACATGCATGAAACCATGAAATCTTCACATACTTAACAAAATCTTGTTAATTTCTGTGCATACTTATGAAGTCGCGTGCATATGCTCCTCTTGCTAGAGTTCATCTCACAAAACAGAAAAAACATCATGCAACTGCCATCAGAAAAGCTGGAAACTGAACAATCATTTATCCTGACACTATAAAAACACAAAATCTTATTCTTTCATAGACTTTTCGAACCGTAATGCAGCTTTACCTGATATATAAGATTGCAGCAACAAGCCATTATGTCTTCTCTTCTTCCTCTCAGCTAATCTCACTGTGATTAACCAAGATCATTGAATGTTAAAAAAGAAGGAGACCTGTGAAACTGAACGATCTAGAACTTAAGAGTACCTTGTCTGAGAAATCGACGGTGAAACACATCATTAATTCTGTCCTGGTAGGATCCGTGACTAGGACTTAGCTGCCCCAAGTTATCATAGAAATAGCATTTGCACGAAATGTTTTGGGGAAATAGATCATGTTGCATCCCTTCTGATGTGAAAAATCAGCAAATAACATGAGAAAAAACCAGCAAGAGTTAGCTCAAATCCGAGGAGATGAATCCTGTTATATGACTTCATACAGATTTTCACATTAACACGAACATGTAGAAGTAAGGTATGCTAGTTAATTTTAAAAATATTATGCAGAATTAACGGAGAATCAAGAGGAAATGGAACTCGCCTTCCGCAATCTTCAGATCTTCTTTCAGCTTAAGAATTTCTCCTTTCCTCTGTTTGGCCTAAAATGTCCAAATTCCAAAAATAAATCTAAATCAATTCAGCTGATGCACACGAGCACGATAAACAAGAGACATGTGAGAGTACGAAACCTTATTTTTCCATTTGATCGCATCAGCCTCGGAATTGTCACCGGATTTCGCTCGAGAATCGTCGTGGTGAGAAGATGTAGTAGTGGCGGAGGGAAGAAGTCCCTGTCGGCGCCGGGAATGAGCTAGGGCCATTGCTATAGCAAGTTTGAGAGATGGATCCAACTCTATTGATGAGTTTTCCATTAGTTAGCTTGAAGAATTTGATGGAGCGAGGGAATTACCGCTGATATTTAAATCTGGATATTTAAGAGAGGGAATGAAGAAGAATGGAGTTAAGCGATTGGGCCAATGGGCTTCCACTCCTTTTTATACTCCGTCCGTCTGTCATTAAATGTCCTATTTTTCTATTATCATACGTTCTCCAATAAATAACCCATTTGACTTTTATAATATTTTTGGAAAATGGACCATAACAACCATTAACTCATTCGCTTACATTTTATTATAAAATCAATATATAAAAGTAGATGTCACATTCCATTAACTTTTTCACTCATCTTACTTTATACAATTAAACAATTTCTTAAAATCTGTGCTGGTGAAATATTGACATTTAATCGTGGACAGAGGGAGTATATATTTATAGAAAAAAAAGTGCTACCTTAGAGCATCGACAACATAAGGTGGCTCTTGGCGAGCGGAGCTCTCCATTGTGAGGCGGCGAGAAATGGTGGAACGACGAGCATGAGCAATGGTTACATACTCTTCATAACTTTATATTTCGTTCCTCGTTCACTCTCTATCTCTTTCATATTCATTTACGAGTTACGAGCAATGAATTCCAACTATATTTTCTACAACTACGATCGTCGACGACTTAAGATGGACGAATTTGTCCAAACCCAAGGCTGGGAAGTCATTCCAAATACTGTTTTACCACATTAGTTCATGAGGCAGAGCTCCTTGGGCATAACCTTAGGTTGATTGTACTCTTAGGTAGGGGTGGTTCGGTACGGTATACCGTATTGGGAGTGTCATACCGTATACCGTACCGAAAGTTACGGTATGACAAAAACCATACCGATACCGTACCGTAAGTTTCGGTATACCGGAGTTCGGTATACCGGAAATTCGGTATGGCAGTTTTCCATATCGTTACCATACCGTGTTATCGGTATACCGTACCGCATTTCGGTATACCGTACTTTTGCGGTATACCGAACTGCGATATGGCATTCCGATATACCGTTATACCGTGTTTTGCGGTACGGCATACCGTTATACCATTATACCGTGAAAAAATCTATTATATCCAAAATATTAAAAAAAAATCTAGTTTTCAACTACTTCAAAAAATAGGGTTTCCAATTTTGATTCTTTTATTTTTATATAATAAAAATTCTTATTTTTTAAAATTTAGTTTAAATATAACATATATAAATATATATTTATATATTATATATATCAATCGGTATACC
>NC_062970.1:10636412-10692412 GCF_023119035.1 Salvia hispanica | reverse complement strand
GCTAAGTTCATTCCATCAATCCGCCATATCTGATAGTTCATTGTGTGTCGGGAAGGTGGCCACCTTCCACGATCACATTGACCGGCCAACCCTTACGATGACTCACGGTCCATTCCTTTGTGTACACTAACTCGAATAGGATCTTGGTCCTATTGGAGCCGAATTCGTTTCATTCATTCATTCATTTGGCATCGCCAAGCAGATAGGCATCATAAAACAAATAATTTATGGCACGATAACATTTGAAAAAAAAGTAAGTGCGATTTTATCAAACAAAAATCATTTCATATATTTGATAATTTTATCCACACTTAATGTGTTGGATATAAAGCCCACCTCAAAGCTTCCAAGTAAAACTCTACAAAAGCTCGACCTTGGGTAATCAAACTCCGCGAACACGCCCTTCTTGAAAGAGTATAATGATTTAAATTAGTTTTTATGAACATACATAAGGTGCATGACATGAAATGATCCTACATGGAGTATGCGTCCTACGTTCGGGGTTCGATCAATATAACTTCATTCCACTTAAAAAGTGGATCTCTATTTCATAAGAGACCTTAAAATTTATTACTTGGGAGATGGTTCATTTAGCTTCTACATTCTTAACTTCAAGAAATTAATTAAGTAAGGAGGGTAAGATATTAATTAATCATAAGATTAATTATTTAAAAGCTTCAAACATTTCAAGAAATATTAATCCAAAATTAAGAGATAAGGTTCATTTTATTACTTATGCTTCAAAGCCCAAAATTCTCATTTCCTCTAAATTCTCGGCCCATAATAGAATAAATAAGAGACCATCTTGCTAAATTAATTACTTGGCCCAAAGGGGAGGCCCAAAAACTTGAATCAAATAAACCCTAAAACTCAAGATCAGATTTTGAACAAAAGGGGCGCCTCTTTCCTCCCCCCCTTCCCTTACGTTCTCACTCTCTCTCCCTACTGTCCAGCCGCCCACGGCGTCGCCGGCGAGCGACGCCGGCCGCCGCCTCGTCCCTCCATCTCTCTGCCTCAACACCTCTCGACTCTCTTTCTCTCTCTCGGTCTCTCTCTCTCCCTCGGCCACGAACCACCACCTCCGCCGTCGCCGCCGGGCCGCTGTTGCCGTCGCTGGTGGGCCGCTGCCGCCGTCGCCGCTGGGTACACGGCGGTCTCATCGCCGTCGACCGAGAGAGGTAGGAATTCCCCCATTTCTCCTTCTTTCTCTTCTTCTTTATTTTCTTGAATTGAAGGCTTAGGACTAACAATTAAGTCTTGAAATGTGAAAATTTGGATAGATCGTGAAAAGGTGGTCAAAAGAGATTAATTTCTTCACGAATCGCCGGACAGCCGCCGGAATGCTGCCGGAAAGTCGCCGGACTACTGTCGCCGCTGCCGGGCAGAATCTCCGGAATCCGGCAGCTTCTTCACTCACGAGGTAAGCTTTCCAAGATCGCTATTATTGTACGATGTGGTTGTCTAAGAACTTGGACATTTCCTTAAATGATTTCATGTCTTGGCTTTCATTAGTTGATGCAAAAATCTATTCTAAAAAGATCATATGCATGATTGCTATGGAGAACCATTAAGGGGAAAAGCATACAAAAATAATATGGTGTTAATATGTAAATTTCCTAATGTTCATGCTTGGATGATTATGAAAATGGCTATGTAGCAAGAATAGTTATTAGTAGAATTACCTTGAGAAAAGGAAGAGAAGAATGATAGTGAGTAGGAAAATGGACTCCTCTTCTTCAAACACTTATATGCATCCTCATTTTGATAGAATTTTGTTTAGAGAATTTTTATGGTTGAACAAAAGGATCAAGAGGGGAGATGGAGTGGTATTTATAGAGAAAATGGGTGCATGGGAATGCTTGGTCATAAACTTGATTCAAGGAGGAAATGTATTGTCCAAAGGGTAGGGACTTTTTGCCAAATGAGGCAAGTTGTCTTGTCAAACATCTCTTTTTCCTAAAATGGCAAGAATATTATGTCTCGTCACTTAAAAAGACGTGAGCCGTCAATTGGAAAACGTGAGCCGCCGTTTGATTTGCGTGTTTGATGTGATTTGATTTCGTCGATCGTCTCGTCTTGATTTAACACGCTTCTTATCCATTCGTGTAGGTATCGGGATTCAAGGCGTGACTATTGAGCAAGATCCGAAGGGCATGGAGAGTATTTTATTTTTAATTAATCTTTACTTAAACGTTGAACTCGTGTACGGACTTTTATTTGAAACTCGGTCTTCACAAACGGACTTTTATTAGAGCAAACATTTATATTGAATATTACTATTTTTGTTCACTACTCAAAATATACTTCACAACGATTAATCATAACAAGAAGTAATAAAAAAAAAATTTAGTCGCGAAACTTATATATATATATATATATATATATATATATATATAGATCGTTGTTCTAAGCCTTAGGGTAAAAAGTCGGGGTGTTACACTTTGGTTGTTTTGATTTTCTCGGTTTCTCAAGTCGTTCTTCATACCAAAAAAGTGCACCACAATGTAAACATTTAAACGTAGCATCACCCATGTCCAAATATTCTACAAAAAATTGACAGAAACAAATTAATATTATTGTTATAATATGAAAATGTAATGTAAATAACCAATCTTCATTTAAGTATAAATTACAAAATTATTTTATGAATAAATTAAGAAAACAACAAAATATAGATGCCAAATAAATTATTTTTTGAGAGTAGAATACTAACCTTCATTTCTGTCCAATTTTGAAATATCTTGAACTAACACATTCGTGCTAGTTGAATTGGATAAATCCTGACTACAATTATGAGCTTTATGTGAACAACCTATGGTTTAAGTTCGATGAACAATAAGGCAATCAATAATAACATTTACTGTATTACAAATATATTACAAATATAACAACAAAAGATTTAAATTTAGTATTGAAATTCTTGCCTATAAAGGACCATGAGCATGATGAGACAATAGGATCCGCGGACAAACGAACTTCCCCAGCATTAGTAATATCATTAAATACGGATCTCAATTTCTTTGAGCATGATTCATCTATATAATCAAAACAAAATTATTGCAATTAATAAATAATGAATTGGTGGATGTACTTTTTGAAATTTTAAGAAATAGAGGATATGCTAAACATAATCATATGCCGATTCTGACTAATTTGTAATACTATCTTAACATGCTAATTCCTCCCTCCCTCTCTGAGCAGTTATCACTAATCAATATTTTATTCACAGTTATGATATTATGATTCTCAAGTCAAGTAATATTATAATTATTTTCACAATCAATATGCACATAGAGTATGCTACTTAATATATAGCAAATTATATTTTACATAAAGTGTTCTCAGATCTTGATCTAGAAAATAATAGATCTAATATTTACAGCAAAACACTCAGTTTATTTTTCTTGTACCCAAACCATTATCATTTTGCACTACAGTTTAAATTATTTGAACAAAAATGATAGAATTACCCCCATTTCTACCATGGCATCAGTAGGAACTTAGTCAACTATTTATATCTAGATTACATCATTATAGATCTTTATCTTTAGAATAATACTCATTTTTTTTTAACTTCTACCTAAATTATTATCAGAATGCTAAGCATATCTTACCCTAAAAAAAGAAGAATACTATGCATATTGATTTCTACACACTTTCTATATAGGATTAAATATGTGAAGGCATCCGGAACTGAAAAGACGTTCAATAAATAATTTTGAATTTTTTGCACAATCCAATTTACCCAAATCATTATCAGAATACTATGCATATTGATTTCTACGCACTTTCTATATAGGATCAAATATGTAAAGGCAGCTGGGACTGAAAAGACGTTCAATAAATAATTTTCAACGCAAATGTAAAGGTGTGTCTTAACTGTTAGAAAAATTGTTATGCAGTCATTATCGAATATAAAAATAAATTAAAATGCGAACCCATAAATACCTGAGGTTATTTGTGACTTTTCTTGACTTAACGAAATGAGTCTAGCAGATTTTTTTAGCCTCTTCATATCCTTGTCTATTGTCAAAAGTCCAGAACCTAAAATTAAGATGTAGCTTTAGATCGTTTTACTTTTCTTCTTGGTTCATCGTTCTTGGATTATAAAATAAAAAATACCTACATTGTATAATAAACCAAATTTTTATTAAAAAAATAATTAATATGCAATAGAAGTAAATAAATGAATATGGAACCGGATTACCAAAGAGAATTTACACTTCTGCTTTGAGTGGCCCAATTTCTATGAGAAAGCCCCTTATTTTTTTAAGCTACTACATATTTTTTCTTGATTCTGTGTTCTTCTTCAAAGTTTGTCCCCTAAAATTCTGCCAAACATATCTCTGCAAAAATTAAAAAATCTGAGTCTCTCTCTTCCACAATTTCTAATTGCCCGATTCTTTTAACAATTAATTTCTTTGTAATTTCTAGCTGAGGAAAGTTTTTGGGAAGTAGAATTCAAAATCAAAGCTCATAAACTCAAAACTTGAAGAGTAAAAAAAATGGGTATAGAGTCTGGTGGAGGGCAACTAAATTCCAAATTTGGAAATTCAGAGCAGTTTTTGTATTTTGTAGAAAGAATGAGGAATTGTCGTCTGAGCAGAAAATAATGCCGAAAAAAGATTATGAAGATGAGTTCCTGAATTAAAAAAGAAATCAAAAGAAATTGGAGCGTATTCTCAGTCGATTCTTAGTTTCTCAGCAAATATTGCAAATAATCAAATTTAGGGAGATTACAGAAAGTGGGCGGCAATCACAAAAGGCGAAGAACAAAATTAAGTATATTTTTGCGATGCGAAAGAATGGAATAGGAAGTAGACGCTGCCAAATCAAAAGTTCAATATTTTTGGACAACTTAATTGTTTTGAGAAGACGAATTGCAGAATTTTTGGATGTCCTGGTCGCACATGGAATGAGCTCTCACAACAATCGGTCAAACTTCTTGCTCTGTAGAGATGAGCAAGCTCCCAAAACTTCACATGATTTTCCCCCAAAAGAACACTAACTTTATAATAATAATAATAATAATAATAATAATGATAATAATAATAATTATTATTATATAGATATATAGATTATATAGATTTATATAGATTATATAGATGAGACAAACTCATCATTCTTGATCTGGGGACGGACCTAGGTGCGGGAGTTTGGCCGGTGCTGGTCCAGAACTTCCACCATGGTTGTCTGTGTCTTCGTACTGCACCTTTTACGATACTTTTACAGAAAGATGAAAGGATGGGGGGGGGGAGAGAGAAGGGAGAGAAATAGAAAGTAATAATGACAATTGAATTTACAGCTCTATGGGGTCCTCAACTATTCATTTACTTGTACTTCAACCGGTTTTTGGACATTTTATATACTCCTACAACTATAAATACTTGTTTGGAGATGGTAGAAGTATTTGAGATTTGTAGATAGTATAATGAATTAATGATATAATAAGTTTGAATTTTTTTTATACGTTGTATATGCTAATTTTCTTGCATTTAATTATACTATAATATGATTTTTACGTAACAAATTATTTTACACATCTCCATAATGTTACAATTTTATGTGTATCCATGTTAATATATGGAGTAAAATGTTACACAAAATTAATCTAGTTAATTTATTTAAACATAAAATATAAAATCATGATTTTAAAGTAGAGTCGTAGAGAGAGGAAAACTATAAGATGGTAAAGAGAGATTATATTAATAGATCATTTGTATATGTAGGTTGTCTATTTATGTTCTCCCATTTTTAAAAATATATAAAGAAAATTCAGAACCTGCAAATTGATTTGATTTCTTTGAATAATTGATAACTACTATTAATTATTAATTGGTCAAAAGACATAAAAGCAATTTTTTTGGAAGTAATTCTTGTAACCATTGGTTAACAGATTAGTTGGATGTGAAGTATTAAAATTTTGGGAAATAAAGAACATGTCATTCTCATCATGCATGGTGAATAAATTTTTTAAAAAATGAGAAATAATAAAATTGAAGAAATATTACATAGAGAGCTGTAGATATTTTTTTTTTTTTTAATAGAACTATAGCAAATATGATCTCAAATTGTAGAGGATAAAAAAATATTTCGGTATAATTTTTTTTATTTATTTCATTTAATATATAAAGATATTTGAATAATAAATAAAATATTTATTGGCCTATGAAATTGTAATAGATGGCATAATCTCACTGCTCAGTAAAATAAATGGAGAGAGAGAACACTTAATCTTATTTATATCCGATGGTTAAAAAAGTGTGATCTGAAGTATTAAAATTTTGAAAAATAAAGAACATGTCATTCTCATAATCCATGGTAAATATGAGTGAAATGAAAAAAAGAACATGCATTCTCATCACCCAACCTTCTCAATTCTGGAAATGAAATATATATCTTATATTAATCTATTATATATGATACACGTTAATGTATATGTAATTCAGTACCTTCAAAACTAATTAATACTATATGGTTAGACGACTACATGGAGTATAAACAGAGACAAATAGATTAAAAAAAAAAGTTTAAAAAATAGATACAAACATTCTAGAAACTAATTAAGTTTTAAAAAATTTATTAATTGAGTACATTGTTAGACGGCTATATAAGTAGAATCAAAATGTTTTCAATTAAATTTCAGTGAATTACTAATTCCAGCTCTTAATACTTCTTATATTTCTAAAAAAAATTAATACATAGTATAATATATTAATTCAAACTAACGTATTATGGTTTAGATTTTAAGAATTCCATAATTTTTATTTTAATTATTTACTTATCAAAAGATTATTTTTAAAAATTTTAAAATTTTGAAGATTTAATAAACCTATATAGTTAACACTCAACAAAGAAAAAAAAATATCTATTATTTTCACTTGGGTTTATCATTAGTCACATCAAATATCCGAACATTAATCATAATATTCATGTTGTTAAATAAATATAGATATAATTATGTAAATAGAGTAGTAGGAAAGGAAAAATAATTAAAATTTGTTGCTATATGCTATTATCAACAAAACTTGCGATATATAAGAATATTTGATCTGATATGATTTGATTTTTCTAATTTGATTTTGTCATTGTCTTGTGCGAGATACTTAGTCCTAATTGGATCAAATTAAGTATTGATTTTGTTATTGGTTGAGTTCAGTCCTAAGTATTATTTGATAAATTTTTTATTTTATTGATTAGTAAATCTTGAAATTGTAAATATATTTTTGTTTATATAACTTTTTTCTTTCTATTCTTGATTATTTGCATTTCCTGTAATGAGTCTTGTCCCTCGATGTTTATACGTCTGGATTTAAGTTTTTGTATTTGGAAGTTCGTCTATTGATGTTTATGCATCTTATTTTGTGGTTACTGGTCTATCACTTCAGTATAGATAATGATATTTGACTGTGTTTCAAAACTGTGATTGAATTAGCTGAGTCACATCATTTTATTAAGTGTTTTATGTTATTGTCTTTTTTATTTTTCACAAAGCATAGAAGGTATTGTACTTACATTCCATTTTGCCTCTTCAGATTGATGTGTGTATTTATTATATCTCTCTTTTGCACCTAACCTGATTGTTGTGATTGATTTAACATAAATGTCAGTTTTTAATTATCAGGATTAATGTAATATACTGCAGGGTAATTTGATGAAGCCTTTCCACCCAAAAAAAAATATTTTTCTTACTTCCGATGCTTTCTCTGTGATGCAGAAACTACACCATTGGAATAGAGAAGAAGTTGAAGTTCATGTCATAGATCAAGTTTCATTCAAGAAATGGTAATCTTCATAGATTAAAAAATCATGAAATAGATATTACATTTTTGTATATATCATACTCTCTTCTTCATCTATTCTTATTTTTATGCTTTTCCTCTAATGGATCTTGTTATGTCTCACATTTCCTCTTGTGATCTTTTTCTTCTTAACATTCTGAATTTGATCCTGTCTTGTTTCTCAGTCAGTTCTTGTTATTATCTGCGAAAGTCCAAGTAGATGTTGGCAGAGATTAGATTTTTGAAATGAGTATTAATAGAAGGTAGGGTTCTGGTACAGCTCCGATAAAAAAATATACCTGTATTGTTGCTATCGTCTTTTCATTTTGAATTTTCTTCTGTGTTTCTTTTTGCAGTGTGGAGAAGAAGCTGCAAGATAATTGTATCTGTTCTGTTTTGAGGGTTTAGTTCATATTTCTTTAATAAATGTAATATTAAACAAAAACGGCAATGAATAGAAATAATAAATTAAAACACAATAAAAGGTAAGCTTATCTAAATAAAAATATTGGATAGTGTGTTCACATACCTTAATTATCTGCAAAATATAAATAAATGGTTAACATCAACAGAGAATTATTCGAGATAAATGAAAATAAGAGAGATCTAAAACTAACATTAAACAGTGTAGAGAGAGAAATAAGAACCTAGATAAATGAAAATAAGAGAGATATAAAAGTAACATTAAGAGTGTAGAGAGAAATAAGAATCTGCTGTTTATAATTTGTGAGGAAATGTAACTGGTATTTATAGAGAAGATTCTGTATAATTCAAATTCATCATTTTATTTTCCCCCTATTTTTTGGCTCCAAGAAAAATGCTCTATTTGGAGGGAGGGAAAACCCTCTCTTCTTTTAGGGGGGGGGGGAATACTCTTTGCAATTGTTGTATCTACGTTCAGTTGATGTGTATATGCAAATGATGTGATATAATCTGCTTTACAGCCAAGTAAAATGCTTTTAACCATCGGTTTCAATGCATAAAAAGTGTGGTGTCATTTAATCTATTGGTAAATAAATGGAAGTGTGAGTTGGCAGCTGTGCAAATATCAATTCGATTTCTTTGAAAATCGAAAACTACTACTAATTATTAATTGGTCAAAATACATAAAAAGCAGTTTTTTTTGAAGTAATATTTGTAATCACTGGTTAATTGTTTTAGTTGGATTGTGAAGTATTAAAATATTGGGAAATAAAGAACATGTCATTCTCAAATTGAAGTAATATTACATGTTGAGAGAAATAGATATTTTTTTTTGAATAAAACTATAGCAAATGTAATCTCAAATCGTACAGGATGAAAAAATATGAATTTTAGTATAATTTTTTTTATTTATTTCATTTAATATATAAAGATATTTGAATAATAAATAAAAAAAATTTTAACCTATGAAATTGTAATAAATGGCATAATCTCATTGCTCAATAAAACAAATTGAGAGAGAGAACTCTTAATCTTATTTGTTCCGATGGTTAAAAAAAGTGTGATTTGACTAATTGACATCTTTTTTAGAAGTGATTCTTTTAACCATTGGTTAATATATTTGTTGGATGTTGAGTATTATAAATGAGGGAAATCCTATCTGATTTCCCCCCAAAATTTCCCCCCCAAAAAACTGTGGCTTTATATATTTATATAGATTAATATATAAAAGTAGAACATACACATGCATGCTACTAATTTTTTTTAACTCACTTTCTATTATTTTTTTTAAAATTCGTACCGAATTAAATAGCATGACTATTTAGGCTGAAAATTTAACTTGGGCTGTTGATTTAAGTAATTGGAAGATTGGGCTGGAGTTTTAATATATGGACTACGAATAAACGCTTCGACGTTGAAAATTGAATGCTGAAAATATTTTTGAATTGAGGTGAATTGAAAGGGACACTAGGCTCATTGAATTTGTAGAATCATTTTAACCATTGGGATGATGGATTTGGAAGTACATGAAAAATAATATCCTATAAAACTTTATTATATTTTTTGGGCGACATCTACTATGATTTCAATGAAAGGCTGTGTTTGGTAGTAGCCAGGAGCATGGTTAAGCCATTTTATCTATGTTATCCTCTTTGTTTGGTACCAAATTGGGAAACTCATAACGGACCCAGATAGAGCTCCGTTCCATCCAAAAACGACTGTTTCACGTTGATTATTAACTTCTCATTTTGTTGCGGATAAATTATACGCCTCGTAAGCTGCAATGAGTTGGCCAGTTATTTGACCGAAATACCCCTTCATTTACTCTATTTTGTGCTAACTTGAATATCCTCGACATTGGAACACCAAATTTGAAACAAAAACCCTTATCTCCTCAACTGTACACAATTCCAAGATTTGCACATCGCTGAAGAAGATGGAGAGAACCACACACAGCTGTAATTCTAGGTAATGCTCCGAACTTCCAATTTTGTTTCCCATGTCATTATATTTCGTCCATTTACCAGCGATTGATTTTTATTTCATGGGTATTTCTTCAGTTTTGAGTTCTATTTTCTTCTTTGTCTGGTCACATACATGAACATTTTGGGTATCGCCTGCTACGAAGTTCGTGTGTTATGGATTTGGTTGTTTGGTTGATATGTCGATCTTTTTTGCAAATTGTAATTACTTTGTGCACTCTTTTATTTATTCACTCTTTGTGCACTCTTTGTCCCAGACTGAAGCAAGTTTGCACGGGCGGCGAAATCTTTCCACCCACGGTGCATTCGAACTTTGTTACCCTGGTTTGTGATTCCCACATCCCAACACTGAGTACCAAAAGTGAGAGTTGCATAAACCTTTTTAGCTGTATTGACAATGTGATCTTTCCAAAAGTTGTTCGCCAAGTTCTAAAGTCATTAAAGTTCAACCTATCAGCATACGCGTTCTTAAAATATAAAGTAAAATCGCAGATTGACCAAGCAGACTGACTGGACCAAACTAATAATGCAAACTCCCTAGGTCTATCTGCGTGTCGTCGGACGCGCAATCCGAGGCTGCTTTCAAAATCTTAACCCACAATATAGTTAGTATAGGGAAGTAAGAATCGAATCTCATGGGGAAGAAGATGTTAAACATGTGCGAAAGACGTTTTAGAAGGATTTTTGGTTGCTGCCACGCAACTAAGTGGGTTAAGAATCTGCTTGACTTGGCAGATTAACAAGAAACACTACCTAACTGGTCAACTAGAAGGGATGCATAACGACTAAACTTGCAATAAAAATTTAAATCTAAGATTAAACAACCGAGAGCACCTGCAACTACAAGACTATGCTGGAAACTTTGCTAAAATAGGCGGAAAAAATGCAAATGTAAAGTGGGGACTAAATTTTCCTAAACTAACAAATCTAGCAGAAAAGCTGTAAAAGCAAAAAGCATAAAGCAAGATCAGATCTGATTCTAACTACCACTACTTCATAGTCTTCATGTAATAAAGCTAGAATAGATGGAAACAGAGCATGAAACAACATTAATGAAGAAAAACAGAGCATGCTTCAAATCGAGTCGCTAACGAGATATTTAAACTAAAAACTACTGGATCTATGCTAACTGGTCAGGCAGAACGACGAACGAATGGAAATAGACCATAATCATGGAGATTTGAGACAAAGAACACTAGATCGACGAAATCAAAGCACAAGCTAACATAGATCTACGAAATCAAACGTTAAATAAGCTAGATCTAAAGGATCCTAACAACTACCAACTGTAAAAAACATCCAACAAACATAAATTAAACTCAACATCACGGGATCCAACTAGAACTTCAACATAGACTTCCATCACATCATAAACAAGATCAGATCCAAATTCCAAACGATAATATCCGAAACCATAGACGATATAACTACGAAATTTTTAGACTAAGATGTTCAAAGCACCAACAACTTGCAAAATGAAATTAAAACGTAGCTCGACAGACTTTAAATTGTATCTTCACTCCTCAAACGGTGGAACCACGATTACAACTAGAAAAAATACGGTTTTAGGATCTCTCTCTTCCTAGTGCGGAAGCAGAGAGCTTGAACCGGAGTTGAGTGGATTTTTGGCTACGAACTCTCGGTGGTGAGCTGGGAGAACTTGAAGAAGCTGAAAATGAACTAAAAGAGCTTGTGAGCTCCAAAAATCATTGTTTCTTTCTTCAATATTAGCCCCTTTATATAGGGAGGCTTGTAGCCCAAATCCCTAGGGTATGTCTCCCATGATTTGACATTTGTGCCCTTTTTCCTTTTGTTCTACTCATTGCTTTCTGCCATTTTCTGCTAAAATTCTCCTTGGCCGGTCAGGCGGCTTTCAGCAATTTCTACTCCAATTATGCTCATCCTGCATCCGCTTGGCCAGCTAGCATTATCTACTGAACTCAGCAGCTGCCTGCACCCCTAAACTCAAATTTTGCACATTATCTCCCCGAAAGTATATAAATTTACCCAATAATCAATGCATGAAATGAACCTTATCATTTATCATAAACAATCGCACTGTATTAAGATAAATATGACTTAAAACTTTTTTATTATAAATACATCTAACAAGTATGTATTACATCCTCGAGGATAGTATGGCAGACACCCATTCAAGAGGAAGCGAATCACATTGAAAACACGGGTGGATACATGAGTAAATATAACCATATCGTCGTAGTTAAGGTGGTTGTCGCTGACAAAGGCAGTCCATCCTCTCTTGAAGAACAACCCTGTTCCCTCGTATCCGACCTGTACGTCCCAACAACGTCACTCGCGAAGGACGAGTTGGCAGTGGGGGTGGAGACCATTCTCCAGACATGTCACAAAGGATGGTGGGACACGTTGCATTGGCATATTTAGTTACATCATAACTGAACTCATACAACAAAACAATATTGGGCGAATAAAAGAAACTTTATAAACCCTATCAATTTGTCGGCATACAAATCAGGGTAGTATAGGTGGGAAAATGAGTGAGGCTCTTATATGTCCTTCCCTTTGTAGAAATTAATGAACAAAACAATTTGTAGGAATTAATGAACAAGAACAAGAAGGCGACAAGTGCTTCAAATGCAGTGAACAGGGGCATTAGAAGTCGGATTGTTCTAAAAAGGGCAATGGCTCAGGTATGCACCAAGCTTTCGTTGTAGAATCATGTTTAGCAGTTGATCTACTTAGTAATGGGTGGTTGATACTGGACCTCCTGATCATGTTTGCTTTGATCCTAATATTATGCAAGTAACAAGGCAGTTGAATGAAGCCGAGATCAAAATCCAGCTGGGCGATGCTACGAGAGTGGCAGCCGTTGCAGTGAGAGATCCTAATATTCTACTACATCGAATTCGCCGTCACCATGCCTGTCGCCGGTGGCTCCTTCAGCTACATCTGTGTCACCTTCGGCGAGCTCCCCGCCTTCTTCATCGGCTCCAATCTCATCGTCGTCTACGTCCTCTCCAACGCCGCCGTCGCGCAACCTCACTTCCTACCTCGGCACCGTGCTAGGCCTTCCAACCAACACGCAGCTGCGGTTCACAATCCGAAAGGATACAATGAGAACGATTTGATTGCGGTGGTGGTAGTGTTGCTCATCACAATCGTGATATGCTATAGCACGAAGCAGAGCTCGTGGGTGAACATGTCGCTCACGACGCTGCACATTATGTTCATAGCATTCGTGATCACAATGGGGTTTTGGAGTGGGAAACTAATCAATTTCACGGAACCCAGCGATCCTAAAAATGCAGGCAGATTCTTCCCCTTCGGAGAGTCGGGAGTGTTCAACGGTGCGGCGGTGGTGTACATGACCTACATCGGGTAAGACGCCGTATCAACCATGGCGGAGGAGGTGGAGAATCCGGAGAAGAACATTCTGATCGGGGTGACGCGATCGGTGATGATGGTGATGGTATTATACTACTTGATGGCGGCATCGATGTCGGTGCTCCTGGCATACGATTTGATCAATGCGGAAGCGCCGTTTTTGGGGGCATTTAAGGAGGGGGCTGAGTTGGTGTCGAATGTGATCGGTCTGGGGGCTAGTTTCGGGATAGTGACGTCTCTCCTGGTGGCGATGCTGGGCCAGGCTCGGTACATGTGTGTCATCAGTCGATCTTGTGTGGTCCCCTCCTAGTTTGCGCAGGTCCACCGCTCCACCGCTACCCTTGTCAACGCCTCTTGTTTCCTCGGTACTCTCTCTCTCTCTCTCTCCTTCTCTTTTTGTAACTGTTTTTATCACTATATGGACGTGTCATCGTCATCCGAGTCGTTACCCTCTATGAGATTTTTTTTCTTGCGTTTTAAGCCCCATACCTTACTGATAAAAGACAAGCAAAAACAATTTATGGTTTTTGATGCTCACAAGCTTGTGAGGGTGCGGCTTCCCAACTAGGAATTAATGGACAAGAACAAGAAGCAAGACGGCAAGTGCTTCAAATGCGGTGAAAGAGGGCATTGGAAGCCGGATTGTCCTAAAAATGGCAATGGCTCAGGTATGCACCAAGCTTTCGTTATAGAATCATGTTTAGCAGTTATATCTACTCAGCAATGGGTGGTTGATATTGGAGCTACTGATCATGCTTGGTTTGATCTAATATTATGCAAGTAACAAGACAAGTTCCCGGAGGGCTACTTCCATCGTCGTATTCGTATGCGCTAGAGCTTATTTTTGCACATCGCAAATACATTGGCGGCTCGTGAGGAGTTCTGCTAAAAAGGATTTGATTGCACTGGTCGGCAAAGTATTATGACTTTGCAAAAGTGTATATTCGCCATCCGACAACTTGCTAGTAGACAAACATCGAATCTTTTTGAAAAATACCTGAACATTGCGGAAATCATTGGCCGCGAAGCTTGAAAGACTTTTATAGATGCATTCGCATAGCGTTTGGTGCGGAATATACGGGAACCCACCATCACTAATTGTCAACAATTGTTTAATCTCTATGAACAACGCCACGGCTTCCCCCACATGCTTTGCAGCGTTGACTATATGCATTAGCAATGGAAGAATTGTCTCACAACATGGAAAAGAGCGTACACAAGCGGCCAAAAAGGCACCTACCTGATGCTCATCGTAGAGGGGGCTGCCGACTACCACTTACAGATTTGGCATCCATATTTCGGTACGGTCGAACTGAACAATGATCTCAACGTGCTCAACTCCTCCGATCTCTTCAACCAGGAATTGAATGGTAGAGCATCGGTGATATCCTTCACGGCCAACCACCAACAATACAACATGGGGTACTATAACCCGAAGTGGCTAACATTCGTGAAAACACTCAACATGCTACAAGAACTAAACAGATTCTTTTTGCGCAGTGATCGGCTCGCGATGATTGTGTGTTCTCCTTCATCTTCTTCTAATAGCAATATATCGTTGTGAGCTGCTCAGGTTGGATCGTCGAACTGATCAGGCCAGCCTATTTCTGCCTACTACCTGCATGAATACGGGTGAGTGGATCTGATAAAAGCTCAGGCTGATCAACTCGGCTTACGTCTGACTCGAGCGAGATGAAACGAGGAACTCAAAGGAGTGCAATCAAAAGCCTTAACTCACTAATACTATTAACTAGAATAGGGAAGTAAGGATTGATCTCATAGAGATGAGGCGTTGGATATTTGTTAGTGTGACACGACTTGGGGCTTGGCTGTTGCAAGGCTTTCTAAGTGTTGGGTTAAGTTTCAACTACTGGACTTGGAAAATAAACGAGCTAAACAACTAAACTAAACTACCTGATCAACTCAAACAAACTTTCCATAAATGGACAAACAGAATAAACGGGGACTGCAAAAAGCACTGTTAAGTAAAAACTTTCTAACAACTTCATCTTCTTCAACAAATCAGCATAGAAAACAGAACAATAAACATATCTGAAAAGTTAAAAAAGACGAAACATCAGAAAACACATAAAACTCAAATCTACTCCTAAGATCTAAGCTACGACTACGTAAAAAGAGAACTACGGCATTTTCATGCAGAAACAAAACATAAACTCCTAGATCTAAGCATACGAAGACGACTCAAAAATAAAACATCAAATCTAAGCTAAGACTCAACATAAAACACGAAAGCTAAAACAGATCTAAAGCATAAAACATAAAACAAGACATAGAGCTGGAAAACGAAAACAGAAACTTGAATTAAAACATAACAGAGCAATAAAAAGTCGATTACATCAAAAGAAAATAAGAACTAAGCTAGGAAAACATGAAATTGTTTCATCACCCCTTCTCGGGATGGAATACAGAGCAGGAAATCAAAATTGTGCACGAAACAACACCGAAAAGAGAACTACCAGCTAACCCGAATGGAACTAAGTGTGTGTGTGCAGAAATCAAGAACCAGGAAAAGAAATGAACTCTGGTTTCAGCCCTAGAAAGTTGAGACCCTAACCTAATCTAAGAAGATGAATGAGAACCCCCTCTAAATTACGATACAAAAATGAAATTGGGGGAACTCCCTCTCTTGGTGTGTCGAGCTCCTTTATATAGGGAGGCGTAGGGCTCTGATCCCTAGGGTACCACCTCCCCGAAATGACGATGATGCCCTTCACACCTTTGAGTGGGGTCTCCAGTCTTTTCTCCAATGCAGAGTCTGGCTGGCTCCGGTAGAATATTGATGCACTTTTTATTAGTACTAAATAAACCTGCAAGTATACAAAGTATATATAGTATAGCTAAAGGTTAGTACCGGATATCGAATACGGGGAAGGCAAACACAAAGTGTCTATCATCTACTAAGACTCAATTACTATCTGGAAAAGCAAGTAGGTTTTGAGAAACTTTTGAAAACTAAAAACAATAAAAAGCATATAACAACTAAATGCAAATAAAACACGGAGATAAGCGATAGAGATAAGGGAATCCCAGGGATGTGCGTTCACAGTTATGGTTATACAAATTCCAACTACAATACCCTAGCACAGTTTATACTTTGAAAGGACGAGTCACCTAGCTTATGCTCATGCGATACAAACGTTGATTACAAAATTAGGGTTGTCAATCCTAACACGTAACTCCAAAAAGCTCCTAAGACCCTTGAAAAGTCCTCACTCTTAATTAACAGTGCCGTTTTAAGGGAAGCTAACTGTAGTGTCTACTAAGTGAATCTAACTCGCTAGAACTCTGTCACAGTTATGAAGCAAGTTATATTAAATCATACAAGATTGTGTCACTCAATCATGCAGCATCAGAACTACTTAGGGAAGAAACAAAGTAAAAACAAAACGGATATTAAATAGAAAAAGAAATTTGTATAACCAAAGTCGTTACTAACACATCCCTAGAATCCTATGAGTTTAGTTACACATAATTGAATAAGCTAAAAACATAGATTGAAGGGAAGACAATTTGAACATAAAACTAAAGCAAATAAAACCCGTAGGTTGAATCCTTGTCGTTCTTGATGTTCTTGAAATCCTTCTCCAACTCCTTGCACAAGTGAAGTACTCTAGCTCTTGATCTCTATGAAGTATTTTGCAAGTAGAAGCTCTCTAATTTGATGAAGCTTGAGGTCTTATTTATAAGGAAAAGCAAATCCTTGTTGTAGAAGGAAAAGATCTCCAAAATATGGTAAATCTGGGCGCAAATCTAGGGCTTCTCGGATTCGCCGCCTTTCTCCGGCGGGCCGCCGCACCTTGGCCGGCGGTCGCCGCGTTGGACTCCAGAGAGTCTGTTCCCTCGGCGGCGGACCGCCGCACGACTTCCGGCGGTCGCCGGACGAGACTTCTCTTCCAAGCGTATTTTTCCGAGGCGGACCGCTGCATTGATCTGCCCGCCGGGCGCCGGCGGTCGCCGCACACATCCGCGGCGGTCGCCGGTCGCCGTCTGACTCCAGATTTCCAGACTTTGCGTTTTGGCTCCCTTTTTCGGCTCAATTATGCACGTTTCTCACAAAACACGTCAAAATACCAAAATAGACAAAATATGCAAATAATGGACGTGTAGAGTGACTTTGACATCAAAAACAGACCAAATAGTGGCCTTAAAATAGTGCAAAATCCGATCGTATCAAATATCAACTTGATCAGCTTGTTGCCGCCCTTTTTCTCGTCCTTTCCTTGACTTTTGCCTTCGCCCTCTTGAATTGTGCAACTTCTTGTTCATGGAGAAATTTACACACACCTGCCTCAAAAAGGGTCGTTAGTTCATGGATTTAGGTGCAGTTTTACTATGGAACACATGCATGAAACAAGCCTCATCACGCAGCTATAAGAGACAGGTTGAAAAGATGTCGAAAGAGCGTTCGGGGTTCTTCAAGCACAATTCAACATTGTCAAGGCTCTGGGTCGAATGTGGTACATAAACAATCTAACCGGCATCATTTATGCGTGTATTGTCCTACACAACATGATTGTTGAAGACGAAGCGACTGCTGCGACAAATTGGTTCGATGATGATACCTCTGGAAGCTCAACCGCAAGCAATCCCCCACGCCAGAGTGCGCCGAACCATGAGCGCATACGGCGTCAAGCACTTGTGCGCGTTGCTGCCGCCCACGTCCAACTCCAAGAAGATATAATAAAATATTTGGGCGAGATTTGGCAACGAGTACGTGATTCCACGAAAATCTCGCTTTTAATAAATTGTAATTTTAGCATTTTAATTATATCATTTTATTTTTAACATAATGTCTTTTTTAATTAAAAAGTATAATAAAAAGTTATTTAAAGTGGTGTGAAACACAAAATAATTAAGAGATGAGATAGATGATTATAAATTTTGTTTTTCAATTAAAGTGTATTAACAAATGATTAAAAGAGAATTTAAAAGTTGTGGATGTTCTAGGCAAAGTTTCATCTTTCCATATCCGCTATTTTTCACCAGCGTCATCCCTCCTAAATAAGGGTTTCTCTGTCTCTTCAATGCCATCGGCCTTCTCTCATTCTCACAGTAGAGAGAGGAATCGAGTTTCTGTCTCTCTCTAAAATTCGACCCCTTGTCCTATTTTTTAAACCAGCATCAATCAATATATATTTGTAAAATATATAGATCAATATACTTATATACCTGTAAGAGATTATTGCGGCGATCGAACAACACATAGTTTTCGATTTGTGAGTTATGCAGGCTGATCAGACGGTATTGAGCTTGAGACCAGGTGGCGGCACTCGCGGTGGAAGCAGAGTATTCGGCCCCCGCTTTGATTCCTCGGCGACGAGCTCTGATCGTCCCCTGCTGCGTCCCCACGCTGCATCCTCGCTCACTTCCCTCAAGGTCGGCTTTTTATCAATCTTTCTCAGATCTAGGGTTTCTTTATGTCTGTTCTTAAGGTATATTTCGAAAAAAATCGTTTTACGTTATTAGTCTTGGATTTAGTTGATTATAATCATGCAGATGTTTCTGAATTGGTACATACGGTATTTCTGTAGAGCTATGACTTTTTGATTGATGAATCTGCTTACTGAACTGATTTGTTAGGTTAATAATTTTTACTATTTTGCGACAGTAAGTTTCGAAGTAATATTTTGCATAATTTTTATGTTAGTTATCCACTTTATTATGTCTTTCAGATTGACACTGTAGCATACGAAATTATCTGCTTAGAGATGTACATAAAGTTGCAATGTTTACATTGCTAATCCTTTGAGATTTATGGTGTTTGAGCTGCACATCATCGTTGAAAGTTACTCTATTTTTTTCATTTTCTAGACATCTAGATGAGTTTAATAAAGAGTTTATAATTAAATACTCCTAAAAATAAGTCAACACCTTATCAGTCTTGTAGTATCAGACCAACAGTCTTGTTTACTGGTTGGGAATCTATTAAAATTCCTGTCCTAATTCTTGGCAGTGTATTTGATGTAAATATGGACGTAAAGCAATATGTAGGCTTTAGGTGGATGTTCAAGAAGAACTGCATGTCCATAAAGAAACCTACTTATATGATAATTGGTGTTTAGCTTGAAATTTGTGTCCTAATTCTTGGCAGTACACTTGAGTTGTGTAATTGCTGTAAAAATGGACGTAAAGAAATATGTAGGCTTTAGGTGGATGTGCAAGAAGAACTGCACGTGCATAAAGAAACCTACTTATATGATAATTGGTGTTTAGCTTGAAATTTGTGTCCTAATTCTTGGCAGTACACTTGAGTTGTGTAATTGCTGTAAAAATGGACGTAAAGAAATATGTAGGCTTTAGGTGGATGTGCAAGAAGAACTGCATGTGCATAAAGAAACCTACTTATATGATAATTGGTGTTTAGCTTGAAATTTGTGTCCTAATTCTTGGCAGTACACTTAAGAAGTGTATTTGCTGTAAATGTGGACGTAAAGCAATGCATAGCCTTTAGGTGGGTGTGCAAGAAGATCTGCATGTCCATAAAGAAACCTATGGATATGATACTTGGTATTTAGCTTGAAATTATTGTCCCATTTCTCTTAGGAGTGTATTTTCTGTAGTATGGACATAAAGCAATATATAGGCTTTAGGTGTGTGCGCAATCAGAACTGCATGCCCTTAAAGAATCTGTGAAAATGATATTTGGGGTTTAGCTTGCAATAATGACTTCTTAGCTGAATTTTTGTTCATTGAGGTTTAGCTTCTGTTTGGCCTCATTTCCCGTCCTAATTCTTGGCAGTGCACTTGAGTAGTGTATTTGCTGTAAATAGGACGTAAAGCAATATGTAGGCTTTAGGTGGATGTGCTAGAAGAACTGCATGTCCATAAAGGAACCTACATTTATGATAATTGGTGTTTAGCTTGAAATGTGTCCTAATTCTTGGCAGTACATTTAAGAAGTGTATTTTCTGTAAAATGTGGACGTAAAGCTATATATAAGCTTTAGGTGGGTCTGCAAGAAGACCTGCATGTCCATAAAGAAACCTATGGATATGATACTTGGTAGGTAGCTTGAAATTGTTGTCCCATTTCTTGGCATTTCCCTTAGAAGTGTGTTGGCTGTAAAATATGTACATAAAGCACTATATAGGCTTCAGGTGTGTGTCCAATAAGAACTAAATGCCCATAAAGAAATCTGCAGATATGATATTTGGGGTATAGCTTGCAATATTGATTTCTTAGCTGAATTTGTGTTCATTGAGGTTTAGCTTCTGTTTAGCCTCATTTGAGGCTGCTCTTGGAAATAATGATTTCTTAGCTGATTTTGTGTTTGTTTCTTTATGTGCTATATTTATGCTTATGGAAAATTAGATTAATTGCCTGCAGTCTCCAATTTTTTATCAGCCCTAAATAGCATTTCAGTATATGGTTCTTGAATTCTTATTTGGTCACATATTCTAGCTTTTTTTTGGCATCCTCAATTATTTCACACCCTTCTTCTGTCTGCATGATACATATTACAACTCTGACTTCATCTTCATATCTTGGAACCTTGCTGTTTCATGAAACTTAATATTCTATCCTTAAATTTGGAAATAATAATCCCCTTATTATCTGAAAAATGTGATTCATAACATGTAAACTACACTCCTAGGCTGCTCATACATTCTTTTATTTTTTCATGTTGCTAACCTTTTTATTATATTTTCAACATAACAGACTGGAGAATCTCGATTTGATGGGCATGAACGGATCCGTTATACTAGAGACCAGCTTCTGCAGTTAAGAGAGGTAAGGCTTGATTTTGTTGTATGCATTGCATATTTGCATGCATAAAAGTCATTTATTTGTTTTATTTAATCAATTCTGCCTTTTCTCATTGGACATTAAATGTGGGTCTTGGGCTTGGCATCATGGATAGTTGGATACTACTCTAGCAATAAACAGATCTTGACACTCTTCTAGTATCACCATGCCTCCAGATTCTACTTGTTACCTTCAACCTTAATAGTTGGCTGGGTTGTTGCTAATAATAAATTAAGAGAGAGCCTGTTAATTAGCTTCATTAGTTTTTAGCTGATGTTCCTGTTTATCATTTATAGTTGATTATCGATCACAGTTGAATTACTTGAATATCCTTCTGTATTTTGTTTCATAGCTTTTGTATACATTTTAATTGTTTTTTTCTATATTTGGTATTCTTTTGTAGGTGGTCAGCATCCCTGATGACATTCTAAAAGTTAAACAAGAAGTCCAAGCTGAATTTTTTGGCGCAGATCCTACCTGGGGTCGAGCAGAAACCACTGTAAGCTCTAGTTTGTCCTCATCCTTATAATGCGTTTTGACTTTTGCCATTGTTCTACCAAGATGATTTACAAGCCTGACTTTTATTCTTTGGTTCAGAACATCATCTGTAAACCTCTTTCAAAGGATTATTACTATTAATTTTTCTTTACTTATTGAAATGTTTGGTTGACTACTAAGGATGTTCTTTCCTTCGCTCTCTCCAGTTGCCAACTCAGACTCAGAATCGTTATTCTGAACCAGACAACCGTGACTGGCGCAATCGCTCTGCTCAATTCCAGCCTCCAGCAGAGGAGAGGTCATGGGAGGCGATGAGAGACAGAGAATCTGGTGGGCGCTTTGATTCTAGGCAGCAAGATGTGAATCAATACAATAAGCAGGAGCAGCTGAACTTTCAGTTTTCAAGAGCACAAAATTCTTCCAACCAAGGGGTATTTTTTTCGGCTAATGTTCATAGCTTTGTGCTGTGTTCATCTCAACTTAAAATAGGTAGCATGTTCATATAATATTTCTTCCCATGGGTTCTTACAATTTACTCTATGGAACAGGTTGCACCTGCTCTAATTAAGGCTGAGGTGCCATGGTCCGCTCGGAGAGGAAGTCTTTCTGAGAAAGATCGTGTGTTGAAAACTGTCAAGGGGTATGTATTATTAATTTTTTTGTGTATTTTATGTGCCTCACCCCTCACTTCTAAGGCTCTAATCCGTATGGCCTATGTGTTATTGGGCTTTTGGACTTTCTGACTGAACATGTTGGATAGATTATTTTTACCCACAGTTATTTTTTTGGTTGGAGGTGGCCTTGTTTGAATGATATTATGCTAATTTAAATATGTTTCTTGCAGCATACTTAATAAGTTGACACCTGAGAAATTTGATATTTTAAAGGGCCAATTGATTGACTCTGGAATCACAACAGCAGATATTTTGAAGGTATTTACATGCTTATGTAATACCCAAGTTTTGTATTCTCCCTCCCCATTTCTCATTTCTTCTTTTATTTATTGGTCTTATTTCTTACTTATGCTGTTTCCCTTTCCCTGGATCTGACATGGTCTTTTTATGCTTTTTGTAGGAAGTTATTTCTTTGATATTTGATAAGGCCATATTGGAGCCAACCTTTTGCCCCATGTATGCGTTGCTATGTTCAGATTTAAATGAAAAGCTTCCTCCGTTCCCATCGGATGAGCCTGGAGGGAAAGAAATCACGTTCAAGCGTGTACTCTTGAATAACTGCCAAGAGGCTTTTGAAGGTGCTGATAAGTTGAGGGAAGAGGTTCGGCAGATGACCGCTCCGGAACAAGAATCAGAGAGAAGAGATAAGGAACGGCTTATCAAAATCCGCACACTTGGGAACATCCGCCTTATCGGAGAACTTCTTAAGCAGAAGATGGTTCCAGAAAAGATTGTTCATCACATTGTTCAGGTTAATGCTCCTTTACTTTTCATCTATCTGCTGATAATTAGATGCTTTGTCTTTTTTTATGTGGGTAACTTATATTTGTTCCTTTATCATTGATGAGATGTCCTTGATTCTGAACAGGAACTATTAGGTCAAGATACCAAGAGTGTTCCGGAGGAGGAGAATGTTGAGGCCATATGTCATTTCTTTAAAACTATCGGCAAACAGCTTGATGAGAACCAAAAATCAAAGCGTATTAATGACATGTACTTCAATCGCTTAAAAGATTTGGCTACAAACCCTCAGCTGGCTGTAAGACTCAGGTTCATGGTCCGTGATGTTCTTGATCTGCGTGCCAATAACTGGGTTCCAAGGAGAGAAGAGGTAAAATTCATAGCTTATGACTGTGTCTTTATACTTCATTAATTTATTTCCCAAATTAATTTTGTAATTCTCTTTGCTGATTTACCAGGTAAAAGCTAAGACCATCAATGAGATCCACTCGGAAGCAGAGAAAAATCTGGGGTTGCGTCCAGGTGCTACTGCTGGCATTAGGAATAGTCGAGCAAATGCTTCTGGGGCTCAAGGAAGTATTAGTCCTGGTGGTTTCCCAATGAATCGTCCTGGTACAGGTGGTATGATGCCTGGGATGCCGGGAGCGAGGAAGATGCCTGGGATGCCTGGAATAGATAATGACAATTGGGAAGTTCCTAGATCCCGAACTATGCCAAGAGGTGATGCTTCTAATGTTCATACCGGGCGTGGTCAGTCTCCGCTTATAGCCAAGTCGCCTTCAGTGAACCAGAGACTTCTACCTCAGGGTGGTGGTGGTTTCATGAGCGGTAGGAGTAGTGCCCTCTTGCAGGGCAGCGGGCCATCACCTGGAGGATATGCTGCAGTGCAGAAGCCTGAAGTTGCTACTCCGTCTAGGCAGCCTCCAGCTCCCTCCGTTACTCCAGTTACTGAAAAACCATCAGCTCCAACTACAAAATCAAATCTCGGTGAGCTTAAGAGGAAGACAGCATCATTACTAGAGGAATACTTCAGTGTCAGACTTTTGGACGAGGCATTGCAGTGCGTTGAAGAATTGAAGTCCCCTGCCTATCACCCTGAGGTTGTCAAAGAGGCGATCTCACTTGGTTTGGAGAAGAGCCCACCTTGTGTCGAACCTACTGGGAAACTCCTAGAGTACTTGTGTGCAAAAAAGGTCCTTGATTCAAAGGATGTAGCTACTGGCTGCCTCCTATATGCTGCGTCACTTGATGATCTCGCCATTGATTTTCCAAAAGCGCCTGCCAATTTTGGCGAGATCATTGGTGCCCTAGTTGTGGCCGGATACTTGGACTTCAAGGTAGTAAGAGACATTCTGGCAAAGGTGGGTGATGACTATTACAAGAAGGCCGTATTTACTGCTGTTATCAAGACCGTTGGCGACAGCCCTTCTGGGAAGAAGTTGCTTGATTCTCAGGCTTCTGATGTGACAGCATGTGAGAGCCAATTTTAGAGCTCGCTCGTTGTTGTAAGAGCCATTCACTTCTAATCGCTCCATGGAGGGAGGCTACGTTGTTACTGTGGTGGAGCTGCTTGAAGCAGGTGATGTTGGTGCCTTGTATATTATACTTGATTGAAGTGTCGTGTTACAGTGTTCATTAAAAGATGATGAAATGAACAAAAACGATAAGAAAAAAAATGTAAACAGCAAATTTTGTTTCTGGGGTGGCCTAAGGGATGATGCCAGGGTTACTCCAACTTGTTTTTATTTTTTTGTATTTATTTAGTTTTTAATTTATTATTTGTCGACCTATTAAATTTCGTCGGATTTGTGAGTCATTGATACTGTGCAAAGAAAAAAAAGGAAATATGTCACGATATATTTGTTTTGTTGATGTATCTGGAGCCTCTTTGTTTGTCTGGTTGATTTTTTTAACTTCAAAGAGATTGTTGTTGTAGAACTCAAAATTGTTGGGATAATCTAGTGAGATTTGTTACATACTACTGTTCTGTTTCATTCTAGAATATATCCTTAATGCATGTTGCCTTATGATTTTTCAATCAATCTTTCTCCATTTTACTTACCGCGATCATGTGCTCGTCAGCTGGTTAAAAAAAACATATATGTAAAATTGATAAAGTAAAATGTGATATAGAAAAAATTGATTATAGTATTATTATTGGAGATAAAATTCGCCATGAGAGTTATCAAATATTTAAAACTAATTCATTTTTATGGGCATTTCAAATGGAAAAGAGCATCATATTTGTAGTCGCAGATCTAATAAAATTCATCTTGGAAACAAGATTTTTAGTCGCAGATCTAATAAAATTCAGCTTGGAAATAAGATTTTTCTAGGAAATAAATGCATCTAGATACTACAACTTCAACAGTGTAACGACTATTCCCGCTCTTCTCACATTAATTTATATTGTTCACTATTTTAGTTGTAAAACTAAAATACAGTGAAAAATACTCCTTTCGAATTGCCTTATTTTTGTAAGTGGACAGCTGATATTAGATTGGAGCCTCCTAAGAGTAGGGCTGGGGAATTATACCGAAATACCGGAATACCGGACTTACCGTACCGAAAAAATACCGAAAATACCGTTTTTTCGGTATACCGTAGTTTTCGGTACGGTATCATACCGTACCGATAGAGATCGGTACGGTAACGGTATTAGATTTCCCATACCACGGTATACCGCGGTATACCGAAGATTCGGTATGCCGGTATATACCGGTATACCGAAGATTTGGTATATACCGATGCTTCGGTATACCGTGGTATACCGGTATACCGATTGATATATATAATATATAAATATATATTTATATATGTTATATTTAAACTAAATTTTAAAAAATAAGAATTTTTATTATATAAAAATAAAAGAATCAAAATTGGAAACCCTATTTTTTGAAGTAGTTGAAAACTAGATTTTTTTTTAATATTTTGGATATAATAGATTTTTTCACGGTATAATGGTATAACGGTATGCCGTACCGCAAAACACGGTATAACGGTATATCGGAATGCCATATCGCAGTTCGGTATACCGCGGTAAAAGTACGGTATACCGATAACACGGTATGGTAACGATATGGAAAACTGCCATACCGAATTTCCGGTATACCGAACTCCGGTATACCGAAACTTACGGTACGGTATCGGTATGGTTTTTGTCATACCGTAACTTTCGGTACGGTATACGGTATGGCACTCCCGATACGGTATACCGTACCGAACCACCCCTAATATTAATAATTAAAACTAGTTTTCTAAAACGGCTAAAAGAAACAACTGAGTCTTTAACGCAACATAAAAAGTCGTGAAATGAAGAGAAAATAATACTACCTCCGTCCCCTAAATTTTGACACAGTTTACCATTTCGGCCCATCCCTAAAAATTTGACACACTTTACTTTTACTATTTTTGGTAGTGGACCCCATATTCCACTAACTCATTCCTACTCACGTTTTATTATAAAACTAATACTACTTTAAAAGTAGGACCCACGTCCCACCAACTTTTCAACTCACTTTTCATTACATTTCTTAAAACCCGTGCCGGATCAAAGTGTGTTAAAATTTAGAGGACGGAGGTAGTATTAATAATAGGGATACTGGCCCCAAGTATCATGAAATTTAAAAAAACTTGTTTTTCTCCCACGAATTAATAATATTAAGTTTTGATAAAATACAAGAATCACACCAACACCTTAGCTTTCTGTGCCTGCAACAATTGTTGCATAGATCTTGTGTAGTCCAGCCGCTGCTTCAATCATGTTTACTCTTTCATTTGCTGAAAGGGCTAAACATTTCATTGCCAATTCAAATGTCGATATCATGCATTTCTCCTTGGCATAGTAATGTTTATCTTCTCTTGATAACAAAGCAGGCGCCGCCACTTCCGTTGCTGCATTTTGCTGTAATGCTTCACTTACCCACTCTTTTAAGCTTCTTTCTTCACCGAACATACCATCTGTTGGCTTCTTTCCAGTGAACAACTCTAGTAGCATTATCCCAAAACTGTATACATCCCCATTTATTGACACTTTTCCCTCCAATCCAAACTCTAATTGACCACATGCATTCATCATTTTGTTAGGATTAGGTAAAACATGTATGACATTTAAGTTTTAAAAAATGAACATCATGCATCATCACCTGGTGCTACGTAACCAATGGTCGCCACTGTTTGTGTTTGGATGACAGTTTCCCCTGCATCAAAAAGCTTTGAAATACCAAAATCAGCAAGATGAGCAGTCATGTCTTGATCAAGCAATACATTGCTTGGCTTTACATCGCAATGAACTACTGGAAATATATGGCCATGATGAAGATATTCCAAGGCTGATGCAACATCTATTGCTATTTTCAATCTCTGTATAAGACCCAAACCATACTTGTTGGAATGTAACCATTTATCCAAGCTTCCATTTGGCATATATGTGAGAATCAATGCCCTAAATTCCATATTACAACAACATCCAATAACTTGAACTAAGTTTCTATGTCGAATGCTGCTCAATATAGAAGTTTCTGCATCAAAGCTCCTTAATGCTCCTTGCATTTCCAAGTTGAACACTTTTACTGCAACTTTCAACCCATCAGAAAGTATTGCTTCAAATACAGAACCAAAACTACCTTTTCCAAGTAGATTGGTTTCACTAAATGAACTTGTTCCATGTTCAAGTTCTATATGTGAAATTCTTCTGTATTCATGTATTGGTGATGAAATATCAGCCGAGAGTGCCACATTTTTCCGTTTACTCATCCTTACGATAACAAGCATTACAATCACCACAATTACAGCTAAAACAAGTAATGGCACCGCGCGTCTCTTCAACCATGATGTATGATGATTTTCCGGGCAGGATGCAACTTGAAATTTTATTGGACCACAAAGACCTAAGTTATGGGAAAAAGATGGAGCACTGAAGTTACGAAAACAACCCCCGTTTGGAATTTCTCCCTCCAGTTTGTTGTTGGAAATAATTAAAACTTGAAGAAAGAGGAGGTCTTCTAAGGACTTGGGTATTGATCCAGAGAGATTATTGTAAGACAAATCCAATGTTATCAAACCTTTAACATTTCCTAAGGATTGAGGAATGGATCCACTGAAAAAATTATTTGATAAATTTAGAAAATCTAGTGTTTGACAACCATCAATTAAGGTGGGAATATAGCCTGAAAATAGGTTAGATGACAAATCCAAAGAGGTGATTAGCTTTAAATGTCCCAGCTGAGATGACAATTGGCCACTCAAATGATTGGAAGACAAGCTCAAAATCACAAGGTCTGTTAGAAACCACAAGCTAGGAGGGATGGTTGAATTCAATTGGTTGGAATCTAAGTAGATCTCCCTCAAGGATTTAACATAACCTAAACATTCAGGTATTGAACCCACAAACATGTTCCCATCAAGGCACAGCTCCCCCAAATGATTCATTCGACAAAGATCGTTAGGGACAAACCCTACCAGCTGATTCCTACCAAGATTTATTCTTTGGAGTTGCTTCAATTTCCCAATTGTTGATGGAATGGGTCCACTCAGCTGATTGTCCTCCAAAAATATATTAAGCAAACTACTTAAGTTTCCTATTTCAGAAGGAATGACACCCATGATGTTGTTGTTTGACGCGCTAATAGTCTCCAAAGACGAGGAAAAATTCCCGAGTGAAGCGGGAAGGAAGCCATTCAATGGATTGCTTGATACTTCCATAATCTTCAAATGTCGACAGTTACTTAGCGAACTTAGAAATGTCAATTCCCGAGATGGGAATTCTCCTCCACTCAAATTATTTCCCCGAAGGGTAAGTGTTTGTAGAAGCTTCAAATTACCAAAGAAGGGTATGGAGCCACTAAAGGAATTGTAGTTCATATCCAAGGTAGTAAGTTTAGAAGCATTGGTGATAAAGGTTGGAATTGGGCCACTAAATCCGTTTCTATTCAAAAGAAGTCGTTCAAGGTTGACTAGTGAACTGCCAACATATGAAGGAAGAGTACCAGAGAAATCATTGTACGAAAGTGCCAATTCCTGCATTGTTGATATGTTGAATATGGAAGATGGAATGGATCCATTTAAGGAATTGCTGAACACACTAAAATGCTCTAGCATCGGCAGAGTGCCCATCTCTTGTGGTAATACACCTGCAGCATATATATGGATATACATATGTTAAGTAGTACTCCCTCCGTTCCATAGTAATAGAGTCATTTCCCTTTTCAGTAAAAGTCAACACATTTTTCTACACCTACTTTACTCTCTCTTACTTTTTTCTATCTTCGTGTCTCCACCTTTTTCATTTTTCACTTTATTCTCCCTTTACTTAATTCACCTAATACAATTTTTCTTAATCTCCGTGCCGAAAAGAAACGCCTCTATTACTATGAAACGGAGGGAGTATAATATTATGCGTACCAAGTTATACAATAATTTTAAAAGACGAATGTAATCACCTCTACATATTGAATAAAAGTTCTAATTAATTTGAATTCTGCTGCATATTTACACCCTAAAAATTACAATAAAGTATTGTTATTGTGTAAAGTCCGTATGAGGAATTTAAGAAAGCATCCGACCGCGATTTGAAATTTGTCCAAATGATGTGATGAAATTATATCACTACAAAGAAAACGCTCATTATTGATGGAATTAGTGACGGCGGAAAACAACTCAAGAACTAGTGACGGATGAATGACTGAAACTCGTCAACACTAATTAGTAACAGATAAGTCCGTCACTAATATGAACTTACCATTGCAGCCACCTACTTTTTCTGTCATTGAGCGGCTTAGCAACTTTGGTGATGGACAAATCCGTCACTAAATTTTTTTAGTGACAAGCTTGTTATTGACGGATCCGTCAGTACTTTATCTGTTAATAACCGTGCATTGCGAAGAAATTTCACTGATTAGTGTGGATCATTCTGTCACTAAATCGTGAGCTTTTTTGTAGTGGAACTCATATTTTTATGTTCATATAATTTTTATTGAGTTTTGTTGAATTGTGAAGAAAAAACAGATCAAAATAAGCGAAAAATTTGGCATTCCCGCCGGTGTAATTGGTCAATTAGACAACCCGGGCAGGCACTAAATTTAATGAAGAGGGAGTCCAGAGAGTTTCACTCACCCGGCGTCTTTGTGCAATAAAGCCACCCGGGCGGGAGTTAATCACAAAGCGTGCAGAGTCAGAGTGTTTCACTTGCCGTGGTGTGTTTGTGCCATAAAGTCACCCGGGTGGGTGAAAAACAAAGGTGCTTACGCGATTTCACGCTGAAAGAGGAGTAAGAGAAGAATAAGAGAGCTAGGGTGCATAACTTTTGAACCAGCCGCCTACTATACCTTCCACACACACTTAAGAACACTTTTGGTGAAGAATTGATGATTGAAGACTTCATATCGAAGATTGAAGTTTCTACTTTGAATATTCATCTCATAGGAGTATCTAGTTTGTTTCTATTTATATATTAGATTGTCTTCTTTGTTTTAGATTTGGTTTTCAGGAAGAATATGAGTAGGTAAACCTCCATTGTAGAATTCTTGGTGAAGATGTACTAGTTTCATAGTTTTTATTCGATTGATTCCTTATTTATCTCGCTCTTGTGGTTGTTTGATTATTACTTGTGCCTTTTCCATTCAATTCAGTAGCTAACTTGTTAATGTGCTACGGTTAATTAAATTAATCGAGAGATGAAATAAATAACCTAGAAATAAGAATAATTCACACCTTAATTCAATAGAACTCGGGAGAGTTGAGATTTTGTAAGAGGTCTTTAATCTTTAATATTTAACCATAACGACTAATTTATGGTTTTCTCATCTCATGAGGTGGTTTAATCTAGCTAAGCGATTAACTTAATAATCCTACATAGCCTAAAGTTATTAAGAATTAGTAGGATAAGAGCTTGGAAATGTGCATCGGATCTTCGAGTTCTACATTTCTCAACATTACCACATCTCATCATTGTTCATTTGTTCTCGTCTATTTATTTTAATTGTTTTTAGTTGAAATAGAATCAAAACTCCTTTTCGATTGAAGCGGGTAGGATGCCATTAAAATTGGTTTATGGCAATCTCTGTGGGATACGATTATTTGCCATCACTGCAATAATCTCGTACACTTATGGATAGTTTTTATAATAAAATAAAAGCGAATTAATTTTATACCTGTGAAATGATTGTAGGCCAGGTACAATGTTGTAAGCATGCTCATATTTCCAATTGCAGAAGGGATGTTGCCACTAAAATTGTTGTAGTTTAAGTTCAAGATCTTGAGATGTTTGCTTTTCCAAATATTGGGTGAAATATGCCCTTCAAATGAATGAAACCAAAATTTATAAATTAAAGTTAAATATAATCCATTCGTCCACAAATAATTTCTTATCCTTCCACTTTGGGGTTTAAAAAAAAATAGTCTCATCTAAAAATGGAGAGTTTCTCTCAAAATGAGAGAAATATAAATAGAATAATAGTATCCCACATTGGTATAAAGAAAGCACTAAACCAATACATGGGCTACTATTGTTAATTATCACCAATTAATTTTAGGAGAAAACCATATGAGATTCTATAATGGTATCAAAGCGGGCTGCCGACTGGATATCAAATTTAACTAACCTAGCAGTATATTTGGTCTTTAAATTTGGATTAGTTCGATAGAGGGCTGGTCCAACTCTATAAGAAAAAATGTCCAACCCTTCTAATATTTACCTTGAAGGTTTTAGGGAAGGGCTAAACTGAACCAATATATAAGTTTCATGAACCACTTCTTCTATCACCAAATGGCTTTAAAATGGAACTTTAAGAATTTATATATGGTATCAGAGCACATTGACTTTGATATGTCAAAAAATTTCATAAAGCTTATACTTTCTGTCCCAGCTAAGTTATTTAAGTCATTTCTTTTTTTTTGATAAAAAACAATACACTACTACTTTATTTCATCATCTACTTTACTCTTTTTATCTCTTCTACTTTTTTCCTCTCTTATTCTATTTGATTTTCGTTTAATCCATTCAGCTTAATTTTTTAATTTCCATGTCCAAAAATTTTATCTTTAACTTTGTTGGGATGTATTTTTCGTAAATAAATAAAATGTCCCACTTTATAGACATAAAATTAACTATACATCGTTATAGATCCGAAACTGTTCCACACACACTAGCACACAAATAAGAGAGGCAAGGAATCAACATTGTAATTTTTCAATTTAAAGACCAAATATATGCTAGGTTAGTTGAATTTGATCTTCGGTCAGCAGCCCGCTTTAATACCATTATAGAATTTCATATGGTTTTCTCCTAAAATCAATTGGTGATAATAACACTAGCCAGCCCATATATTGGTTTAGTGCTTTCTTTATACCAATGTGGGATACTATTATTCTATTTATGAATTTTTTATGCAAATTATAAAGCAAAAGCCTCTATCAATAATATGAATAACCTAGATATTATATTTTTAAATGAATTTCAAAATCTAGCCCCTACGAATCTTATTTTCTACGTCAACCCATGGTTGCGCATGTCATTTTTGAGCAAACATACAAAATTCTTTATATATACGTTTATATGCAGATAAAAAAATATTTTTAAATGAATTTCCAAATCTAGCCCCTACAAATCTTATTTTCTACGTCAACCCATGGTTGCACTTGTCATTTTTGAGCTAACCTAATAAAAAAAATTCTTTATATATACATTTATATGCAGATAAAAAAATACTTCTGACAATATTATGGAATTGAATACCTGTCAACTTGTTACTGGTAAGATACAACTCCGCAAGTTGTGGTAGATTATCAAAAGTTGGGATACTTCCTGACAAACTATTGAAAGATAAACTCAACATTGTCAAGGAAGAAATGTTGAAGATTGAATATGGAATATCTCCGGTTAGAGATGCATGGTCAATGTTTAACATCTCTAGTCTCGTAAGGTTTCCTATTTCAGCTGGAATTCCTCCTGAAATTATAAAAATAAATGACAAGTTTATTTTCATTGCTCATTTGAGGTCACTTTGCATACTTTATTGATACAAAATTTGTAGTAAAATATGTCTATTTGTAGGGAATGGAGGTCAAGTTCCGAAAGGCATGCAAAAAGGTGCAGAATTTGGAATGCATACAAAAATGGAGGAAAATGAGCACAAAGTCGAAGATTATTAGAAAAGGAGTGAGCTTTTCAAACCCAAGCTGAACAATTTGTATTCCCTCATTTCGTGTTAATAGAGACATTTCATTTTATGCACCCATTTTGAAAAATTAAAATAAATAGTTGGAGTGGGGAAAAAGTAAGTAAGAGAGAGAATAAGTTAGAGAAGACTCTTCTCTGCATGCATTCAGTGATTTATATGCTTCTTGTGTGGTTCTTGTTATTTAACTTTCCATGCTTAATTTTTTTTCTTTATTGTTAAGTGTTTGAAAATTTAGATCTTTTGTTTTTTCTACCATAAGGAATAGTATAATTCAACTAATTAAGGACTATCCAAAATGGAACACAACTTAAGTACCTTAAGACAAAGGGAGTAGTATTCTGGAGAGTGTGAATTTATAAAATGTAGTTGATAAGAAGGACACATGCCTACGACAACGCGTGCCAAGCCCTTCTTTCAATAAATATAATAACAAACCCTATATAAATAATCATATGTTGAGAAGCTTTGTAGTGTGTAGATCATTATCAAGGGTCATGTCAAGGAGTGTGTGTTTTTCATAAAGTACAACAAAATCACATATTGTAGTAGGAAGAAATTTGTACCTTGAAAACTATTAGTGTACCCCAGGTACAACTCTGTAAGCACTCTCAATGTCCCAATTTCACGTGGGATAATGCCACTGAAATTATTGTAGGATAACGAAAGCGTCTCAAGATGTATGCATTTCCATATACTGCGTGGAATCTCCCCTTCAAATTGGTTCGCGGAAAGCGACAACATTTTGAATTTGGGCAAATTGTTGCACATGCCATTAGGGAGTAGACCTGAATAAAAATTTCTTATATATATGTAATACATTGCCAATTTGTCAATACATTATATTGGCGTACCTTTCAAACTGTTGCAAGAGAAACTCAAGGTTGTCAAGGAAGAAATGTTGAAAATTGAAAGTGGAATATATCCGGTTAGAGTAGCATTGTTAATGTTTAATATCTCTAGGCTTGAAAGATTCCCTATTTCTGCTGGAATTCCTCCTGAAATTATAAATTATAATTGTGACAAACCTTGTATAAAAAAAATAGTGTCCATTTTTAGTCATAAATATATGAAATTTTGAGATTTTCATCCAAAAACATTATCTTTAATAGTTTCCAATCTTTAATAATTCAAATTTCTCCATTTTAGCCCTAAGCGCTCAACTGAAAGTTGTTTTAGGAGATGTTGTTTTATATTTAAGTAGAATGATAATATATATTAATTTGAGAGAAATTCTTTTTTTTTTTAAAGAAAATGAGATATCTTTTCTGGGACAAACTAAAAAAGAAAATGTGACATCTAACATGAGATGAGACTTTTTTGGGACAAACTAAAAAGAAAGTGTGACATCTAACATGAGATGAGACAGAGGGAGTACTAATAGTGAACTCCAGTATGTTAATATTCATATGTAGAGAAGCTTTTGTAGTGTGTAGATCATTATTAATATCGCATGTTAGGATATGTAGAAAAGTTTTTTCAAACAATAAAAACTAAGATAAAGTCACCTTTTGGATCAAAAATAAATTTATACCTTGATAACCATTGATGTACCCTAAGTATAACTCTTTTAGCATTCTCAATCTCCCTATTTCACGTGGAATGTTTCCACTGAAATTGTTGAAGGATAATGACAACATCTCAAAATGTGTGCATTTCCATATATTTCGTGGAATCTGCCCTTCAAGTTGGTTTCTAGAGAAAGAAATACGTTTTATTCTTGGCATATTGATGCACATGTCATTTGGGAGAAAACCTGCCAAAAAAATTTCTTACATATATATAGACAAAAAATACATTGCTTGAATTTTTTATGGGATTGATGTACCTGTCAACTTGTTATTGTTAAGATACAATTTCTCAAGCTGTGGTAGATTGTGGAAAGTTGGGATACTTCCTGACAAACTATTGTAAGATAAACTCAAGTATGCTAAAGAAGACATGTTGAAGATTGAAGATGGAATATCTCCGGTTAGAGAAGTGTTGTCAATGTTTAAAATCTCTAGTCTCGAAAGATTTCCAATTTCTGCTGGAACTCCTCCTGAAGTTATAAAATAAACATAATGAGAAGCCATATAAAAATAGATCATGATCAATTTTGCACACTCCATTTGTCCAAAGGAAGATGCCCCTTTCTATGGACTGTACAGAATTTAATATATGCAGATTTATTTTGTGTGTTAAACGGGGATAATAAAGTAAGAGAGAGGAAATAATTTACAAATAAAGGGGTTTCTATTTTTAGTAATTTGTCATATTGGGCGGGATAAAAAAAATTGAGTTATTTTCAATAGGATAGAGGGAGTACAAATTAGTGATTTCGATGATTACATAGAAACGAAAAAGGAAAAGTTGTTTAATTGGTAAAATCCATGTGAGAAATTAAGCATCGAACTTCTTCCAAATAATTTGAGGAAACCATAAACAAAAGGAAGAAAGGATCAAGTATAGATACCAGTGAAATGATTGTACGCCAACTTCAACACTCTAAGCATGCTTGTATTTCCAATTGTACGAGAGATGGTTCCACTGAAATTGTTGTTGCCTAAATTCAAGATCTCAAGATGTTTGCATTTCCATATATTTAGTGGAATTTGACCTACAATTTATAGAGGGTTCTATTAGTCGCTTCCTATTGTTAGTCTGTTAGTCCCTCATGTAATTACTGATTCTATTTTGTAAAATTACTACATCTTCTTTGTAATTGACTGCATTCACAAACAAATTATACCTAACTCGGAGGTGAAATATTTTACTCCCTCCGTCCAAAAAAAATAGACAAGTTTTACCATTTTGGACCGTCCACCAAATTAGACTAATTCTAAAAATCGAAAGTTTTAAACCGATACTAACCATACACATCATTCTAAATGTGGACCCTAAATGTGGACCCCACAATTCATTAAAACTACTTACCACCATATTTTCCCTCCATCTCTCTTACTTTATTAGTTACGCAATAAAACCGGTGTTATTTATAACTTTGTTTATTTTTTGTGACGGAGGGTGTAGTTTTTATCTAGTTGTTTACTTTATTTTCTTTCAACTTTAACTATTTATATAATTTTTTAAAAATGAGTGAAGAAATGAAATGACTCAACTACATGGATGAAGTATACATTAAAGACTTATACAATTGGATTAACATACATACCTTTCAACTTGTTATTATCAAGATATAACTTCTCAAGATTTGGTAGATTTTGGAAAGTTGGGATACTTCCTGACAAACTATTGTCAGATAAGCTCAAGAATGTCAAGGAAGACATGTTGAAGATTGAAGACGGAATATCTCCGGTTAGCCAAGCGTTGTCAATGTATAATATCTCCAATCTTGAGAGATTTCCTATTTCTGATGGAATTCCTCCTAAAATACAAAATTAAAATAATGAGAATCCTCGTATAAATATTCATATTTTTTTGTAGATAAGCTTTTGAAATATACTATGTAGATAATGATCAATCTTGCTTATTGTTGGTTTTTGTCATCTTGTGTAATTGTTGAATGAACTGTTCAAAATAAATAGTTAATACACTTACCAAAAACGAAATTACAACGACATTTTTTTTCTAGTGCAATAAATATACCAAGATTTTAGAAAGACTTTTTCCAGGCACTGGGATGCGGAATTTAAATAATTATGGGATTGACAGACATACCTTTCAACTTGTTATTATAAAGATATAACTTCTCAAGCTTCAGTAGATTGTGGAAAGTTGGGATACTTCCTGACAAATTATTGTCAGATAAGCTCAAGAATGTCAAGGAAGACATGTTGAAGATTGAAGATGGAATATCTCCGGTTAGAGAAGCATTGTGAATGTTTAATATCTCTAGTCTTGAAAGATTTCCTATTTCAGCTGGAATCCTTCCTGAATTATAAAATAAACATAGTGACAAACCTTGAATAAGTATAATTAAGTCTATTTTTAGTATTAAATATATCTATTTTGAGATTTGAGTTCACAACATTATGTGTGAATGCTTCTAGCCCTAAAGTGATGAAACTTTTCAATTTTAACGTTCAACTAAATTTTGACCGAATTAGTTAATTAATTTGGTCGTCAATATTATAACCTTTTTTAAAAATTGGTGTTCAACATTATAACTTTTCTGTTACTTCATTATTTTTCTCTTTGCAACACAAGATTAAGTTAACATACAAATTTAATTAGTTTTTCCAAAATAAATTAATATGTAAATAAATTATACTACACCAATAGCATCTAAAATTTAGCCACATTCATTGGTGTCATCCTCTAGTGGGAAAATATCATAACTGATTTTCCTTGGATACCTAAAATCGAGTGTAGAACTAAATTTAAACATTTATAAATTCATCCTCTCTCAAAAAAAAAAAGTTGCCCCATCATATATAGATAATTTAATATGCATATTTTGTTTAACATCATAGATTATTAATTTTTAATTATGGCCAATCTAAAGTATTTGCAGATTAGTGTTTTTCAAACATTACCAGTTACAACAAAATCACATATTAGATCAAGAAGAAATTTGTACCTCGAAAACCATTGTACCCCAAGTATATCTCTCTAAGCATTTCCAATCTCCCAATTTCTGGAGGAATGTTGCCACTAAAATTGTTGAAGGGTAATGACAAGATCTCAAGATGTGTGCATTTCCATATATTTGGTGGAATCTGTCCTTCAAGTTGGTTCCGATCAAGTGACATGATTTTGACATTGGGTATGTTAAACAAAGACTCAGGAATTGTACCTAAGAAATTGTTGTTGTACAGATAGAGTTCCTCTAGTTGAGGTAAACTTCCCAACCATGTTGGTATTTCTCCGGTTAATGAATTGACTCCCACATTCATCACCTTCAAACGACGCAGTTTAGAAAGCTCAAAGGGTAAGATCCCAGTAAAACTATTGGAACTGATGTCCAAATATCTGAGAAACGTTAGGTTTCCGAGATGTGGAGCAACAGTTCCAGTAAGGCCGTAGCCACGAAGATTGAGAGCAATGACACGACCGAGTTTGAGGCCGCACAACACACCAATCCAATTACAAACTGATGTGTTTTGCGACCAATTGGTGCTCAAGATAGCATAAGCGTCGGAAGTGATGGAGTTTTTGAATGAAATGAGTGCATTTTCATCTGTGATAGTATTCAAGGAGAGTGTAAAGCTATTTAATAGCAAGATTGCAAGAGCAAAGGAAAAGGTAGAATTCTCCATTAGTTTGCTGCTGTGTTGCATTTGATAGAATGCGTTCAAGCACACGCTTTATAGATTTTTAAGGACTTACTCTTACTCCCTTCGTCCACGATAAATGAAACTCTTTTGAATGTGGATTGAAAAGTTTGGAATGTGAGTTATGCTTTTATATATTATTAGTTTTATAATAAAAATGTAAATATGATAAGTTAGTGGAATATGAAGTCCATTCCTAAAAATAGTAAAAAAAAAAGTGTTAATTAATTATGGACGGACGAAAATGAAAATTGATATCAATTAATCATAGACGGAGAGAGTATATTTATCTAATCATATTTCCTATTTGACTTTTTTGTTATTATTAGTATTATTGAGTCAAAAAAATAGAGAATTTATCTACCCCTGGTAAGTACTTCCTCCGTCCCACTCAAAATGTCTATATTCTTGAGTGACACACAATTTTAGGAGGAGATGTTAAGTGAAGTAAGCAGAGAGAAAAAAATATTTGAATATTTAAATGAGAAGAGAGAAGAGATGATTATTTCCAAATATAGAAAGTGAACATCTTGAGTGAGACAAACTAAAAAGAAAAGATGAACATCTTGAATGGGACGAAGGTAGTAATGAATAATGAGAAGAGAGGAGAGTAGAATTTATTTAAAAATATAGAAAAGTGGATATCTTGAGTGGAATAAACTAACAAAAGAAAGATCGACATCTTGAATAGGATGGAGGTAGTATTGAATATTGTCATAAATATAAGTTAAATGTATTTTTTTTACATTAAATATGTTTTGACAGTATCGGTAGTAGTAAATTGTGTAACACATGTAACTTTTACAGAAAATAAAAAATTAGGTGAAATGATGTCACATCAAATGTGGTAACCACTGGGATTATTGCTTCTGTAATTCAGTGGAAAAGCCATCAAGAGCTTTGTTGAAAGACATCTAAAGATGCTTTGCTTTTACACAAAATATATTAGTGCATTGTTTTCTAAAGATGTTTCACATGGAAAGATATTTTAATAGACATAAAAACAGAATAATATTTAAAATAAATTAAGATCAAAACTGAAATTTGTAAATTAAAGTTACATGTAGTATAAAAGAATTGAATAACAATTAACATGATCTTAAAATTTGGCACCAAACACCTGATGTTGAAAGTGTTTCAACGTATTTATTTGAATGACTAATAATTTTTGTATTTTAAGCAATATAGGTTTGATGGTTACTCTATAAAATTTGGTAGGAAAGATAGATAAGATTTACTATAACACAAAATATGATAAAATACATATTTTAGGTCATTTTCAATTAGATAACTCCAACTACGGAATGTGATCAAAATAGAATTAATTCCTAATGCATAACTACAGAACTGTCATTATTAAAATTACACTTAGTTCAATTTTAGTTCATATTAGGTTATACATACGCGTGACACAAGTTTTAATGATATTTAGTTAGTGTGTTACTGTGTTTTGTGAGTGGAGATTGATTAAGTAAGTTTCACAAAATATTAAAAAGGAATGCATATAATCAAATTGCAATCATGCCACAATAATAAATTTAATAATTGAACTTGTAGAGAAATCAAAGAAATCCAAATTACTGGAACATCTAATCTAAATATAGGGTGAATCATTTTTAATTAAAGAAAACTATTATTAACTAATTATTGATTACCGCCTCTATCCGGCACTAAGTAGAAAAAACTAGTCGTAGAATGTATATCCTATTTTACACATCGATTTTTCGTATAATGGAGGTGGAATGAGTTAGTAGAATTTGAGATTCACTTATCAAAATATAGTAAAATTGAAACTGAGGGAGTGATATATTGCTAACTCAATGCTTAATCGCTAACTACAACTCAATAATAGCCATTAGATGTTCAAATTAAAGGCCCAGATTATCAACCACGAAATGTCAATACAATCAACAAAAAATATCAATAAGGTCATAGGATTAATTCCAAAAAATATCAATAGGGGTATTAATGTCAAGTTAATTATAACTAACTTTTAAAAGAAATCCCAAAACTCTAAATTCATATAACATATATCAAATTAAAGATAATTTTATAAGGATTCCAACGATATACTACATGCATATGTTCCGACGTCAAAATTTGAAAAAAAAATCTAGAATTTTCGTATTTTTCGTACACAGGTTAATGTCAATGCAGCTAAGATAATATGTCAATATAAATCATATACAATGTCAATCCTAAATTGTGTTGACATTCTCAAAGCATTGTGTTGATATTTTTGAAACAATATATTGACATTTTCATCCAAAATCCTAATTTGGAGTTTTTTTTTTATCTTTTTCGATTTAATTAATAAAAACAAAAATTACACGTGGCAAATTGTAAACCACACGTTTTCTAAAATCATATGACCTTAAATTAGTTGTAGTTAGCAATTAAACGATGAGTTAGCAATTGATCACTCCCCATTGAAACTGAACATATATAAAGTTAAATAACATAGTGAAAGGGGAGTGTTATATTGCTAACTCAATGCTTAATTGCTAACGACAACTCAATAATAGCCATTAGATATTCAAATTAAAGGCCTAGATCATCAACCACGAAATGTCAATACGATCAACAAAAAATGTCAATAAGGTCATAGGATTAATTCCAAAAACTATCAATAGGGGTATTAATGTCAAGTTAGTTATAACTAACTTTTAAAAAAAATCCCAAAACTTTAAATTCATATAAAATATATCAAATTAAAGATAATTTTATAAGGATTCCAACGATATACTACATGCATATGTTCCGATGTCAAAATTTGAAAAAAAAAATTTAGAATTTTCGTATTTTGTGTACACATGTTAATGTCAATGCAGCTAAGATAATATGTCAATATAAAGCATATACAATGTCAGTCCTAAATTGTGTTGACATTCTCAAAGCATTGTGTTGATATTTTCGAAACATTATATTGACATTTTCATCCAAAACTCTAATTAGGAGTTTTTTTTTATCTTTTTCGATTTAATTAATAAAAATGAAAATTACACGTGGCAAATTATAGACCACACGATTTCTAAAATCATATGGCCTTAAATTAGTTGTAGTTAGCAATTAAATGATGAGTTATCAATTCATCACTCCCCCATATCCATAGTGAAAGTTATAAATTCACTTACTAAAAACAATAAAAAGAAAAATAAGAGATTTATTGGTGAACAAATAAAAAAGATATATTTAATGGCTAACAAGGAAAATATTTAAGAGGAAAAAAAGTTTCATGATTTTCCACTTTATTACTAAATCATCTCCTATTATAGTCTCTTAAGACATCACTAATATCACCAATTTACCACTACTATCCCATTATCTTTTCCATTATCACCACTAGATCCACTACTAACTCTAAAGTGCACTACACACCCAGCCTGCATTCACCATATATTCTTGTTTTATTTACTAGTACATACATTAACCGTGTCTCTAAAGTTCAAGATTTATGTTTATTTTCTTGGAGGTTCTTTCCCGAGTCCTATTTAGAGAATCAAACCCGGTTTAGAAGTCTAATAATTTAGAATTCTTTGTGGTCCTTCATCATTGAGACATAATATGAAAATATTTTCTCAATCCTAAAATCTCCCTCCTAATTATATTAAGAGTAGAGATCAATTTTAGTTCTAAACATATGACCAAAATACGAATTTGGTTTAAAACATTTACTTTTAAAAAAGCAGGTACTACATAACAAATGAAAATGTCGCCGAAATAGTCCTTTTATTAGGTTTCTGTTAAAAAACTAACGGTCAACGCTAATTGGACAGTGGGATGACTGTTAGTTTTTTTATGGAACCGTAAAAAAAAAGAACAACTCCGATAAAGATTTCATTTGTTATGGACCTGTTTTTCAAAAAATAAATATTTTAGACTAAATTCATATTTTAATCATATATTTAAGACCAATATTGACCTTTACATGAAACAATGGACATGTTCACACTATAAAGGCTACAAGATCGTGTTGGTAATTATAACATGGACATACACCAGAAGATATCATCGAAGAATTGTGGGCAAATAGAAACCGCGCCCACCGCCCTTGAATTTTTTTTTCTTTGAATTTTTTTTTTGATTTTTTATTTCCATTCGTGTACTTTTTTTTTTTTTAATTTTCTTCGTTGTAATGTGTACCCGTGTTTAATACAACGAACTTTATTACTATTTATTTGATTTATCTTTATAAATTAAATAAGCTAGCTTTATTATATATAAAAATAAAACAATTAAATTAGTGATGATGTAAAAATGAAATGTTGAGTTAGGGAGAAATAAGGGAGAAATAAGGGAGAAACCATTGTAGGGGTTGGCTAAAAACTGGGGATAAAATGTGATGCTGATGTGGCGCTGATGTGGCAGGAGTTAGGGAGAAATAAGGGAGAAATAAGGGAACTCCATTGGGAGTGCTCTAAGACATATATTAGTCAAAACACCTAAGATTAGTCAAAATATTTAATTATGGAAACAAATAACATGGGTTTTCATCTAGTAGCCTTTATGTAATTTTAAACCAACAAAGTTTGTTACAACCCTAATAATTTCCTCCCATATTTGTGTGATTCTATAAACAAGTATGATTTGTTTCGTCGTCCCAATTCCTTTTTAACGAGATTCAAATGCTTAATTCATATTCTTGTTGTAGGCCATGTCTGCAGACGATCCCTCTCTTACTCCAGCCAAAACATGCGCCGCAGATGAATTCCTAAGTGACTTATTTGAGGCAAGATTTCCTTCTTTTTCTTAAGTATTAGTATTTAATTGAATTTGAATAGCTAAGCCACCTTTTTTGTCTTTTTGTTGGTTCAAGAAACCCTAGCACTCTCTTTGTCTAACAGAAATACAAATTTTTAGGACGGATCAAATTTCAATTCACATTTGGTGAGGTGAAATAAAAGAGGGGCAAAAAGAAAAAATAATTGGAGTTCTGTTAGTAGAGAATTGTCATCACATTCGAAAAGAGTTTCCAAAAATAGAAATATGCTATCTATATATTCCCTTCATCCCATAGAAATATGTCATTTAGGATTGGCACGAGTTTTAATGCATAATTGATAAAGTAAGAGAGAAGGAAAAAAAGTAGTTGAAATTGTGTAGTGGATGGTTGGGCCCAAAAAAGATAAAGTAAAAAAGGAGAAAAAAATTGCCATAAAATGGATATGGACTATTACTATGGGACGGATGAAAAAAGAATGAGAAAAACGGAAAGAGTTTATATTTTCGTGGGATAAACGAAAGTATTTTTTTTCCATATAGAAAAAAAGATATCCAGTATTTCGCTTTGGAATAGTGATTCCATCTCATCTAATTTTATCCAGAACTATTATTTGATTCTATGTTTGTTACTCACAAATTTCATCAATACTAGTCACATTTCACATTTTTCTAGAGGAGTTGTTATTTATGTAGGTTATATTTTGATTTATTTATTTCTGTATCCACGCATGTAATAAATACTTCCTCAGTCCTAAGTCCTAACAAAGTTAATACAAATCTTTTGGGCACATAGATTAAGAAATTGTGTTGAAAAGTAGGAGAGAGGAATAAAGTAGGAAACATAAAGAGAGAGTAAAGTAGGAAAAGTAAGAGTGATTGGATGAATGGTTTGTTTTTTGTCAAAATAAAAAATGACTCAACTTAGTTAGGACATCACAAAAAGGAATACGACTCAACTTAGTTGGGACGGAGTGAGTATAAGAATTAATGATCAAAAGAATAAAACTATCACAGATGTCTCTTTTTCAATTTCATCCTTATAACTACACCACTCCCTATTTGGTTATCCTATTATATAATTTTTTGCTACTGATTCTAGATTTTGTTTGTACAATAGGTCTCACCTAAACATTACAATGAAGAAGAAGAAGAATCTGAAGATGATGATGGCAATTTTGTAGACGCTAAGGCTTTCAGAGAATACAGCCGAATTGTGATTGAGAGTGAAGTAATGGCAACACTTTTATTCCCTCAAAACCCTTCTTCTATTATGAATTATAATCTATTCAAAACTTCTTATCTTTGTGAGCAGGGCTATGACTGCGAGCCGGTTAATTTCACGTTTATCCAAACTCCAGTCTTTAAGGGTCTGTTTGTCAGGATAGTTAACTCGGTTATTTTGGACTTATTCAGTCTAAAATTAAATGACCTAAAATGTGCACTCTTAACATATTTTACTCTTACTTCCATATCGAATAAATACACTTTTAGCCCACACTTAATCTTTATAGGATCATTTTAATTGGTCAAACTGAAAGATAGTCATAAACATTAAATTAGTCATGTGGATTGTGGAAGGCAGAAAACTCTTTTATTTTGGAATTATTCATTCTAAAGTACTTAAAATGTGTGTTCTTAACATATTTGACTCTTCAGAATAGGAAGTTGGTGTTCGATAGTGTCGAGAAGGTTAATGTTCAGCCAGCGAGCGTTGCGAGGTTGTTCATCACTTTCAAAGTTAAGGACATGGACGATGGCGGTGCCCTGAAGACCTTCCAATGCCGCATCCATAGCAGGGTGAAGGAGAAGGATATCGAAGAGTTTCGCGAGAAACCTACAACTAAGATGAAAATTGATGAGGAACTCATGGCAGCTGCTCGATCATTCTCTCACTATCTATTCCCAATCTTACATATTATTAATTTTGATGCTTCTAAGCTTTGCTAAATTGATCAATCGGGCATGAACTCCAAAATTTAATTTTGGCGGATTTAATTAGTTTAACATTTACGTTGGAGAACCATTTTTATCTTCCCAGTAATGCACACAACAGTTTTCCAATGATTTTTTCGAATGATGGAGACTTTTACAATACTATTCACACATACTAAATTTGAGATTGATCTTTCATCAGCAAGGCCATATTTTCTTTTGTAGGAGCAGTACTTATTACTATGGGACAGGGTGAATATTTTATCAATGTTGCTAGGGATGTCAATCGGGCTAACCCGTTCGGGTTGTCGGGCTATTTGGGTGTGGGCTATTCGGATTAGGATTTTTTCAGGCCATAAATTTTGGAACCTAACCCGCCGGATTTCGGGCTATTCGGGCCTAGAAACTTTCGAAAATAATCTCTTGTATCAAAATTTTACTCTTTAAAATGATTTTCAATTTTAGATATTTTTTATTATTAGTTTTAGAATCATATAAAATCTTTAAATTTTTATAGTTTTCTTAAATAATATAACCCTTCATCTCGATAAACTACAATATAAACAAAGATAGATCAAAATTAAATCATTTAATTTGAATTAAAGCTTATGTTCATGTCATTATATTTGTACTGTTCATAATGAATTCTTTATGAAAATTTAAAATAATACTATGAATCATTATTAAAATGATAAACATATTGAGATTTTGAATTAATTCTTAATTTGGTCTAGATTGGCTTTGGTGGTAGTAAGATAATAGTGGCAGATGACGGGACGATGGAATAATGAGTCGAGATGGAACGTAAAAGTTGATAGTATGGGATCGATTGGAAAAGTGTAGAATGAAGATTGCAGAAAACTATTGATTGTGTCACATGAAATTCGAAAATTCAAAAAATCCTAAAACTTAATATTTTTCAATTAAAAGTCGCAACCTGTTCGGGCCAACCCATTTAACCCGCCAACCCATTCTGGCCAACCTATTTAGCCCCTTTTGTATTCGGGTAACAAAATTACAACCATAACCACTAATTTTACCGGGCTATTCGGGCCGACCCACGGGGTCAGGTTGGATTGACATTAAAATTCACTACAAAAAAAAGCTAATTACAGCGTAAATTTCAAGAATTAGTGATGGATATATGATGGAAAATAATCAGAACTAATTGCTGACAGTATATTCCGTCACTAATTCGAACTTATCACTAATTGGTGACAGTATGGTCCGTCACTAATACGAACTTACCAAGGCAACTGCCTTTATTTCCGTCATTATATCTTTTGCGACAAAAAATCCGTCAATAATATTTTTTAGTTACAACTTTTTTATTGACTGACATGTCAATATTTACTCTGTCACTAAATATGTTGATTGCCTAAATTTCGTCGATTAGTTACAGATAATTCCGTCACTAAATTGCAAGTGTTTTGTAGTGATTCACGTTGATTCCAAATTTTTTATGTTTAATAGACAGAGGAAATACAAACGAATAGAGATAGAGACATAAATTTATCTCGTAGGGGCATTCTAAATAATGAATTTGAAATTAGCGACAATAAATTCATAAGTTGAATCAGGTGTTTGGTCTGTCCATTTATCGTGTTAATCTATATAATCATCCTACCCACATACCTAACTCTCCCTCTGAATCTTTCTTCCATAACGTCACAATCTTAAATGTGGGGTCTATTTACTCTATTCTATAAATTTCTAACTCAATTAACCGGCACTTCTAGTTCTTCCTCCGTCCCACCACAAATAATTGATTTATTTTGAGCAGGAAATTTAAGAAAATAAGTAATATATATTAAGTTAAACTGGAGACAACAAAGTATGAAAAATGAAAAAGTTAGAAACATAGAGAGAATAAAGTAAGAGAGAATTAAAGTTTTGTTTTTTTAACTAAAAAAGGAAATTCATCATTTGTCGTGGAACAACCAAAAATGGAAAGTTGATCACTTCCACCATCTGTGATTAAATGTCCCATATTTGACCGGCACGGATTTTAAAAATTTATTTGACTTTATGTAATAAAGTGGATGGAAAAGTTAGTGAAATGTGGGACCTACTTTCATATATTGGTTTTATAATAAAATGTGAGTGAAATGAGTTAGTGGAATGTATGGTCCACTTACCAAATATTTAAAAGTGAAATGAGACATTTATTGGCGGACAGAAAAAAAAGGAAAAATGAGACATTTAATGGCAAACAGAGGAAGTAAAATTTATATTGAAAACCGATCCGATTGACATCCTTAATCATAATAATAACGTCAAATCACTAGTAAGCGGAAAAAAGTTGCCATCTCCCTATTTAAGGCGACACATGGTACCTTATTTCTCTGCCCAAATTCTACACTTATCTAACTGGTAAGCCCTAACAAAACACCATTCACTTATTCACTACAAATTCTATTCTTCTATACGATCTTGATTATAAGCCTACGTTGTGATTTCTCAGGATTTGATTCGCAAGGAGCAGCCATGAAGGTGAAGGTCGTGAGTAAAAGGCTGGTGAAACCACGCACCCCAACTCCACAAAACCTCAAAACCTACAAGATCTCATTCATGGACGAACTCAACCCGACCATGCACGTTGTCGGAATGTTCTACTACAAATCCCCGGCCTCCGCGGCAGCGAATCTCGATCATCTCCAAGACACTCTATCATCAATCCTGCCCGCTTTCTACCCTTTCGCAGGGCGATACATGAAGCAACACCGCGTCGTTGATTGCAGCGACCAAGGCGCTCTCCTCATCGAGGCGAACGTTGATCTCCAGCTCCTCGAGGTCATGAATCTTGACGCTGTCGAGGAGCTCAACGACATTTTACCCTGCGAAATCGGGGAAGCGGACGAGGAAACCGACCCGATTTTGCTCGTCCAGCTCACCAGGTTCAAATGTGGTGGTGTGGCTATTAGTATATGCATTTCGCATAGGGTCATCGACGCTGGCTCCCTGGGCACGTTCATCTCTGCATGGACGAACACTGCCCGTGGAGAAACCAGGGAAGAGATCTGTCCAGTCTTCAACGGACCAGTTTTCTTCCCTGGGAGGAATTTCCCTGCCCCTGAGTTTGGGACAACTCGGGACAGGGAAAATGGCCTCTATAGCATCATATGCAAGAGGTTCCTGTTTAACAAAAATACAATTTCAAGCCTCAAAGAAAAGGTTGGCAAGACCTCTGAGCAACCCCGTCCTCCTTCAAGGATCGGGGTTGTTTCCGGGCTGATAGTCAAGGCCATTGACCGGGCCCGGGCCCATGTGGGCCCGGCCACGGATCTGGTCGTGGCGCAGGCTGTCAACATCAGGGAGAGGACCGTGCCCCCGCTGGCAAAACATTCTTGTGGAAATTTGGTAGCTCTGTCGATCACTAAGCTCACTGCGGAGGAATCAAAGAAGATGGGAGTCGAAGACTATGTTCGCGTGCTAGGGAGCGACGCGAGGAAGACAGTGCGCGATTGTGCGGGATTGATAAGTGAGGAAGGGAAGAGATCTTGGATCCAGATGTCTCATGAGGTGTCGGAGATGTCTCTGAGGGAGGATGTGAATGTTGTGTGGGTGACGGATTGGAGCAAGTTTGGATTCTACGAGGCCGATTTCGGGTGGGGGAAGCCGGAGTGGGCGAGTGTGGCGAATGTGATGGTGAAGAATCATGTTACTTTGATGGACACCAAAGAGGGAGATGGGATTGAGGCATGGGTGCAGCTTGAAGACACTGAGATGCCTTATTTCGAAAACCAGATTCGAAACTTCATCTCTGCTTAGTTTGATTACTTTATCCCATTGTCATAGTTTGTGTTTTCCGTTCCCTTGTTTGATCAAATAATGCCTTCTTCTTCTTCTTCCGAGGAAGTTCCAACGTCGATTTGGAGAAGGCCTACAATGTACTATTACTATGTGTGCGGTTACTTGTATCGAAATCCTGTCGTTATCTAATGATACAGAGCTGAAATTATAGATATGAAACAGTCTAGATTCATAACAGATATTGCACATTGAGAATTTAAACACAACAAATAGAATTAGTTACTTGTTCGTAGTTTAGTATTCTATTTTTGATCGAATCCTGCATGGTGAATTCATTACTTTTGGTCCCACGTGCATTGCCAATCCGATGCCGGAACAGTTTTAACCCTAAACCCTAAAGCTCAAATATGTCCCAAAATTTGTGTTACTTCAACATCTCACTTTTCTCCATGTTGATTTTAAGTGTTGTCTAAGTAGTGACACAGAATCTCATTGTCTGGAAACAATGAATTTTTACTAAGAAATATCCGGAATAAATGATCTCAAAAAAACTTGGTGCATTATGCATATTTTAATGCTGGCGTATCTAGGATTTTTGATATGGGGGTGCGAAAAAATTACAACTTAAAAGTTCACAATGTGACTAATCGATTTTGTTTTCTTTGTTATGTTTTCTTAATTGTTCTAATATTTAAAATGAAATTGGTCTTTATTTTTCTACCAAAAAACTTTATTTTAAATAAATAAAAATAATAATTTTATAGTGTCACGTAGAGAGTCATTATGCATATGAAATACAAGTATTCATATTTTGTTACTTAGCAATATTAATTATATTACTATGTCGATAATATAATAAGGAGGTTAATTTTATAAATATTACTTTATGATACTTATTTCAAATTAGTAATTAAACCTGAGTTGTTTGTAAAATATTTTACTCAATATTAGTCATATAAGTTCTATTAAAAATAATTAATGAGAATTAAATATGAAAGAATATAAAATTAAATTAAAAAAGAACAAGCTAGTGGTTAAACTAATAAATATTTTTTTAAAAACGAAACATATAATGAAACTTAAACATGAATTGTGAAGGAGATATGGATTAACAACAAAATGAAATTGATAAAAAGTTCATATGGATTAAAACAAAGTTAATTTTGAGAAGATAAAACAAAGTACACAACAAATGCGCTTGAGGAGGGTCAATCTCGGGTCTTTGGTAAGGTAGGCGAGCGCCTTTTCCACTGGGAAAGACAACAATTTTGTTAAACTAATACTCCCTCCGTCCACGATTAAGAGTCCCATTTCAAAATGGCGCGGGTTTTAAGAAATGTTAAGAAAAGTGGGTGGAAAAAAGTTAGTGGAATAAGAGTCCCACTTGTATATATTAGTTTTAAATGATATGTGAGTAGAATGAGTTAGTTGATTGTGGGGTCTCTTTACCATTTATGGCAATTATGAACCGGGACTCTTATTCGTGGACGGACCAAAATGGAAAAACGGGACTCTTATTCGTGGACGGAGGGAGTACTACATATCGTATTAAAACATTAAGTTATGGGGGTACAGTATACCCACTTGTTCCCATGTGCATACGCCAGCGTTTTAGTGTGATACATGATTAATAAAAGTTTGATTGTGTGTTTTGTGAGAGAGAATAATGGTGTCATACTTAACATTTGGTAAATAAATATGCAAAATGTTTAAAAAATATTAAAGAAAGGTATGGAAAAATATAAAAGAATAATATTTAAAATTGCTCATCTACATTTGCCTTAAAAACACTTTTGGATCCGTGTGTTAGCTTCTCATAAAAATAAAAATAAAAACTTTTTGTTCTATCCACAATTAACAATTTCGTAAAAAATTAACGATTAACTGTGTTTTGATTAAATCAGTAAGTAAATCATTCTAATCAACTATTTTAATCTAATTTACCATTTTTTCAAACAATTAAGTATTTTTTATCTTTTCAATTGTAATGATAATGGTGAATGTAGCCAATGTGTTTCCGGGGTAGTTTTTTACAATAGTTAATGTTGATAATGGTGAATGTAGGCATACTTTTTTTTTTTTGTAAATAGGTATGCAAAAATGTGTATAATATATATTTAAAAGAAATATTACATCTAAAAAATAAAATTAAATTCCGGGTAATATTAATATTATATGTTTTGTATTTACCAAATAAAAAGTTATGAACTTATTTTTCGTCGGTGGAATATGAATAATCTTTGAAAAAAACTTGTTTACAATAGCTTCCATTGGTATAATTTGTATTGATTTCAAGATTTCAATATTACATTACCTGAGTACTTATTTTTATGTTTATATATGAGAAAATCACTAATTGGGATCCAAGCTTCTTCGGTATTTCATTACATCAATAATTAACAATAATTAAACAAGAGACACGACAAGTGTTTATATAAATAAGAACGTTGACAATAAAATAAAGTGGTTAACCAATTATTAATGTACACTTAATTTTCAAGTTTCAACTACATATCTCTTGTAATAATTAGAAATATTGTTGACACATCTTGATGGTTTTGTATAAGACTCAAATCACGTGAAAATTTAAATTGATTATATGCTATTCCATTATTGCCACATACACATCTAAATTAATTATATAGGATTTACATGATATCAATGTAGGGCCACTCACGATTATAAAGTGGAAACTACTATATTTTAGAATCATCCTGAAAATTAGAAAAAAAAAAAAACCGTGGAAACTGCTCAATTAAATGGAATTTCAATTACTAACATAAATTAGTGGGCCTAGTTTCTAGGTATCGATCGTCAGTATATGAGGGAAATCAATAAATGGTTTATTTAAAATTCAGATGCTTGCGTATTTCATTTATCAATAAAACTTAAATAGCTGACATGAATTGACTAATATCTTTGATAAGAAATTTCATATGAATATAGAGTGGTTAACCAAACGTTTACACGTGATTTACAACAAATAGATCTCTTAATATTAATTAACGAGTAAATGTCAATTTGGTCCTAAATACATAGCCAAAATACGAATTTGGTCCAAAATATTCATTTTTTGAAAACATGTCCATAACAGATGAAATCATTGTCGAAGTGGTTCTTTTTTTACGGTTCCGTCAAAAACTAACGGTCAGACCACTGCGCAATTAACGTTGACTGTTAGTTTTTTGACGGAACCGTAAAAAAAATGACTACTTCGGTGTCATTTTCATTTGTTATGGATCTTTTTTTCAAAAAGCGAATGTTTAGACCAAATTCATATTATTAACATTTACTTTTAACAAAAATGCAGATGGCTCATCTTGAAGTTATGTATGAGACTCAAATCACGTGGAAATTTGAATTGATTTTCTGAATTAATTTTAATCTCGGTTATAGACGCATCCACCAAAAATATTATGGCAAAACCTCTCATATCTACTCCCTTCATTATATTACCCTATTGCACTTTATCCTCCTTCACACTCCAACAACCATACCGATCTTGAAGCTCTTCTAGTATTCAAGAAATCCATACACCGTGATACTAGCTCTCTCCGTCCCACTATATGTGAAGAGTTAGGACCGATGAGTTGGAAAATGGGTCAAAATGTAGTAGTAATAAATTGGATTTGGCAAGTCGAAAGGGGCCCAAAAAGAGAAAGGCCTAAGACAAAGATTATGAGCCCAATGATAAATGTATAAAATGTACATACATAATCGAACTTTTTGACATTTTACAATACAAATCAAAAAATGAATTAACTTAAAATAAATTACATGCTAACCATTCCATAACAATTTAGAAAAATATTAAAATTTTAAATTAAATATCTATAAATTTAAGAAAAAAATATTATTTTAATTGAATATTGTATAATTATTTAGAATCAAACTAGAAATAATCATGTGAAAATTTTGTTATAAATTTTCCATATCACTTATTTTTATTCCTATATAATAATATAACTAATACTAACAAAACTAATTTGTAATTTAATTCAATTAAATTTAAAACTAGGGGTATTATGCACGTGCACAATATTTACATTTATCTTTATTCTAACCTAAATGAGAGAGCAAAAGATTTGGAAGGAGCTTACAAAACATTTTGTACTAATCTCACTAATTTTTTCTAAAAGATTTTGTACTAATCTAACTAATTTTGTAGAGTATAAAAGATTTGGGAGAAATTACAAAATATTTTGTATATAACTAATTTTGTATAAAAGATTTGGGAAGATATTACAAAATATTTTGTACTATGCTAAAAGGAAAGATGAGAATAACGTTGGAATTATTTATAATAGCCTTTGTCTATATTTTATTTCTAAACCAACCGAGTTGACAACCCTAATAATTTCATCTCATTCTGTGATTTACGTGTAAGTTTTATACATTTGTCTTTTCTTTTGCCGCTTTGCGTTGTGTTTTGGTATATGATTACAAAAGATTATGAATGCAGTGTAGATGTCTTAATTTATGTTCAATTGATTGATTAGATTATATTTGGGAAACTTCACTTAAATCAAAGTTTGATTTCTTATCGTCCTAATTCCTGTTTAACGAATTCAAATTGCCTAGTTGTTTAATTAGCTCTTTAGTTAACAAACACCGTCTCATCTTTCTTATACATTTTAGGTGATTTATCATATAGTTATCTACGCTAACAGCAGTTATTATAAAGTTATTTACGTAGGAAATCTCAATTATTTAGTTATCTTTTATTTCTCCATATCTTTTTAATATCTTTGTTTTCTTATTCAATAAGTTAGGGGAGTACTCCCTCCGTCCCGACTAAGATGACACATTGCTTAGCCGGCATGAGATTTTAGGAGTTATTGGTTAAAGTGTTTAATTGAAGAGAGAAGGTGAGTGTAAGTATAGAGAGATAAAGAAAGATGAACATTTTAATAGGAGTGAGAAAAAGTGGTTGAATGTATTAATTGGAGAGAGAAAGTTCCCAAAAAAGGAAATGTGTCATCTTAGTTGGGACAAACTAAAAAGGAAAACGTGTCATCTTAAGTGGGACGGAAGGAGTAGTATTCTAGTATTATAAATAGGAGATAGTGTATTCATTCATTCAACCAATTAATGAATTATTATTTCTCCCCAAAGATAACGTATGTTTTTCACTTCTTATTTGGATTCCATCAGCCGATCCTGATTGGACGCCGGAGTATTCTATCACCTGTCTAGTTATCGCGTTGCCCAGCGGGAGGAACCCGCGCACAACTCGAAACTATTATTTCCGCTGACCCAACGAAGGGTGCCGGAACACTTTTCGATCGCCGTAAACACGCTGCAGATCGCAGTTAAGGAGAAGGTCCTTAACAACTGGTGCTTTCATCGTGATCTCACCCTCCCACCATCTCGAATCGAAGCTACACCGCTGCCCGACGGAAAAGACTCCGTGCTCAGCAACTGCTTCGGTTGTCGAGTTCCGCCTGTCCGCCGAGCTCTAGCCGCCGGACAATTCTACTTCTGCAACGCCCGACGGGAAGGATTCCCGCGCGCTACGTCGAAGTTAGACCACCATCATGTCATACAACTACGTCAACTATCGTTGTCGTCAATACGACCTCCCTTAGCTTGCGCACCGCCCCGCCCTCAATTTCAGCCTGGTCCAGCCACCACAACGAAGGACTCGATTAACGCAAAGTTAGATCGTTTACTGGAGGCGTTGGACAGGATGGACACTCGTGAGTTGTTAAGGACCTTCTCCTTAACTGCGATATGCAGCGTGTTTACGGCGATCGAAAAGTGTTCCGGCGCCCTTCGTTGGGTCAGCAGAAATAATAGTTTCGAGTTGTGCGCGGGTTCCTCCCGTCGGGCAACGCGATAACTAGGCGGATGATAGAATACTCTGGCGTCCAATCAGGATCGACGGATGGAATCCAAATTACGATTGGAAAACATACGTTATCTTTGGGGAGAAATAATAATTCATTAATTGGTTGAATGAATGAATACAATATCTCTTATTTATAATACTAGAATACTATTACCCTAACTTATTGAATAAGAAAACAAAGATATTAAAAAGATATGGGGAAATAAAAGATAACTAAATAATTGAGATTTCTAGAGATATAGAGGATCGTATCAACTCCCCCACGGTTAAAATACGCTTTGTCCTCAAGGTGTAAACCACGGAGCAACTACGATAGTTGAAACCAAAAGCTTTGGCGAGGCGTCTCCTCCTGGATCAAACACACACCGAACAGCTGAACGTCTCCCTTTATCACTTCTATCAGAAATCAACAAAGGAGATCCAATGTTGTCAACAAAATTCCATGCCAAAACGAAAATCTTGTCCACGCCTCTCAGAATGCTTACACATAGCGTGCCATTGCGTGGAGGGATCAACCTTGCATCGGTGTTGAGCGATGTTGATTGAAGATTCAGACTTGGGACATCACCGACATTCAAATGCACATAGACACAAGCAAGTGGACGCAAACCGGAGTGAGCATCCCCTGTCTTACCCAATTCTTCCGCTTTTAATTTAAGCTCATCCTCAAACAACCTTCGTTTCTCCTCCATTTCCTCTTGATTATCTTGTTTTTTCATATCAAATCCAGCCTGGATGTCATTAACAAGGCTCTGATTCTCCATGCTCTCTCTCTCGCTCGGCTTCTCCATCAACACACTAAAATCTTTCTCTTTCGGCTCTAAACAAGATCGAAGGGCTTCAACTTTATTTTCTTTCTCCAGCAAAGTCTCTGTATCTTTTCTCATCTCCAATTCCTTATGTGTTGGAACACTAAGATCATCAATCTTCTCATCATATGCCCTGACGAGCACTTGCCGCGGCATATTGTCGGTCTTGACGATCTCTTCTAGGGACTCGTCGATTGGAACATCAACATCAAGATTAGCGCCCCCATTGTGAGCGGCGTTGTTGGGATTTGTGAACATCTTCAACTAAATTTTCGTCATCAATATTCTCCTCAAATTCCCACTTCAACTG